>NC_081414.1:168392487-168715214 GCF_030272615.1 Cryptomeria japonica
ACTGGATAGCTTAGCAATGTGAGAGCAATCTAAACTCGCATCTACTAGAAGGCAATGGGTTGCTTTGTAATGGTTTATTATTCATTGATTATTGATTTACTAACCATACATCTAATGATTTAATTGAAGTGTTGTGTATTTCAAATATAGATACAGGTCCACTTTTTACACACACATCCAACATGGGACACAATTAGCACACCCTCTTGGCCTAGAAGATGATCCATTAACTAAGGTAGATGGTGTTGGTCAGTCCATTGAGCATGTGTATCCCACTTGCTCAGGCATATGCACAAGAATGGATGTCGAGGCCAGTGCAGATGGTTCCACATCCTATCTATGCACGATTTGCGAGAGTAGATGTCAAACCCACACGACTAAGGATGTGGCGCTGACAAATGAATTGATGGACATGTTTTTTGCTACTCAGTCGCATACACAGGTGTGTTGATTTGTATTCATAACATTTTATTTATTAATCACTTAAAATTTATAATTGTAGACACCTAAAATTGTCATGTCTAATTAAATAAATATTTTATTTATTTAATTATCTTAGCTTAATTCTTCTATTAATTAAATAAATCTTTATTTATTTAATTAATTCATTTATCCTCTTCTAGCCTTATTTCTCATTTAAATAAATACATTTATTTATTTAAATTATCATTTTCCTAAATTAAATAAATATTTTATTTATTTAATTCATCCCACTTCTTCTTTTAATTAAATGAATCTTTATTTATTTAATTAATTCATTATCTTTTTCTACTTATGACACATGTCATTCATCTCTTAATTCATACACTACCTACCCCTTTCATTATTTTATTATTTCTTTTACCTACCCTCTAATCATAGCCGACCTCCTTTTACACCTCTCAATCTTATCCCTCCATTTCATATAGTGTCTTCTATATAAGGAGATGCTTCCTTCATTATCAAACCCTAATCATTCACCCTAATTGTTCTATGCATTCTAATCATTCACTAGACTACACTACGATCCTACTTGCAACCACATTCCATTCTTTGTTGAGCTCTTGTGCACATAAAATCTGAGAGCAAATATATCAAACAAGATCAATGGAGATCCAAACCCTATTGGACATGTGATGGTATAATCTTTGTGATTTCATTTGATTTGTATTTGTCTTAGGTAATCTTCATATGTTATGGTGGATCTTTGTTGTTGTTAGGCTAGGGTTTTGTGGTTGAATTTATTTAGCCTTTCAATATCGTTATTATTGTTATCCATTTTCACCATATACATTTTGGCACGCCTGGTGGGACTCTTGTCCCTTTTTGCATTTAACATCTTGTTGCAGATTTTGTATTTTGAAGTTGCAGATCTGACATTTTCGACAACATTTTTGACATTTCGCGTCTGCGCACTTTCGGATCGCGTTTTTTATTTTCTGGCGCGTCTGCGACATTTGGGATCGCGTCTGTGTTATTGGCAATATTTTATTTTGCAGGTTCCAGAAAAGCGTGTCTGTGTGGTAAAGTCGCATCTACGTTGTTTTTATTCGCATCTGTGTCCAGGAAGCGCATCTGAGTTCTGTAGTCACGTCTGTGTCTCACAGAACCACGTCTGTGTCACACAGTCGCGTCTATGTTGAGGGTAATCGCGTCTGTGTTCACTAGTTTCAAAATTTTAGATTTTTATTGATTCAATTTTTAGATTTTTGCGTTTAGGGTTTCAGATTTGGTTTATTTTGAGCTAACATTTTCAGATCTAGCTAACAAAATTGGTGCAGCTTGTCTTGAAGGCTAAATCATTTGGTTGAATGCCCCTATTTTCACAAAGTATTTTGGGTTTAAAATTTACCTAACTTGTGTGCTTGCAGGAAGGGGTGATCATTTGAAACAATCCAAACTACTAAAAAATCTTTGTTGCAGGACCTTGGCAAGGGTTTTTGGATTTTTATTGTGTGCCTTGTTTTCATAGACTAGCAAACACTTCAATTGGTGCACTAAAATTGAATCATTGTCTTTTGTGTCTTGAGCAATAGGCTCTTTTTGTTTAATCTTTAGAGGGCCTATCTTTCCATGTGGTCATTAGGACTACTAGTCAGAAGAGAATGACCCAAGTGGTAGCGAGGAAAACCTACCTCTTCTGAACCACTATAAACAAATGTATTCATGGTGAAAACTATGAATAACATGTGCTGATTAGTTCATACCGACACTATGTCTCCCCATAAACCCATTTGATCAAATTTATTTGATCAGTTGTAGGGCATAACCCTTATCAGCTGGGAGCCTTCTGTATTTACAGAGCTGAAAGTGCCGCATGTATGGCTACATGAGTGGATGCCCTTACTAGCACCTTTTTGTTTTAGAAGCCCAAAACCTTCTAGTTGTTGGGGCAGGAGGTTGGACCTCTGGTAGCGGCCCACACACATACGATTCTTAGTAGAGATACAAAGTTCACCACGGGGAGTTTTCATGGAGACTGATGCTTGGCTGACCCGAGAAGTGAGTGTCGAAGGTGGAGCTAGTGAGGTCAAGCATCTAAGTATCCACTCTGAATAGCATAGCCTCGGGGGTAAAACCCCATGTGGGATCAACAACTATTGTCTTGGCTAGCCATAAGAATTGTGCTTGACTTATGTTAAACATTCAAAACATTCAAGACCAAACAGCAAAACATTGTGTCTTTTGTGTCTTCAAGTGTATGCAAAACATTTTTACATCAAACAACACATTTTCTTGGAGTCATTTTGAGTCTAGACACTTGCAAACATTGAGTCCTCATTAACATTGTGTCCTCTTGTCACAAACAGTCAAATAGTCAGATTTTCTCACAACAAAACACCTGCACAGATTGGAAAAATTGCACAAAATTTGCAGAAACACATCTGTGTCGAGCATAATAGTGTCTGTGTTGTCCAGCCGCATCTGTGAAGGGTAGAATCGCATCTGTGTTCCAACAGTAAACATTACACTTTGCAAAAAAATCTCAGAAATGCGTCTATGTTCAACAGAGCAGCGTCTATGTCAGGAAACCGCGTCTGTGAAGTATACAGGCGCGTCTGTGTCCAGAATTGAAAAAAACTATTACAGTCCAGCAAACAAACACAGTCAGTTTCGAAATTCTTGAGCTTCCTAGGTCATTTCTCCAGGGTTTCATTTAGCATTCAACTTATCCTTGGGTCTCACAAAGTCCATCACTGCTTTACATCTCTCATTACATTCACAATTGTCTAAACTTGAGTCAAAAGGTCACTTGTTTGTCCTCATCATACTTTGTCAACACACTACATACAACAACACTTTGCGAAGTGGTCCCTCATCAAGGTTTCTTACCTTTGGGTCTCATTTGGTCCTACTTAGAGTCAAGGTCAACTTACCTCATCAAGAGAAACTATCATCTCTTTGGAAGTCACACCTACTCTTCGACATACATACTTGGTCTTACACTTTGGACATTGCAAGTACACTTCAGATTCACTTACATTCCATCCAACTCTGGTCTTCCATACTTTTTCCATTTTTCATCTAGTCTCACACATCTTGGTCAATACCTAGTTCATGGTTGAAACTTGTCTTCAAAAATATAGGAGAGAAACTAAAGAGGCTCAAGAGTCCGCAAACATGAGTTCTTATGAGTATGACAATGATATCTTTTTCAATTCTGATCATACTACATTACCTGACATGGATGCCTATAGAAACATTCCAAATATTGAGAACATGGACACTATAAACAACAATGCTACACACAATGACAATGTGGACAACTTTTCAGTACATTCAACAGATGTGGAAGAATCCATTATGAATCCCCATTTCAATCGATTGGTTGAGGAAATAATGAGAAGGGATAGAAAATACTTTTTACAAATGATGGCACAAAGTGGAGCCAAGATACCTCATGATTTTGACATGTCTCAAATAATGGAAAATTGGCCTTTGCAACAACCTCACTCTAACATGGATCAAAGGAGACCTAATAGTGGAGGAAATAGAGGACCACATATGGTACCTGAATCACCATCAACTTTAATTCAAAAACTAGAGGTCCCACATACACATGGTCAAGCATATGATACTCACTTTCGTAGACCATTATGGAAGTCTTATGTAGACAGATATGCTAAGGGTCAACCACCAAAGCAATTGGATGTTCAAAGGCATGCTCAAAATTTGGACACAAGGAAACCTCATGTCAAATTTGGGGGCAACACATTAGAACATGACATGCCTGTAGAATATGGTATACATGCACAAAATAGATATGGTGTTCCTCAACATGAATCTATACCAAGTGATCCATATAGGCAGCATCACTATAGACCTCCTCCATATGAACATGTGTATGATCAATATCATCCATATATGCAACATGCTCCTCCTCCAATGGGTACCTCAAACATGGGATATGGTCCAAGAAGTCGATCTCCACCTAAGAGTAGTTTGGAACAACAAATCAGGGAATTACAAAAGAAAATGGAGGACATAAATACACCAAAGCCAACATACACAATGAGAGACATATGTCCTTATCCATTTGACAAGAGCATTCCAATGCCTCCTTTTCCTACACACTTTGTGACGCCTAAATTTGATAAGTATAGAGGAAAAGGGGATCCTAAGGCACACATAAGACAGTTTTTCACAGCTTGCATTGAGATAGCAGCAGAAGAGACATATTTGATGAGATTATTCCCACAAAGCTTAGGGGATCAAGCTATGGAATGGTTCTCCCAACTTCCACCTGGTATTAAGTCATGGGGTGACTTAGCAGAGGCATTTATTCAACATTTCTCCTACAACATAGAGACAGACATATCAGTCACCACTTTGTGCAACACCAAGCAAAAAGAGGGAGAGTCTTTTGCATCATTCTTACAAAGATGGAGAAATCTAGCCAGCAGATGCTCCTGTGAAATTCCACAAAAACAAATGGTAGAAATGTTCACCCAAAATGTTAACAAAGACATTGGCTATGATCTAAGGAAAGATTGTTTGTCCACCTTCAAGGACGTCATTGAAAAAGGATTAGCGACAGAAAAGGTCCTAATTGAACAAGGAGTCATTAAGATATTCAAGGAAAACAAAGATGACTTTAAAGGAAAAGACAAGCCAAGATTTTGGAATAAAAACAAGAACACAGTCAATGATAGTGTTGTTGATGCCAATACAGTGCGACCCAAATTCATTTTTTCTAGGTCAAGTTCTACAAACAATCAAGTAAATACTCAAACAACTTCCAAATCATGAAGGAAGTACACTCCATTGGGAGAACCACTTGAGTCAGTTTCAAGAAGCTAGTGGCAAACAAAGTAATCACAGTTCCAGATTTTCCTCCATATGAGCCAAAGGTTAAACCAAATTGGTGGAATGATGATTAATATTGTGAATTTCATAAGAGCAAGGGTCATAAGATAGGAAATTGTCATCAACTGAAGAACATCATACAAGATCTCATTGATAGAGGTGACATTGAGATTGAGGGACATTCGTCTAATCAAGAACATGAGATGTCTAAGGAACCATTCCCAAAACATGACAAGGGAAAAGCTAAAGCCACAGATGACCAAACCAATTATACCAGAGTATCTTACAACTATGATTCAACCATCAATCACATCTCGATGGACAATTATGTCTCTACTATTATCATCAAGGACAAAAACACTGAGAATCCTACTCAGAGACCCAAGATTGTCTTAAAAGGTGTTGGATCTTCTTCGGAGCCTACCTCTAAATGTCATGTTACAACTCACCGAATTAAATTCACTTTGCAAGGTGCTCCAACTAAAAACACTACTTCCTCATCAACCAAACTTGAGTATGACCTTGTAGAACAGTTAGGGAAGACACCCGCACTCATTTCAATCCTTGAGCTATTACGCATATCTCCCGCACATAAAGCCATTTTTGAAAAAATCTTGAGAGATACTGCTATTCCTATTGATCTGAACGTGGACCAGTTCCAAGCCATGGTGGGATACCTTTCCGTTCAGCACTCCCTTACTCTCACTGAAGCCGATGACGCCTCCGTAAGTCAACCATATAATGCACCATTACACATCAAAGCCTTCATACACAAACATCGAATAAAAAGAGTCCTGATAGATGGAGGAGTAGGTCTAAACATTTGCACATTAAGCACTATCACACAATTGGGATATTCTAATAAAGCTGTGAATTCTACAAATCAAATTTTTCCTCATAATGGAGTGGAAGTAACAGTTAATGGTGATCCTAATCCATTCATATACTACAATAATCTGAAATTAAAGACTGAGGCAATCATTCCCAGTAATCGTGAGGTTGTTCCTTCATCGGCATACATTGATCCTGAGTCATTAAAACCTTCGACATCAAAACAAGGTGAGCTTAAAGGCAAGTTTTAGGACAAAGGCATGGGGGAATATACTTTCAATCAGACCATGTACTTACGACAAGTCATGAGTTCCCCAAAAGAATATGGAAGACCACATCCTAACAAGCAAGTCTCCATCATGATGCTCAAATGGGATCCTACCACCTTTCAAAGATGGGGTGAACTAGAGGAGGAAGATTTATACAAAATGCTTTTCAGGGACAATGAAGAGGAAACACAAGACCACATCAAACTACCATGTGAGAAATATGGCAAAGGCTTCAAAATTCTACAAAAATTCGGGTATGATGGAAAAAGCCCTCTGGGGTTACGAAAGGAAGGCATCATGGAACCTTTACAACCTGAATTGACCTTCAAAAAGGAACGCTCAAAAGGACTTGGTTTCTCAACTTCCAAGGTCCACACCCAAAGGACAAAAGAAGCCTTACAAATCAAAGCTGCCAAAATTCAACAAGACGATCACTATTCCATAGATTCTAATGAATGGGAATGGGGTTCAGACAAGTCTTCCAGTGACTACGAGCTCAACGAGATATTCAGAGAACCAGATGAACCCACAGAAGAGGAGGAATTTTATAACAAGTTCAGAGTTGGTCAAGAAATAACCCCGAAGGATTCCACATAGTCCTTGTCTCAAGGTTCTAGATTGAAATCACATAGGATGAGAACACCTATCCCGGAATGCGCTACTAGTGATGATAATTTGGATTTGCTCGTGATCGAGACTGATGAGGAGAGTGCCATCGATGACCTCGATAATTACCTTGACATACCTGAATATAACCACATCTTCTCTCTTAGCTCTCCTAACTTCGAAGACATTAACGACCTTCCCCTTGTTCACCGCCAACTCATTGACTGGGATCATGAAGGACCTGCACAATTTGATACATTCCAAAATGATGAAGCTTTTATTGACTATCTGGGCATACGAGATGATCTTCCCCCTAGAGACCATAAAGCGGGATACACTATAGAACTCAATAGCGTGGCATATTTTGGCGAGGGTGTCAGACCTTCCAGTTGCAAAAATGTGAAAATAAGAACAAATCAAGGGTCTTATGGCGAAAACCACACTGTGGCACTGTCTGACCCCAAAAAAGTAAAAAGAAAGGACGTATCTGAGGGCGAAAACCTCTCTGAGGCACCTGAAGATGGAAGGCTCGACATTCTCCCAGCATCATATGAGGAAAAGTCATCCATGTTGGTAGAGGAGACTATCAAAACAAACATTGGTACAGAAGAGGTTCCACACAACATATTCCTAGCTCAATCATTAACAGAGTCTGAAAGGTCAAAATTCATAAGTTTCTTCAAAAAATGACAAATCCACTTTGCCTGGTCATATGCTGATATGCCTGGATTAGATCCGGATTTGGTAATGCATCATCTGATAGTCAAACCGGGGGCAAAACCAGTAAAACAGAAACTAAGAAAAATGCATCCACAAGTGGCATTACTAGTCAAAGCAGAACTTGAGAAGTTATTGGATGTCGGATTCATACACCCAATCGATTATCCTGAATGGATCTCCAACTTGGTACCTGTTAGTAAACCAGATCGCAGCATCAGAATATGTACAGATTTCAGAGACATCAAAAAAAGCTTGTCCAAAGGATGACTTCCGATTACCAAACATTGACTTGATCGTTGATCTCATAGCAAGTCATGAAATGTTATCACTGATGGATGGATTCTCTGGTTATAATCAAATAAGGATCACACCCGAGGATCAACACAAAAGATCATTTACTTGTCCGTGGGGAACTTTCTGCTGGAATGTCATGCCTTTTGGGCTAAAGAATGCAGGTGCTACATATCAAAGAGCCATGACTACTATCTTTCATGATCTCATGCACGTAACCGTGGAAGATTATGTTGACGACCTCTTGGGAAAATAAATAGATAGAAATACACATTTGGACATACTTTCAGTCGTCTTTGATCGGTTGGAAAAATATAAAGTATGATTAAACCCCAAGAAATGTGTCTTTGGAGTAACCTCCGAGAAGCTCCTAGGATTCATTGTATCCAAAAGAGAAATTGAAGCTGATCCAGCAAAAGTCAAGGCCATCTTGGAAATGCAACCACCAAGAAATATCAGTCAACTTCGATCCTTACAAGGAAGACTCCAGTCCATCCGAAGATTCATAGCCCAACTGGCAGATAAGTGTAATCCTTTTCAGCACCTGCTACATAAAAACATCAAATTCAAATGGGATGATAATTGTCAACAAGCTTTCTAGACGCTCAAAGATTATCTTCTAAATTCGCCAGTTCTGATGCCACCCATTCCAGATCAACCACTGTTACTATACATATCAGCTACTCCAACAGCACTGGGGGCACTCTTAGCACAACAAAGCACTGAGGGCAAGGAAAAATTAGTATACTATATCAGTCACACATTGGTGGGATACGAGCTAAACTACACACCAATTGAGCGTGCATGTCTCGCCGTGGTCTTTGCTTCGTAGAAATCACGACATTACATGCTTACTCATAAGACTAAGTTAGTTGCAAGGATAGACCCATTGAAATACCTTCTCAATAAAGCAACACTTACTGGGCGAATGGCCAAATGGGTAATGATCCTGAGTGAATTCGACATCGATTATGTGGACAGAAAAGCAATAAAAAGACAAGCCATCATAGATCAATTAGCAGATGCTCCCATGATAGATAATGTTCCTCTAAGTTTTGAATTTCCAGATGAATCTATTTTGACAATGTCACATGCAAAGCCATGGCAACTATACTTTGACGGCTCTTACACACAGCATGGGGTAGGAGCTGGCATCGTCTTTATAACTCCTCAAGGGGATTCTATACCAAAATCATACCGCTTATCATTTCCTTGCACTAACAATATAGCAGAATATGAGGCATTAACAATAGGATTACGAATTGTAGTTCAATGGAAGATCCAGGAACTTCGTGATTTTGGGGACTCCCAACTTGTCATCCGTCAAGCAACTGATGATTACCAAACAAAAGATGAAAAATTAATGCCTTATAAACAAATGGTGGATGACCTGAAACAACACTTCACAAAGATAGACTTTGAGCAGATACCAAGAGAATAGAATCACGCCGTAGATGCCATGGCTACAATTGCTTCACTGATTGATCTACCCCCAAATGAGACCCGCTATGAGTTCTTGGTGAATAACCTTTTGGTCCCTTCATATGAGATCATGCCTACTGAGATGATATGTGTTGTCGGTCCTGAGTCCTAGTTATACGGTTCCATTTTCACATACCTACATGACAATACTTTACCTCCTGATCTATCAAATAACCAATGTCGCACTTTCATTTGCCAATCCTCTCGATATGTCATTTTAGTTGATATCCTATACCGACAAGGTCTAGATGGAACTCTTCTTAGATGTTTAGAAAGCGACGAAGCTCAGATTGCGTTATGGGAAGTGCACGAAGGGATATGTGGTCTGCATGCTAGTGGTCCTACCTTGGCCAAGAAACTCATCAGGACTGGATATTCCTGGCCCAATATGGAGAAAGACTCATATCAGTTTGTCAAGAAATGTAAGCAATGCCAAATTCATGGAGACCTCATACATGCGCCAGCACAAGAACTTCAACCACTTGCATCTCCTTGGCCCTTTTGTCAGTGGGGACTCGATCTCATAGGCAAGATTCACCCTCCTTCTTCCAATGGTCATAAATTCATTATCACTGCCATAGAGTATTTTACAAAATGGATTGAAGTCGTGCCTCTCACACAAGTTACTGAAAAATAGATTGCTACATTCATCCTTAACTATATCATTTGCCGATACGGTATTCTTGTTTCCATTATCACTGATAACATGTGTCCCTTCAAAAATCAGGATGTTCGTGAACTCTGTGACCGCTTCCATATCTCTCATCATTTCTCCACACCATATTACCCCCAAGGTAATGGCCAAGCTGAGGCATCTGACAAAATAATCCTTAAAATCCTAAAGAAGACAGTCAATGATGCTGGTCGTAATTGGCATATCCAACTTAATCCTGCACTTTGGGCCTACCGCACAAGTGTCTGCACACCTACAGGAGCTACACCCTATTCACTTGTCTATGGCGCTGAAGCTATCTTTTCTATTGAGGTCGAGCTACCCTCTTTACGGGTTTCTTTGCAAAAAATCATCAGTGATGAAGACTATAGGGTCTCTCGCTTACAAGAGCTGGAACTACTGGATGAATGAAGACAAACTGCTTTTAATCATCTCAAGGCTTATCAACAACGAATGAGTCGCAGCTACAATCACAAGGTCAAGCCTCGCACGTTTGAGGTAGGGGATTTAGTTCTCAGAGAAAATCCTAAAAATCAGCAAGATAGAGAGAAGAAGGGCAAGTTTGAACCAAACTGGCGTGGTCCCTACATTGTTACAGCAGCATATGGATGTGGTGCATATCAGCTCTCAACTACAGAAGGTGAACCTTTGGAGGATCCTATCAATAGCATGCACCTTCGCAGGTTCTACACATAGCTCTTCAGAGTATCCTAATTCAAAAATACAAAAAATTAAAAAAATTCAAAAATACAAACAACTTATAAAACAAAAAAATCGTTACTTGGTGAAAACCAGGCAAACAGGCGCCTTGTGACACAAAAAACATTGAAAAATTGAAAAAAGTAAAGAGAAATAATTTCGTCCAATGGTGAAAACCACTTCGGTGGTGCCCTGGGCAAGTACCATGGTGAAAACTGGGTCACCAGCGCCATGCATAGAGACATTGCTCCTCCCTCCTTCAGGATTCTCTTTCATCCTTTCACTTTGCACACACTCACAACCTATTCATCCATAATAAAATTACCCATTCCCATCATGGCTTGTTATTGATCTACCCAAGATTGGTTCACCATTCATAATAAACCTCTCTTTTCACCTCCCTTTCCATCCATAATAAATCAACTCCTATCTGTGGCTAAGGAAAATCCTATGTCTAGTGATGGGTGTGGAACTGAGAACATCACACGTTCTGAGGAGTACAGTTTCTTCCAGCTTCCTTCAATCTATCCGTGCACAATTCACAATAAAGCAACATTTGCATCATAGATCCCCAATAAAGTTTCATCTTCTCCGCAATAAAGTATCAGTTTCATGGATTCAGTCAGTTTCAGATGAGACACAGCAGCAACAATGAGCTTCAACAAAATCAAATCTTTCAACAGACTCAGACAACATATGGTTCAGTGCTATTTATCCTTTTTGTGAAAGTAAACATTGTGACCACAATCAAATAAGACTTATACAAGTGACAAGAGACACTAAACTTGAGGACTACAGTGGATTTTGGTGTCGAGTCTTGGCTTTCTTTTGATTTCATCTTTTTGGTGACATGTCTTTTAGCTTTTCCAGGATGTCTCTGACTAGAGATTCTATCTCTAGGATGTCTTTGACTAGAAAGGCGAGGAGGGGGTATCGTCACCTATTTTTATTTGTTGGCAGTGGATTGTCTCTTAGTAATGCTATGACTTGTCCAAGGATATGAGGACATTGTGAGTCTAGTATGAACTGGGGCATTCCTTGTTTGTGACTGTCTTATCTCCATGCAAACGGGTACAATGACTTTCTGGGTCGAACATATGCCTTGATTGTCATAACCTACTTGCCATAATAAAGCTCAATGATGATAATGCACAAGAAGCTCTCTTTCACTTTCATATCTTCTATCTTTCATCCCTCTTTCTTGATTGACTTCCATCATCCTTCTCGAGTCTGCGTAGCCTGCTATCACATGACTAAGTATAATGACACACCAAAAACATTTGCATTTCATAGAGTTGCACCTACATTACCACATATAAGCATTTCATACATACATATAGATATCACAACTGCATCACATCTTGCACACAACACCTGTTAGCACAATTTACATTTACATTTTCATATTCATCTGCATTCCATACATTCACAATTGCATTTGCATAACATATAAACACATAAAAGAACAAAAATATGGCATTTCATCATGTACATATTTGCATCCATATCATAACCATAACATAGAAACATACATCATAAGAACATCTCATCATATAGGTACACATGCATATAGCTACCGCAAAGATGAATCATCTCATATATATAATCAAAAGAGTGTCATGATACAATGATGTCAACCATCATATGGCTACAAAACCACCCACAGGTGTCTACAATACAAAAATGGTACAATACTGATACAAAGGGAGCCCTCTACGGCTATGATGAACTCCCTCCCTCGGAGCTGCCTAGCCTCAACGGAATCTGAGCCCCTGAAGGACCTGCCCCAGGATCATCCTGCCTGTCCCCTCTACCTGGTGGTGGTGGAGGACCCATAACTCCACCAATCGATGCCTGTCTCCTCCGGCTCCCTCCTGTAGCTGTCGTTGTACGCGACGGTCTATGGAAGCTCTTCGCCTGCTGATCTGCTGGCACTGCACCATAGTAGAGGTCTCTCCAGTAGGAAATCTCCTCCCCTTCCCTCAGGACATAAGCATATCCTGCCCCTGTATCCTTCATTTCCTATCTCCTGCCCTCAGTGCTATCTCAGCCTCTGTATAGCACTGGATAGCCTGATCCCACTCCCGCTGAATATCTCAGAGCCTTTTCTTGAGCCGATCCCTCTCCCTCTCTAGCTCCTGGATCTCATCTGCCTGGCCCTGGCAGATCTCCCTCAGATCTAGCAGCTCAGCCTCCACTGGGTCAGCCCCCTCTGCCTCTGCCTATGGCTCCTCCTCTACGGGTGCCTGCCCCTGTACCTGTACCTATACTGGTACCTATCTCTGTCCCTGTCCCTATATATGTACTTGCCTAGGACCCTGTGCTGGTGGCACCTGTAAAGGCAATCCACCGCAACCCCTCACCACCCGAGCCTACCTCTCCTCGCCACCCTCCCTCTGAGGTGCAACCCGCCTCTCTCCAACTACTCCCCTCCTCCTCCATCGACCTCTGCCCCCATCACCTCCACCATCATCCTCATCACCACCACCATCTCCCTCTAGTGCCTCTCCTAGATCTGTCAACTGTGGGAAGGGATGCTCTGCCCAATAAGCTGTGTACTCAGCATCCATGCTGGCGTCCTTGATCTTTGGCCACATGTCCCAAGGTAGAGGCATCATCTCTACCAGCTGTGTCACTGCCTGATCATATGACAGCAACGGCCTAAACTATGCCTGATCTCTGACTGTACGGGCATACATGCCTGAGCCCCGGGGCATCCTCTGAATCCGGCCAAACTGTCAACCAACCCTGTCCACAAGCTGTCTCTCTAGCACATAGGGTGTCTGCCCAATTAGGTACCTACTCCAGAAGGTGTAGGGCAGCTCAATTGCTCGCAGCCTAGATATGGTCTCCATATGACCACATCAATATCGTCTATCACCCGCCGCCAATGCTCTAACCTGCCAATCCGTGGCTGCGATGTGATCATGTCATACAAATGAACAAAGCTGCATCCATGTCCCCTGCCCCTGAAGTGTATCGGTCGGGTAACCGGTAGATGCTCATAGGCCCATACCTGTAGCAGTGTCACTCCACAGCCCAATCCCACTGATCCATGATAAACGAACTGATGTAGCTCATAATACAAATGGGCCAGCACACATGGTCCCCAGGCATATCTGGTGTGCTACGTCATCAATGTCTCCAATGCTCCTCCCCAGCCCACAGCCAACCCCCGTGTCGCCCTATCTGGACATAGGAACCCACTGATAGCTCCTCCTATCACTACCGGCAATGCTAATCCTGTGGCTGTCATGGTGTCCCATGCCACGTGTCCTACCCTCATATCTAGTCTTAGGTCCTATAACACTCCTCTCAGGGCTTCCCTGTCTCCATCTCGATCGTATGGGATCAGTTCCCCATCGATCGGTATGCTCAAGATCCTATATACATCCTCCAGGGTGACTGTCATCTCCCCCATCGGTAAATGGAACGTGCACGTCTCAGAGTGCCATCTCTCAGCCAGCGCAGTCAGCAAACCCATGTTTGCCCAAAACTTAGGCACATATAGCACATGTCTCAATCCCATCTCCTCAATAGCCACTCGATCCTCAAAGGTCAGCTCAGGTCGCAACCTCTAAGTCGACGGGAATCTCTCCTGTGACTCCAGCATCGGCAAATACTCTGCAGTCAAGAAAATCAATCATGTCAGTCATAGTGGCAATCACTGTTTATCACAAAATGGTACTTTTTATCTAAATGCATATGGCTATTTACCCTAGTGACACTCACTATTCATCACAAAGTGTTGCTATTAATCCTAGTGGTACTCCCTGTTCATCACAAAGTACTACATGTGTGACACTCCCTGTTCATCACAAAGTGTTACTCACATTTGCACTCCCTGCTCATCACAAAGTGCTACTCATACTCTAGTACTCCCTGTTTATCACAAAGTACTCTATCTTGGTACTCACTATTCATCACAAAATGTCTTGATCTATCCTAGTCTTCCTAGAGGACCTGCTTGAGTGTATCCTCTCAGCAGCTTATCCAATCGACAACGTATGTTCATCACAGAACTGTCGATTTGACCTTGAAGACACAAACGTGCTTACATGACATAAACACGCTTAAAGACTGGACAGATGCACCTGAAAAACACAGACGTGCCTTCTTGACACAGACGTGCCTATGCTCTGCACAGACGCGCCTAAATGACACAAATGTGCCTTCTTGGCACAAATGCGCCTGAACATCACAAATGCGGCCGCAATTGGCATAGACGTGGGTCCAGACATAGACGTGCCTAGCACAAACACAGACGCGCCTAGCAAGCACAGATGCACCTGGCACCAACGCAGGCGCGCCTAGATGTTTTTTGACACTTTTTGGACCCTATTCTAAGCGTATTTATGACCCTATCTAGCATGCATTAATGACAAAATTAAATGCGTCGAAGTATGAGGAGGTTTGGTGGTACTTACTGGCTCTCCTACCTCTGCTGGCCTCTGGAATCAGCGAACGCGGTTGAATCTATGAGTGAAAGCCATCGCTGCTGACTGCTCCTGCTCTATTTTCACTCTGCAATATGCTCTCGTGGATGTGTAGATGACAATGAGGATGTATTTTCCCCCATGGTCTATCTTATAGCCTACCCTAGCCCTCGCATTCATTTCCCGAGTCAATCTTCTTTATCCCGTGACTCTGTCACTTTATCCGGTCAGTCCATTCTAGCCTTTCTTTCTTATCGAGAGATTGTCTGTGATCTTTCCAAACATTTTCATCCAATCTCTCGAGGGGGCATATCATTCCCATCTTGGGGAAACTCTGTATCAGTTCATCTTATCTTCTTTGAAACAACGCGATAAGCCGCATTGTCTCAAAGAGGGGAAAAATGTAGACACCTAAAATTGTCATGTCTAATTAAATAAATATTTTATTTATTTAATTATCTTAGCTTAATTCTTCTATTAATTAAATAAATCTTTATTTATTTAATTAATTCATTTATCCTCTTCTAGCCTTATTTCTCATTCAAATAAATACATTTATTTATTTAAATTATCATTTTCCTAAATTAAATAAATATTTTATTTATTTAATTGATCCCACTTCTTCTATTAATTAAATTAATCTTTATTTTATTTAATTAATTCATTATCTTTTTCTACTTATGACACATGTCATTCATCTCTTAATTCATACACTACCTACCCCTTTCATTATTTTATTATTTCTTTTACCTACCCTCTAATCATAGCCGACCTCCTTTTACACCTCTCAATCTTATCCCTCCATTTCATATAGTGTCTTCTATATAAGGAGATGCTTCCTTCATTATCAAACCCTAATCATTCACCCTAATTAGTCTATGCATTCTAATCATTCACTGGACTACACTACGATCCTACTTGCAACCACATTCCATTCTTTGTTGAGCTCTTGTGCACATAAAATCTAAGAGCAAATATATGAAACAAGATCAATGGAGATAGGAAGAATGGAGATCCAAACCCTATTGGACATGTGATGATATAATCTTTGTGATTTCATTTGATTTGCATTTGTCTTAGGTAATCTTCATATGTTATGGTGGATCTTTGTTGTTGTTAGGCTAGGGTTTTGTGGTTGAATTCATTTAGCCTTTCAATATCGTTATTATTGTTATCCATTTTCACCATATACAATAATTATAAATGAATTTTCATTTGTAGATCAATTTAAATTGATACAAACAATATGCATTGCAGGATGTAGTAGCGAGTGTTAATACACCATCTGATATTCCTCCCATAGTTATTGGAGCTGCAACTTTGATGCCTGAGGTATAAATTATGTAACATGTTAAAATAAACTACTACTTTGAATTCAAAAAAAATTATAAGATATACTAACTCTCTTTAATGCTTGGCAATTTTTTGTTTTGTAGGCATTGATAGGAGACCAAATGTCCCACATTGATGATGTCATGCTCTCAGTGATCGATTTTGGCATACAAAGCTATGCAGTATGATATTTTGTACAACTTGTTTAATGTATTCTTTTGATGGAATATGCAAGTCATTTAATTTTAAATTTGTTAAAATATATTTAATATTATCTACTAATATCTCTTGTATTAATTTTGTTTGTTTTAGGGTACCCTCTCTGTGTCTAGGCCTCGTGCTTAGCGAAAGAAATCCTCGACAACACCTAAACGTGGGAAGAAGGTAATTGAACACATTTTTAATTATACAATTTTTTGAAAAGGTTGAAATTGTCTTAGTTGGAATTTGTAGATTGATCAGTGTTTTTTGTCTATTTTATATATAGCAGCCATTGGGATTTGTACAATTGTTGAATGCACCTGATACGCCCGAGGATTGAGAGAGGGTAGAGGTATGTATCTCTACTTTATTTTCTTGATTTTATGATTATATGTGTGTGTACATGTGAACTTGTGATAAATTATAATCTTATCATATTTCATATAGGAAATATCCATAGTCGCTTCATCAATGGTGAGTCCTCCTCTGTGTAATCGAGAAGCATCTCAACTCTAGTACACTTCTATGTTATTTATTGCAATAATTGTATTTAACCTACAATACTTATCATTATATTAAATGTATTTAATCTTTAATCATTTTTCGTATAGGTAATAGCCACAGTTGCTCCATCAATGGCAAACACTCCTTAGAATACTAGAGAAACATCTGAGGCTCCGATATAGTTTAGAATTCTATATTGTAAATTTTTTGTTATTTTGATCTATATATGTTACTACATTGTATTAATTATATTTAATCTACAATAGGCCCCTTCGTAGTTCAGCCATAACTTTGATCTTTTGAAGTTTGTGTTCAAGAAAACTCCTAAGACTTACAAGGAGAAGACAAAGAAAACACTAGATCCTATATCAACATATGAGGTAATATAAATTTCAATTGCAAATAAATTAAGGTTAAATGCATAGTTATGTTGATAATTGTGAACTATTTTCTAAAAAAGGATTCTAAGTTGGCTTTTGAATTGTGGTTGTGCAGACATCTACAGATCTGTGTACTGCATCAAAGAGGCTTGAATTTGATAATCCACCTCAAGTATAGGATCATATAGCGTTATTTGTGGTCATTGAATGACCATTATAGGTAGATATATTCTATATTTTTATTGTATATCGATTTGGACATGGTATATGACACACTTTTGTAAAACTTGTATTGACTTGGCATATATGCCTTTTTTGATATATATAAATGTTGATATTCAATCCAATAAATGTGTATTATTTTCATTATTCTGCATTTTATTGATATTGATAGGCATATTCTCTACATATAGAATTTGTTCATTATGTTGATTATTGTGCATTTTGATAGATATAAATGATTATTCATAATTGATATGGTTAATTTTTGCTCAAACTTTTTGGTATATTTGGTGGCTTCCCTTTTATAAAGTTAAATGGATATTTTCCTATGTAATCAACAATATCAATATAAACGAAAAAAATCTATGATGTAAAGCATTGCAATTGTGAAATATGATTTGATAAGCTTTCTAAAATATTGAATTAGCCCTACAAATTTCCTTGTCTCAATCAAAATGAAATTCAATGGTAATGGTCAGATTTGATCCGTTGTAATGATCACTGGATGCTTTTGATTTGTTTCATCAAATTTGGGTTTTTGTCTTGTTTTCCATTTGTTTAATCTAAATAAGGTCATTTGGGACCATTAATGATCATTTGAAGTCATTTGTGAAAGTTTGGGGTCATTTGGATAAAACATGTAAAAGTTGCTCAGTTGTTGTTGTAGTGTCATAAAAGTGCGACCATTGCAATTTTCGACCATATTAGGGTCCTCAAATATGCGAACTGAATCCCTAGGCTTGATTAGAGACCAGAGACTTGCTCGATACCTGAGAATTGCATCTTGCTTGTCCTTTGCACTGCCTAAACTGTATCCTGTCTTGGAAAAAGGGCAGGATAGGGGCGTGGTTCCCCATTCCTCCTAGGATAGGTATGTGGTGCCCCTATCCCCTGTTCTATTTTGGGGTAGGAACCTTCTAATTGTGCTTTGGAGGTTGCACATTGAGAAAGAAAAACTCCCCTAGTGTTAGCCTGTGACAGAAAATTAGTCGATTAACCCTAATTGACAAGTATATAAGTTGCATTTTCCCTCTCATTTGCATAAGTTCAATAATTTGGATGGGTGGGAAGTTTACATGAGATCAAGCATTCAAGAGCATTCAAGAATTCAAGCATTCCTTTTTAGCATTGAGCATTCTCAAGTCTCTCTTCAAGGCTAGGTGATGCATTCAAGTCAATGATTCAACCATTGAAGAGGAGATTCATTCCAACATTCAATTCCACATAAGAAAATCTATCTACATTCTATCTACAACCTCCCTTGAGGTGACTTACATTCTAGTATTTCATTTACATTTACTTGCAAGTACTTTCTTTCATCATTTGGTTAATTCAAAAACTAGGGTTTGACCTAAAGGCAAACCCTCAATCCCAACACCTTTCCCTATCTCTTTTTGTGTGTAGGTTTCAGGTGCACAACTATACTTTCGGATTTAGACTCCATTTACAGAGGCGGAAAAACCCTTTTTGTTTCATGGATTTTTTGGACGACCGTGTACACTCCTACCATGGTTTGGGTAACTTTTTCCCAAATTCACAGGGCAGCTTCGTCTTGACATATTATTGCCATATCTAGGTGTGTAGCTTCATCCTATGCATCTATCTTGAGTTATAATCAGATCTTTGTCTCTTTTTCATTGGGTAATAAGTACACAATTCAATCAATTCAAATCACAATCTCAAAAGAAGGGATTCACTTACCATCACTCGGAATTCAATGTCTTTCTCTAGAGGTTGAATCTAGTGTATTTTCCTCCCTCTTCTAATGTAATGCATGAAAATCCTTTGAAGGGGAATCCGACATGAAATTTTTATCTCTCCTAGGAGGGAAGAAAAGATTTCATCTAGATCTCCATCATTCACACCTTTTCCAACATTACAATTGTCAAAGTTGTCAAAGTTGTCAATGTTGTCAAAGTTTCATCCTGGGCACAAACCAAAATAACGAGCACATCCAGGTGGGTACATTTATGCTAGGCATGCTCATGTTCTTCCTACCAATTCATCAAAACATCGAGAGCCATACCCTATGAGTACGATTTCGCAAGTGACCTGAGTCCAACAAATTGTCAAACTTTGATGGATAGTTTCATGCAATCCAGGATGTATATGATCGATCCATTTGAACCTATAGGGTTATGTGAGGCTCTACTACAATAACCTATCTCGATTTTTGATGAATCAAAGCCATTTTCAAATGGTAGCTTTTTTTGACCTGCTACAAAAACCATTAGTGACATGCAATGCAAAGTTGCAAGATAGGCTAGATTTGATTTTGTTCACCATGGGCATAAACCAAAATTATGAGAACATCTAGGTGGGTAGGTTTACACTAGGAATTCTCTTGTTGTTCCTCCCAATGCACTGGAATGTCAATAGCCATACCCTACCGGAGTGATCTCTCAAGTGCCCTGAGTCCAAAACATTGTCAAACATTGACGGATAGTTTCTTGCAATCCAGGATGAATGTGATCAATCCATTTGAATTTTTAGGGTCACATGAAGCTTGTCTACAATGACCTATCTCAATTATTGACGACTCGGAGCCATTTTCAAATGGTAGCATTTTTTTACTTCTTGCAAAAACCGTCAGTGGCATGCAATGCAAAGTTGCAAGATAGGCTAGATTTGATTCTATTCATCATGGGCATGAACCAACATCATGAGCGTGTCTAGGTGGGTAGGTTTATGCTAGGAATTCTATTTTTGTTCCTCTCAATGCACTCGAACGTCGAGAAAAAACCCTATCGGCACGATCTCTCAATTGGCCTAAGTCCAAATAATTGTCAAACTTTGACGGATAGGTTCTCGCATTCCAGGATGCATATTATTGATCTATTTGAACCTATAGGTCATTTGAGGCTCATCTACAATGACCTATCTTGGTTTCTGACGACTTGGAGCCCTTTTCAAATTGTAGCATTTTTCACCTACTGCAAAAATTGTCAGTGGCATGCAATGCAAAGTTGCAAGATAGGCTAGATTTGATTTCATTCGTTGTGGGCACAAACCAACATCACAAGCACGTCTAGGTGGGAAATTTTATGCTAGGAATTCTCCTATTGTTCCTCCCAATGCATTGAAACATCGAGAACCATACCCTACCGACATGATCTCTCAAGTGCCCTGAGTCCAAAAAAATGTCAAACTTTGACGGATAGTTTCTAGCAATCCAAGATGCATATGATCGATCCATTTCAATGTATAGGCTCATGTGAGGATTGTCTACAATGACCTATCTCAATTTCTAATGAATCATAGCCATTTTCAAATGGTAGTGTTTTTTCCCATGCTGCAGAAAACGTTAGTGGCATGCAATGCAAAGTTGGAAGATAGGTTAGATTTGATTATGTTCGTTGTGAGAACAAACCAACATTAAGAGTGCATCCAGGTTAGCAGATTTACACTAGGTATGCTCCTATTATGTCTCCCAATGTTCTAAAACACTGAGATCCATTTCCTACCAGGGCGATCTCTCAAGTGCCCTAAGTCCAAGAAATTGTCAAACTTTGACGGACTCCTTCTCGCAATCTAGGACACATATAGCACAATAACTCTTCAAACACATCATCTTATAATAAATGTAACTATTATCTCTTTTACATAACAAAGTTAACATAAATTCTCTTGGTGACTTAGTAAGTGATTGTATATTGCATTCCTACAAAACATCGTTAGTGTGCAAAGTAGAACATATATGATGATAAATATCATAGTGTATGGAAAATTCAATATGCATCCTGCAGCAACACGTGGTGCGTACATGTTTAATCTTAACATAAAAAGGTTTTGTCATTTCAACAAATCTTTGAATAATTCTTAATTTTGAAGGGATCTTTCATAAAATTTTGTGAGTCGTATCCAAATAGTGTCTGGCATGTGGCTCACAATTTCTAGATCCAATTCACCTTCTAACAACATCTCTTGGTTAGGAAAAAACCTTGTGTTGTCGAGGCGAAACCTTGTCTTTATGTGGTAGTCTACCTGAGAACTCCCAAAGAGAATTATTGTTAGGATGCTCTATTGCTTTACGTAATATTGTTCTACTTATGTTTAATGACTTGTTTTGCTTATGAAATGATTTTTTTTATTTTATTGCTTATTATGGCTGAGGTAATAACATGTTGAGTAACATTAGAATCTTTAGTACATGATTTTGAACCAATAGCTTGATATGCATCAAATAAATTACTTTCGGATGATCTTAGGCCTAGAATTTTCACATTCTCTCTAAAATCAAATTTTTAATTGTTTCAACAATTAATTGGCATCTTGCAATTTGATTTAAATTTTCAAAATTGTTTTTCCATATTATTTTAACCATTCTCCTACAAGTTTGTTCAATCATTTTATCGGGCATTGGCTTCAAAATATTCTCATCGATGTCAATTAGATACTTTGGTTTCTTATGAATGATTCTAGGAGGTGTTAACATCGATGCATTGTGTGCATTAGGTACATTCATTGCATCAAATATAGAGTTGGTGTATGTTCATCATTGCTTGCATTAGGTACATTCATTGCATTAGGTTCATATGGTAATTGTTGATTCATCTTCATCTTTTATTTGATTATTCATTGTGATCTCTTCTTCAATTGCATTATTTTTGTTTAGTAAATCGAATTGAGATGTTGATGATGGCGTACCTTCTTGTCCCATTGTTCTTATGTCATGTAATTTCTTCATACGCTGCCTTTGTCTTTCCTTTTCAACCTCTCGTTGTTTTGCCATTCCTCACTTGTTCTTTCCCATCGTTAATACTGGTTGTCCTAAATAGAATCATATTACATATATATGTAAACAAAAGTTCTTAAACAATCAAATAACAATAAAATTGATTATTATCATTATTGTTTTAAATGAAAACTATTAAACAATCATAATAACATTGACCAAACTAATAAGAACAACAATTAAATCATTTGAAATCATGCAAAACAAAACTTTTACTTACTTCTACGTATAAAACTATCACAGAAGTGCAGTAATAGTTGTAGTGGAGCCTTCAATGACCTCAAAAACTTATTTTGAGGTTATTGAGGCTGTTGGGAAACTAAAAGTATGTCCAAGAACCATGTACACGGTATGTTCACTAACCCTGTGCCCACTTTTAGTCCCTAAAAATGCTCAGCAAACGAATGACCACATTCCCAGTACCTCGTATGCACTTTTAACTTATCAAAACCTGGGATGCATTACTTGTAGTAAAGAAAATGTGAAGGAAAAGGGAGAGAGAGAGAGAGAGAGAGAGAGAGAGAGAGAGCTCAGATTAAGAATATTCCATTATCTTTTATTTTATAATATATTGGCAGGTGAACAAGTCAGATGTTTTTCGCGCCATGTTTGAAGGAGATCTGATGGTTCAAAAGAAATGAGTGATTGTGATAAAGGAGGTGGGAGATAATACTATTATGTTCCAAGTGGTATATAATGAGATGGGTAAACAAAATATAGTGATGAAAGAGGTGGGAGGAGAAAGTATTGTGTTTCAGGTTGCAGATTTCATGGAGAACGAAAGAGTAGAAGTGATAGTGGAGGAGGTAGGAGAAGAAAGTTTGAAAGTGTTTCTAAATTTTCTCTACACAAGAAAAGTGGGTCATAATGAAATTTTTGCCAATTATAAACAGCTTGGGAGGCTTACAACCAATTTTCAAATAAAGAAGTTGTTTATAAAGTTGAATTTGTGTATGGATGGGGTATGGAGGAAGGGAGAGAGGGGGATCATGCTGGTTTGTTATTTTTGTAAGCAGTATTGGTACTGCTTTTTATATTGTAATAATGGTTCATCTTGCCACCTTAGGACATCATATGACCCCTTAGGACATCATATCCTCCTAAAGGGTCATGTGGTGTGCTAAGGGATCACATGATGTCATTAGATATTATGTGGGGTCCCAAGGGAGAGAGAGAGGAGAGATAGGCTGGGGGATGGGAAAGTAAGGGAGATAAAGGGGGTAGGGAGAGAGAAAGAGTGGGGAGGGAGAGAAGAAGAGAGAGAGAGGGATGAGGTATGGAGGAAGGGAGAGAAGACACACATTCTGGTTTGTTATTCTTGTAAGCAGTATTGGTACTACTTTTTGTATTGCAATAATGGTTCATCTTGCCACCTTATGACACCATCTTGCCATCTTGCCATCTTGACCCCTTAGGACATCATATGCTCCTAAAGGGTCATGTGGTGTTATGTAGGGTCCTAAGGGAGAGAGAGAGAGAGAGAGAGAGAGAGAGAGAGAGAGAGAGAGAGAGAGACCCCTTAGTACACCACATGACCCCTTAGAGCACCACATTAGGGTTATATGATGTTGTTAGGAGTCATATTGTGTCATAAGGGGTCATATTGTGTCCTATGACCCCTTAGGACACCATATGGTGTCGTTATGGGTTGTATGGTGTCTTTAGGGTTCATATGGTATCTTGTGACCCCTTAAGGACACCATATGACCCTTTTGGTGTCATTAGGGGTAATATTGTGTCCTATGACCCCTTAGGTGTCGAATTTTGTAAGTAGTGTGGGCACTTATTTTTATATTGTAATAATGGATCATCTTGCCACCTCAAGACACCATATGACCCCTTAAAAAATCATATGCTCCTAAAGGGTCATGTGGTGTTATGTGGGGTCCTTCGGGAGAGAGAGAGAGAGAGAGAGAGAGAGAGAGAGAGAGAGAGAGAAAGAGAGAGAGAGAGAGAGATGGGGGAGGAAGGGAGGGAGAGAGAGAGAGAGAGGAGTAAAAAAGGGAGGGAGGGAGATGGGGGGAGAGGAAGATATGTCATATGATGTCGTTGGGGGTATTATGGGGTCCTAATTGAGTAACGCATGTGTTACAACACCATATGGCCCCTTAAGATATCATACATGGTCTGAAGGGGTCATATGGCATCATTGGGGGTAATGTAGGTTCATAATGGGGCCGCACATGTCTTAGAACATCATATGACCCCTTAGGAAATCATATGGTCTTAAGGGGTCATATGTGTGCTAAGGGACCTTACATGATATCATTAGGTGTTATGTGGGGTCCTGAGAGAGCGAGAGAGGAATACAATGTACAATAAGATATCAAAATGCAATATAAAATCAATATGGATGTACATGTACATACACATATACATATAATACACATAAAATATCAAAAGATAATGCATACATACATATTAAATATGTATTATACATGTATATATTATAAACATACATATATGTATACATACATCATACACATATTATATACATATACATACATTCATGTGTATGTATATATACACATATATGTATGCACACACACATTTTAAACATACCCATTAATTTCTTTATGTTAGAGTATCACAGGCAGAACCACGTATGTGGCATTTTCTCCTTAGAACCGCGTACATGATGCTTATTTAAAAGAAACCTTGTACGCAGTTCTTATTTAAAAGGTACCCTATACGCAGTTCTTATTCAAAAGAAACCCTATACACGCTCTTGTCTATTTAGGCTTGTGAACAGGCTTGGAAGACAAAGATGCAGTTTGGAAGTTTGATTTCCCTCCATTTCTCTCCTTTTTGATGTGTTTTGTTTTATGAACTTGGTTTCTCGATTTTTTCATCATCAGGATTACACTTCATCAAGCGGGTATTTCTAAAATTGCCACCATATTTTCACCCATCTTCTAAGCTTTCTAACCATATAATTTTTTAAAAATTTGAACAACAATAACATATTATTAATGGATTTCTTTTACCAGTGTCTCCATAGTTCTCAGAGACATACGTGTACAATTTTTTCAATAAATTTTGATATACTTATCCAAATTTTAAAAAATATATATATTATTGTAGTGCACTTGATTCTTTACAGTTTAAAAAAAAAATTGTATTTTTAATTGTTTTGGTGCAAGTTATACTTCGCGCATGAACAGGTACCTAATTTTCAGGATGTGCTCGATTGGAAAAATCATTTAAAAAAAATATTCAACAAAAAGTTATAAAAAAACACGCAACTTATAGTGCTCACTTTTAGCTATCTTTCTGCCAAAGTATTTGTCAAAATACTAAATCTAACTATGACATGTTTGATATGCATGTCAGACACTATGCTAGGTTTTTCAGAAAAAATCAAGGTCTATTTTTCGTTCGTGAAGGATTTGACCCCCTTAATCTTATCCAATTTTGAAAAAAAATAGTAGTTTGGAAACTAGATTTAGAGTACTACAATATTTGTTTTTTGAGTATCTTCATATCTTCAGTGGATGACTCTAAACTTTCTCCTCCAAGTTCAGTTTTACATGATTTCAGAAAAAAAGTGTCCATTTATACCCCCTTTTTGCACACCATCTTGGTGCACTTACCCACTTGTTAGACCACTATAGAATTATGAATTCGATTTCAATTATATGAGGCTGTCACTACTAAATGTGGCCTTGTGCTTACTATATTTTCTTTGATGGACTATTACATCCATTACTTTTCACTCTCTTTTTGACAGTCCTTTGCTAGGGTTTGCTAGGGTTTGCTATGCCTTGAGACTTAAATTTACTTGTTTGAAGACCTACTCTCAACCATACTATGTACATACCTATGAATGTTAGGGATTTGAAATGATACAACATTATAGATCATACAATGGCCTGAATACTCTTTGTAACTATATCAGAACTTAGCCTTTCTTGTTCTATACTCAGCCTTTTGCACCAACATTAAGGGGTTGTCTTTATCCCTGTTTTGCAACCTTAACTGATCTATCACTTGTATAGAAGCCTTGTCACATTCTTAGTGCATGAATGTAGCTTCTTGATGAGGATAACACCTTTAATTCTTTCATGCACTCAAATTTCATCGATGACTTTTTTTATCATGGTCTCTACGATTGTGTTTGGTAGTATTTGGACTGTATTAAGACTGTTTTTCCTCTAGTAACTATCATAGCACATTGGAGATATTGCTCAAACTTGTGATTTTTGCCTTTTCCTTGAATGAGTTGTGTTTTCATTCATTGTATTTCATTCACATGTTTTGAACCTTATTTAAACCTCTATTCTTGGGCATGTTCATTGATCATTGTCAAACTCCTCTTGGTTCTCTACCTTTTGAAGACCTCATTGTTGCTCTGTGTCTCGATGATCCTTCATTTTTGGGATTGTGAAACTTGACTGAGACTGACCTTTTCACTTTATTTCACTGTTTTGTGTCTCTTTTGAACCTTTGACAGTGAAAGCTTATTCCTTGTGTTCATCTTTATAACTGATTATGCATTCTATATGAGATTCTCTCTGTTATTGCTGATCTTGTGTTCATTTTGGACTGCATTTTCCTCTAATGCCACTGCTGCTACAATACCCTAAGCTTACTACTCTTGTGTATCCCTGGCTTCTAGCGGACCTTAGGGTTTGGATACACTGTTATGTGTATGCTTTTGCAAAGTCTTCTGTTGTCTTTAGACTCTATGACAGCGATTATCATTTCTCTTGTCTTACAAATCTTTTACCTCTCTTTCAAAGCCCTGTCATTATTCCGCAAACGGTTAAAGTAGGTGTTCCTTCGAATGATCTATTGACTCTCTGTTCTAGGAGTCTATGCATCTTTTTTCTTAAATCCCCTTGTTCCTGTCAAACACACAAATGACTGTGAATTCACTATTTTGTTCAGGAATTTTGATTGGATTTCTCTGATCTTCTAATCTTTGCTCACTAACAGAAATATTGTTCTTCTAATCTTTAACTTCTAATCTTTGCTCACTAATACTCTTCCCTTATGGTACTGTGGTAATACAAATTTTTAACTGTTGACTATGGGCTGTGTTATGTCAAGAAGCCGCCAAACCCTATGGCTTCTCCTTGTGATCAAACATGATGACCCTACATAGCAAGAAGGCCCTACTATTTATGCTTTATTTCGGCCCCTTGGAAGGAAACATAGAACCCACTCTTTGACAGTAAACAAAAAATCTTTAGCAAAATGACATACACCGTCCTAGCATTGAAACTGTGCTTTAAAATGGTAATCTCCTTGAATGCTCATACTTTCCTCTAGATGTGACTATAAGAACATCTAAAACATGAAAATACAAGACCCTTTGCATTTTTTAGGGTAGGGTTTTAAAACTCCACCTTCTACGTGAAAACTCTACTGTACACTTCATGTCTGAACTTCTGCATGAACTAGATAACTGCTTCTTGTTGATTGCTTGGCAGTGCTGCTGAGGCCTAGAAGACATTACATGAGTAAAAAAAATTCATTACATCTTATCTTGCAACATAATAGGCAACGTGAAGCTTTTGATTCCCTACAATTATTGAAATAAAACTTCTTTTGACTCCATGCAAGATGGAAAACAAGATTTGAATACGTAGCAATCCAATTGTAGGTCACATGACTCTCTTTGCTGCATTGAAAGCTCTCTTTCTTAGAATATTTATTCCCTCTAAATTTTCCTTTTGAACATTAAACCTCATTTCTTTCAAAAGCAGATAGACTTTTTCAATAAACGGCTCACTTTTATAGATCTTACAATGAATTACAATTAGTATATTTATATTTTATAAATTTATGTAAAATTCATCGAAAGATATCAAATTTCAAAATATTTAACATTCATAAAAATAAATAAATCATTTTACCTTCTATGTGACAAATGAGAGCTATGCAAGAAAATACTTGTATCAATCAAAAGATTCACTATAAATATGTTATTAGAGGTGTTATGTAAGAAGATAAAAATAACCAAACACATGCTTTATAAATCATCATATTGATAGAAGAAAATGTATTTATATATAGCATTTTCGAATAGAAATCTCACATAGTATCCCAAAATTCATAAACGATGACTAAATCACTATAGCTTCTATTTGACAAGTGAGAACTATGCAAGAAAACAATTGCAAACTCTCAATACGAATCACTATAAGTAAATTATTATAGGTATGTTGCAAGAAGATAAGAACAATTCAACACATGCATTATAAATCATCGAATTGAAAAATGTATTTACTTATAATAATTTTGATGGAAACTTCACATAATATCTCACACTAATCCTACCAAAAAAGTTTTATTTCTCTTATATCATAATACAAGTCAAACACAATTGATAAATATTTCTAAAATGTGTAAATTTTTTGTAAAAATAAAAAGTATTGAAAGTCAAATACAAAGTAACTATAGTAGTGTAAACCCATTACAAATTCTTCAATGATGAGAATAGTATTACGACCTTTGTTTTCATAGTGATCATGATATATTTTTTTCAATATAGCTGGAAATCCAGCCACTATTCTTTATGCTTCATGAGTTTTTCTTGCAACATCTTCCATTTCCAATATTTCAAGTTTTTGACATCATCTATCATTAAGGCAATGTTTTTAATTTCTGTGACGGTTTTGTTGCAATACTCTAAAATTGTTCTCACACATTTGTCGATAGGGGTTTCAAAAAAATCATTAGAGTTTACAAAAGCATGAGGGGTCTCAACAATGGTTTATGATTCATTATGCGAAGCATCGATAGTTTCAACTTTTTGCTAAAAATAAAAAGAAACAGTAAAACTAAGATTAGTATTAAGGTACGATAAAAATAAAATAAAATTAGAAAAAAAAAATATTAAGTAATACAAATTGTGCATAAAATAAATAATGAAAATACCTAATAGTCATTGAACAAAATTTAACCATTAGAAGATGATATGGGCTAACTTACTATGTTCAAATGTCACCAAAATCATATAAAATACCACAAAAAAATATAAAATCATAAGAAAATGATGTGACAACAAAAAAATTAATCTTTATATTTGATTATTAAACAACCAATGAAATACAATTAACAACATAATAAATATTGACAATTTTTTTTAATTTGTCAAATAATATCTATAGATTACTTTGACTTTCTTAACCATGGATGCACAAGTAATATCTCTTGATCTTCAATATCATCAAGAATAGTCCGAAACTTAATTGTCACATCGAACTTCACTGCATACAAGGTAAGTATCCCATAGTATGCATGCAACAACCTGAATGATGGCATAACGATGCATTGTGAATCTAATAGAGTACCCGAGCTTAAGAGTAGTATGAAACCATACTTGAGGTGGGCCTGTGTGATAACTGATCGATGATTGTCCCTTAATAAATCTCATAAATTTCATACTAAGTTGATTAGATAGAGTATTCTTCTTAATTTTTACTATTGGTCTAATAACAATCTTCCAAATGCATCCAGCAAGGAAAAGATCTCGAATCTCATGGTATAGAGCAATCCACCAATCACACAAATCTACAATCTCAAACTGTAGATTATAAAATCCAACATCTAAGTTCATTTTGATCTTCGATTCATATAAGAAGTTAAAATATAGAGCATAATTGTCAAATTTTAATTGAGTGGTCCTTAGTCCATTGTTGTTAATATTCTTGACCATCTTGTCTCTAACCCAATAGTGGACACTCAATTCCTCTATACGAAGGAGGACATTGCGTGGAAGATATGGGTGATACATTTACATCCAAGTGGACACCCATTTTGTACATATATTATCTTACATCTTCCTAACATGCATGAAAATTATTATTAGCTCTTAAATTACTATAAAATAGATAAAGGAATATACTTTCCAATTTAATTAGAAAACCACATAAAGGGTAATAAACATTAAGAAAATGAATGTTATCAAAGTTCTGAAATATATATTCATACATTTTTAATCAAAGAGATATATATACATACATTTTTTTAAGGTTAGTATATTAAGCAAATTTTTAGAAAATTATTTGACATAAATATTAAAGTATAGAGTAAAACACAAGGATGACCATAACAACACATACATGAAGGAAATTTGCTTTACATTGATCATATGAAAAAATGATGCAATATTATATTAGGTGCATCTAAGCAATATGGTTGTCAAAAGAAATAAAAAATTTAATCAAAGTGACATATATACATACATTTTTTAAGGTTAGTTTATTAAGTAAATTTTTAGAAAATTATTTGACATAAATATTAAAGTATAGAGTGAAACACAAGGAGGACCATAAGAACACATACATGTACAAATTTTCTTTACATTATGATAAACAAAATGATGCAAGATTATATTAGGTGCATCTAAGAAATGGGGTTGTCAAAAAGAAATTTGAAACGTTTCAAATGAAATTTATACTGGATATGGAATTAAATAAAAAAATGACTTGTTTAAATTTATGTAACATTAATTGATAATTTATATTAGTTTAATAGATATCATGAAATCATTTACTGGTGTATAAAATGTTAACAATTATTTGTGGTGACCAAATGTAACACAAGTATTAGAGCCATGGAAGCAAATTTGAACAAAAATATATATACGTCAATTAAATCTTCTAAAAATTTGAGTTTATTTTCTTTAGCCTTGTTTTTGGAAATTTCTCTACCTTTTTTTATTTTCTCATAATGAATGGTAATATTATTTTAAAATCCTCTAGAGATTTTATGGAAATAAATAAATGTTTTCTTGATTAAATTCATGTAATATTTTCTTATCATTTATAATTATTGGATAGACATTGTGAAAGCATATATCATATATAAAATATTATATAAATAACACATGTGTCAAACCCAATGAAAAAGAATTCAACAAAAAATATATTACATCAATTATCTTCTAAAATGTGTGCCTATTTTCCTCAGCCACGCACTTTGCAAGTTCTCTATCTTTTTCATTTTCTCATAACGGTCATATGTGAATGGTGGAATTATTCTCATATCCTCTAGAGATTTTACATGAGATACTACAACAAATGTCAATCTAGTTCTTTCTCTTGTTCCTATATCGATAGTTACTTTTGAAAGAATAAATCCCTTAGATTTATGTATAGTCAATGCCCATGCCAATATCAATGGTAGCTGAAGTGCACTGCCCTTTTGTATTGCTGCTATTGAAATTGTAATTGGATGATGACCTTTCAATAATAATCTTGAATAATTATCAAAGTCAACCATTACATATGTTGGTGGGTCAGGTGGAGCACTTCTTGGCTTGTAGATAATCTTTCAAACATATCCCAAAGCTCCATTTATAAGACCTCCTTGTATCCAAAGATTTGAAGTCAGCATGACCCTTGAATTCTTACTAATCAATAATTGTAGATCAAGTTGATCATTTGAACAATCTTCTACTATATTAACACTTCCATCTTTTGTTGCAACACTACGTGCAACATGATGCTTCAATAAATTTAATATTTACTTATTATGACTATGAAGATTTTCATTTATGGAGAACAAATGGCCAACATTTTCAATCTCATAATTTCTTGCAACACCTATGTTAGAAGGAATTCTCATCATTAGAAACTTACAATCATCAATTTTTGGGTTTGCATCTCTTAGATTTGTCAAAATTTGACTAAATCTTTGTTGCTGAATATTCTCTCCATCTTGTCTAAATATTTAATCAAAAGTAACTATAATTTTGAATTCCTCCCATACTAGCTTTGTTCATCTAATACTGCCATATGTTGGTCTATCATTAACTGGAGGCAATTGGCCCAAATCTCCTACCAAAATCATAGATATACCGGAAAGATAATTGAAAATAATAATTATTTTTAAAATATATAGTATTGTTATTAAAATGTAGTTTTCCTCATAAGTCAAAATTAAAATTTATACCTGCAGAACTTATGTGTGCACTTTGTGGGAATTCTTGTCAGAGTCAAGAATCTATGTTTTCCAACATGTTCTGACCAATGAAGCTCATTTCATCAATCAAAATGTACTTGATATGTGACATTTCTTCTTGAAAACTAGCAAGTCTTATTCCTTCTAGCTGAGTGAAATCTCATATTGGGATTCTCAATTTTGAATGAACTATAGAGGCCCCTATATTGAATTATACAAGTCCTATTCATGCAAGTAATATAAGGGGAGAATGAGATGCCATTGCAACATTTGCAAGGGCTTGACTAATGGAACCAGTTAAATATGAATTTCTTGTACCTATTGTTCCCTAAATTATCATGAACAATGGCACTTGATTTTGATTCCTCTGATACTGTGTCATAAATATATCAACCACCTTTTTTTTCTTATCACTATGGGTCGTGTAGTTGATGCATTGGGGTATATCATCATATATAAGACATCCATGATCCTTCAAGTTAGTTATGAAATTGATTGTTGTAGTTGTGTACTCTTCACCTTGATAATCAACAGATCAATCTATATGTCTATCAATGTCTCTTCTCCCCAACATGTCTATTTCTAAAAATTATATATTTTGGCCATGATGTAGCCTAGATATAATTTCTTATTCATGCTCTATGGTATTTCGCTGATGTGGATGTTATCTAGGATTTCATGCATGAACAATGGAATGAAAGTATCCCTCAGCATGTTTTCGTTTCTCTTCATTTGACCAATCAATATTGTCCATATTGGGTGCTCCATCATCCATATGAATCCATGCACATGTGGTGACCCCCTATGTTGCCACTCATATCTAGAGAAAAATCTTTAACATTCAATCTTTTTCTATGATTTCTTTTTTAAATATTGAATGCCTTAAGTGCATGTAATATGCGACTATATGGGGGTAGTTGATAAAATTTTGTTTTCTCCAATTTTAAGCTTCACGTGGAGTAGTTGGTGATGTTCTTGGCATTAGTGCATGCAAGTCAGGCCAATACATATATGCAAAACTTAATGTGAATAATATCATAGGGGATCCTATTTCATGAATCATGTTTGTTAATTTTGCACGATATTTGGCCCAATATGACCTTGTACCCCTCAATGATGTTCCAAATTATATCAACCTATCTGCCAAATGGGACTGTGGTATGTTTTCCATATGCTGATACAATTCATTGATAGTGATTGGCATGTCCTGAAAACCTCTTTTTATAAATACTGTAGATTAATTTTGTGCACGATGTCTCATAATCATGTTCATCATAAAATATTTGAATGTTGGATGTTGACCAAATCATTGATCTCTATATCGTAGTAGATGTTTTACAAATTCATGCAGATGCACTCGCCTAGTTCATGGTTCTAACCAGTCACATCTACCATTAGGAAATAATGTTGGAAATGTCATATCAAGTAATCCTAACATGACAACCTCATTGATAGGAGATGCACACGAATTGCTAGCCAATCAATCAATGATGTTTGAATTGTATCAAGATTATTAATCCATGCATGTATTAATTCCATTTCTCTTTTAGCATTAGGTAGTCTAGAAGCCATTGAATTTGTGTGGTCAATTATATTATCTTCATTTTTCTTCATGATTGGACCCACAAATATGACTTCATTTGCATCAAAATCAAATTCCATATGCACTGTCTTCAATCTGTGGAAAATGTTTTCATCAAAATTTGTAGATAGATCATTGAGAGCATTCTCATTAATTATAACATTAGAGTAATATTTATCATACTCAATTTTATATTTAAGTTCTTTGTACACATGATCCTTATTCATGTGAAATTATAATTTTCCCCACGTTGGTCCCTTCTTCAACCAATAATGAATGACAAGTGATCTATTGTACGTGGCAATTTTTTTGAAACATGTTCCACATTTTATGGAAAACATATTCTGTGTCCTTTGTATTTGTATTGACCACGTATTGCATGTGTAACTTGTAGTATTGGTCTAACATGCACAATCAACATCTCTTCTACTTGAGTCAAGCTTGCAATCTCTTCTGTTTGTGGCCTAGGATCCATATTATTGAAGCTGAAAATCTATTGATTCCTCTCTTGTCTTTGGAAATCTTTGAAAATTAGATTTAATCATTCCATTTGTATTTTGTCTATTTTGTGCATCACCTTTTGCACCCAAATTATTCTAAAATTGACTTGCAGATTGAGGTGTCTCTGCTACTCATTCTATTGACCTTGAGATTTCATTCCGAAGATGCAACTCAATATTTTGATTTTATGGTTGATTATACTACCCACTTGAATGTGAATGAACATATTGCCTTTGGCCTCTTTCAATATGAGAGACTTGTTGAGATATTCTTTGATGACTATTTATAATAATATTAACTTCCTCTCTATTTAGAAATTCCAACTCTTGTATTGTTACTTCTACTCTACATCTAGCATTTCTTTGTCTTTGAGCTTCACTTTTGACTTCTTCTTTCTTCTTCCCTTTGATCATTCATCAAACGTTCTCATTGTAATCTCCTATATTGTCTTTGATTCTCTCTTATTTGTGCTCTTTGATATTGCCTCCTCTCCTCTTCTGATTAAAAATTCAATATTGGTTAATCCATAGCTATACAATAAATGATATTTTTAATTTATATAATATGATAGGATCAGAGAAGATATCAAGTTAAAAAAAAATGTGAAAAAAAAAGGAATTATTTGTAACAATTGAATATTGGAATCATCTATGTATAGAGAGAATGATTGAACTTTGTATGAGAGTGTAGGGTGATAGATACATTAGTAACAAATGTCATACACAATTATTGTTAAATCCATATGGTGGTATGGAATATACAAATCCATTAAAATTGGTACCAAGTATAGATGAAATGTAAAGGTGAAAATAGAGTAAAAATAATCTCTTATTATTGATAAGAAAAAAATATATATTGTAAAGAAAAATAAATTTGACTCAAAATGTATTGTGGCAACATATGAAGGTTACATGGTGAAGTGAAGAGTGTTCAATCTGAAGTCTTTTTTTTATCTTTTATTGGTTCCTTTTATATTTATTTATCTATCTTAGCATTGTTATAGGTGTCTATGTATCTGGTAGCCATACTTGAGATGTTGTTTTGATCTGCAATTGATTCTTCTTATATTTCTTGATTTATCTTATTGCTATAGTCAAGGTCTTTGTATCTGATAGCCATACTTTAGATGTAGATGATTTATTTTTGAGAGTAATAATGGGTGAACCTTCAACCTTTGTTTTTCTAGCACGTTTTCTATTTATTTTGGCTAATATATCTCTTATCTTGCATAAAAAATAAAAAATCAATTATGTATCTACAAATTTGACATGTTTTAAACTCTAGAGAGTTTTCAATTTCTACATTCACAAAAAAAGTTGTAAACTTGCATTTATTCTTGAAAGCATCATAATGATGTGGGTTGGATGACAACAATCATATTGGATTTCATCTATGATTCTATGGATAGATTGTATTTATCATTGTTACACCTAAAGGCTTTGTGAATGAGAATAACCAAAAAAAATACAGCACAAGAAAATTGAACATGTCTAGATATTTGACAAACTTTTAGAACATGAAATCCTTTCCTCTGATGATTTCATAATTTGTAACTGTGAAGAGTTTAATTTTGGTCTTCAATGTAATTTTCTATTTTGAAATAGAATAATAATTTTCTAATTTTAAATGTGAATCAAATGATGGGTAAAATTAAAAAGCAATCTTTTTCAAAATCATAAAGTATCAACATAAATCTTAAATATTTAACCCATTTGTAAGATAAAGTTGTTCAATATCCTAGGAGAACTTGTATACAACAATGTAATTCATGAAAATCCTCCAACTATAGAGAGACAATAAGGGTATTAATTTTTATATTAATTTAAAATAAAAAATTTGATAGTGAGATTGAATGTGTTTTAAAAGTTTTTATCTAGTATAGTTGTAGTCAAAATCTTATTATAAATTATTAAAAACCTAAAATAACCTCTAAAGAGACTAAACCATTAATCTTAGGATTCTAATGCTTATTCTCAATGCTTGTTAGAATGATCTCTAAAGAGATCAAACCTTCAATATGAAAAATAACTTCGAAAAAGATAAAATCATTAATATAATTAATATAAAGATCCTAATGTCATATATAAATAGCTTAAAAGTGAAATAAATTATCTGTTTTATATTTTTAAAAAAAATTTCAATATATTTTTCTTAATTATTTACAAACTACATATATATATATAATTAATTATTCTCAAAACTTTTATATAAAGATAAGAAAATTATTCTTTTAAATTTTTGTCTAGTAAATTTTATTTTAAAACCTAAAAAAAAAAGATGTGAATATGTCACTAGCATACCAATGGTAAAATATATGATTCACACACTGCTATATTGAAAAATTAATCTCTCCTCTCATCAAGGGGAGGTTACCTTTGAAATTTCTTCTCCAATTAATAAAAAATTAAAATCTGTGGGTTAGTGTTGGGCATATAACTCTTTTCTTTTCAAAGTTAATGTATTCTCTCTCCACTTTTTTACAATTTCCCTATCACTTTGATACTTAAGGAAATGAATGAATTAATCCAACAAACTATACCAAGATTTTATAAGAAAGAAGCACAAATTCTTTTTTGAATATAACACTAACCTAGCTAATTATCACAATGGTAAGGAATTCAATCTTGTAGCTCAAAGTCTTCAAGTATAATTCCTTAATCCTTAAAACTACAAGCAATAGTAGCAATACAAAGCCTACTACTAATCACTTAACAATAGAAAATTTCCCAAATATTCAAGGAGCACAAAGTCTACTTTCACAATTCAAGAGCGCTTTTACCCACTTAACAATACCTCCTATATCAATAAATTCAAGAACATACATAAGTCATGAACATAAGAACATCAACTCATATAAACAATTTTTGACACAACACAAAGTTTGGGATCAAATAAAATTGATTTCCTTATTTGCTTGATCAAATCTTCACAAAAAAAGCTCAAAGTCTTAGTTGAGACAAAAATTCAGGAGATTTTTTCTTAGCATAATAAAAGATAAAAAATACAAATGAGGGTCCTACTTATATATAAGAAGAGTGGAGAAAAATGTGGACATAGTTGACTAATACAATGGCATTGTCTCACTTGACTACAACTACAGTAGAAGGAAAATATACAGTTGTGCGAAAACTTGCAGCATCTAACAATGCAACTACATGAAAAGAAAATGTCAAAAAGGGGCACTTTATTCATCTTTCTCCTCCTGATTTGATTTGTGGAATTATTTGAACTTAGTCAGGATGGCCTACATATTTGCTTGGTTCGGCATTGGGGTAGAATCTGTGATTACATGAACATTGGAAATCGTATCCTCAGCCTCTACATATTTATTTTTCCCATCCTTCAGCATGGATGCCACACCCCTGTCCTTCCCTAATTTAGGATAGGCAACATCAAGAGGCAATGCAACATGATGGAAAATGCAAGTTGTTGATGTCTTAAGCATGTTTTGAGTCTTCAATCGGGCTTAAGGATTATTCTACTAATGCAAAAACCCAAATGCAGTAGAAAAATTGGAAGGGTCACAATTTTATGACGCTACAATATTGAAGTAGTAAGATCCTAAAGTCTTTTAGGGGATTGCTGAATCTTTCCTCTATGATGACTTGATAAAAGTTTCTAATGTGAACCTTTGTACTTTTTTGAGACAATACTTAGTCTCATACTTCCGCTAAAGTGGGGGCTAAATGTAGCATCCTAAATTGTACTCCCTTATAATTTCATCCCCATTTGGACCCTCACCTTGGCATTCATGTCTCGAGGCATAATCAAAGCCTTGCTTCTGCTCATACCATGCAAATATCTCAAAATTTTTTGAATGCACATTTTGTTCCCCTCTTTTCTTGGTCCCTAATTGGTCAGGACCAGAGCATTGGTACCTTGGTCCTTAAGGACTAGAGTGTCCAGTGATTTGGTCCTCCCAATTTGGTCCCATTTTGGGGCCCCTCAATGGTAACATTATTTTTTTGGTATTTGCATGAAGATTGCATTAATGAAATGTTATGTTATCATTGAAGTCAATTAACTGATAATAATGTTGTTTTCTAACAGGTAGGAAGAGCTAGTAAAGGGAACTACAATAGGTAGGTGAATTTGTTGAGGAAACTGGTATTGCTATGAAATGGAGAGATGAACTGGTAAACCCTACCTATTGATATGATAAACCCTAACCGATGAAGTTTGGTAAATTACTTGTATTAGTTTATGAATAAATGATGAGTGGTAGTGATTATGCCATGTATGCATGTTGTATAAGAAGAGTTTCAAATGGTTTTTGGTGTGTAGAGATAACGGTTTTTGTCTTGGGAATGAGCAAGCTCATTGCTTGTAATGGAAACCACGTGATGAGTTACAGTGTTCAATGAAGGGGTAATCAAGGAGCGGTTGAGGTTGTCTTGAATGATGTACAGTGATTGTTATGTGATCCAATGGTCATACTTGAACTAATTTATTTGTAATCTCTATGAGAAAATTAGGTTTGTGATGTGTTACCGACCTATTCATTTGTTTATAAGATCAATGAGTTTTTTTGTTGAAGTGTTGGCAATTTGTAGTTGAGAGTAAGAGAGTGTGGTTGCCGAACCAAATGATATATCTATAGTTTGTGTAAAGGAAGATGGGAGCTTGAAAAGGATTTGAACAAGCAAGTGTAGTGATATTCAAACATATCAACAAACCCCTGTTATTTTCTAACAATTACAGTAGTCAAATCCCTTAATCGGTTAAGCTATAACAAGCTTAGTGTTATTCAAATCCTTTAACCAGGTGGTCCATTAGCTTGGATTCCACATCCTCTACCGAGGTTACTTGTAATAGGGTATTGCTTCTAATAGGGCATTATAATCAATCCCTTAACTGGGTGGTCCCTAAGAGGATTTGTTCTTAATGGGGCTTATTGTAAAGCTTTAATAGGCTTGGCTCCTAACAAGGAGAACTTCAGAAGAGTTTAGAATACTTGTGGGTATTCATCCCCACCATGGTTTTTCCCATTTGGGTTTCCACGTCAAAAATATTGTGTCAAGTGGTGAATGTTTTTGTTGTTATGTTTATTAGGGTTGAATAGCTTAACTGCTAAATCCACTTTGATATGTTATGTTAACCGACAAAAATCTGAAATATGTTTTAATTACTATCAGTAAAGTATTTGAATGATTCGGGTTAAATGGTTTGAGAGTTTCAAATATGTTTTACTGTTAGTCTATTATAACAGTCATGCGCTTTAACTTGTCAGTATTATTGCATTTGTAGTTCAGTGTTTAAACTAGTCAGTTTAGAGTTTTATTTGAGAGGTTGATTTTGAGATTGGTGAAATTCTATACAGTTTTCTATCTACTGATTCACCCACCCTCGCTCTCAATAGTTGACCGGATCCTTATTCTTTCATCATACCATCACATTTAAGCAAGAATCCTAATTTTGTGTTGGCTCATATTGAAAAATTAATTGGTTTTTTGAAAAGCATGTATAAAAAGAGGTCTACCCCTCTCATTTTGAGAACCACATAAGAGACTCATACAATCAATTCAAGCAATCAAGCTTTTTTAATTCAAGTGATCAAGCAATTAGTCTTCTTTCAAGCATTGGAGTTAACATTCATGTTCCATGTTTATGAAAACTTCATGAAACCCTAATTCCTCGTGGAGACAAAAAAACTCCATTAAAAGATACAACATTAGTTTTTTAAATATTATTTAGCATTTATGTCAAAAGGAGTTCACTTTCTATTACTACAATTAAATTCCATTTCATTTTTATTTCATGATTAATTCTAAAACTAGGGATTGACCTAAGACAAACCCATATTCCAAACCTATTTCTCTTCTTTATTGTGTGCAAGATCATGTACAAATCTATGATCTTCATCATTGAGTTTATAGATGAACAGGTTCCCCTTTGGACAGGGAAAAGTGTGGAGGACTAGAGCAACAGGCATTCTAGCCCTGGCATTTCAGGAGCTTCTTCAAGGAATGGATCTGAACACTCATATTATTTGGATCCAGGTTAATGGCTCAATTTGATTACTGTAGCTCACTGTTCATACGTTTTCACTTCAATTCCAACACACTTACCCTAATTTCAGCATTTTCACAAATCAACTTAAAAGAGGACAACCACCCCCAAGGTGAACCTAATAAAATTCTTAGCCCTATCCTTCTTGGTTTTGAAGCTAGATCTATTAGGTTTGCCCCTCTTTTAATGTAATGGTCCCTAAGTTTAAAACTTTTGATTTTTACATCTAATGGTGGAAACCATATTATTTTTCACCATTACAGTAGGAAGTTTGTAGAAGAGATGCAAAAGGAATTTGAAATATCTATGATATGTGAGTTGTCATTTTTTCTTGGTCTATAAGTTACTCAATAAAAAAAAACATTTTTGTTTCTAAGAGAAAGTATATCAAGGTGATGTTGAAGAAGTTTAGGATGGATAAATATTTAAACTAATTTTGACCTCCATGGGTACTAAATGTGAGTTAAGCAAGGATGATGAATATCCAGATGTTGATTAGAAAAGTGTAGATCTATGATTGGAGGATTATTGTATTTGATCTCTTCAAGATCAAATATTATGTAGGTTGTTTGTTTCGTGGCTACATATCGGGCTAGTCATGAGAAATCTTATAATCAAGTATTGAAGAGGATATTCAGATATTTTAAAGGGACTTTGGATTATGGGTTATGGTATAATAAGAATGATGATTTCATACTAAAATAATATATAGATAGTGATTCAGCTAAATCTGTAGATGACAAATGAAGTACAAGTGTGGACCATTATTCTTGGGAGATATATTGATCTCTTGATTGGGTAAGAAAAAAGACTCAATATCATTATATAATACAGAGGCAAAGTACATTGTAATAACATCTTGTTGTACTCAATTCATGTGGATGAAACAAACTTTCAAAGATATCAAGGTAGTGTATGATGAAGCAATTCTTATTTTTAGTGATAATACAAGTGGGGCTTAACATTTCAAAGAATCTAGTAATGCATTCAAGGACTAAACATATTGCAATCTAGCATCAATTCTTAAGAGAGAAGGTTTCAAATAACTAAATCATATTGGAATATGTGCCTATTAAAGAATATATTATAGATATATTTAGTAAGGCATTATCAAAGGATGCAGGTTTGAGTATCTCTCAAAAAGGTTGGGGGTAATTGTCCCTCACTTTTTAAACTATATGCATCTAGGTGGTGCATATACACAAGAGGAGTTATAGAGTTCATCTTTTGCTCCTAGATTGATGTGGTGGATATTCTCAAGGGAAGCATTGAGTACTATTGTTATCAAACCTAATCAAAAAGTAAGAGAGAGTGCTTTGCAAAGTGCCCTTTTCTTTTTATGTCAAAGGGTGAGATAGATATAGATTGGGAGAAATAGTGAGAGAGAGATCGGTTGTATGCACTCTTTGTTGTTGGTGGTGTTTCAATCAATAACAAAGAAGGATAATGTTAGAAACTTGAGTTGTTGTCATTGATATAAAATTGTCTTGTATTGTTATTGATCTCGCTATGTGTAGTAACCCACCATAATTAACTCAACAAAATTGACCATTCTTTTTTTTTTTTTTAATTGAACCATTGTGTTTGATTCAATCGCATACTCTGGGCATCCATCCATTTGGATTAGGCATTCATCCAACCGGGACAAGCATCTAACCATACAGGTTAGGCATTTGTCCATACGGAACATAAGATTGCATCTATCCAATACGAGATAGGCATCTACCCATACAGGGTAGGCATCTATCCAATCGGGATAGGAGGTGCTCTGGCTAGAGACTTAGACTCATCGGGACCATTCAAGTCCTGAGCCACTCACTAAGTACTACACTCTTCTAACAGAAGTGCACTGAGGTCGCCATCCTTAGGAGTAATTAATAACATAATACAAGCTTTAATTCCACCTTCGAATTTGGCTTAAAGCCTCAGGAAGTCAAGCGAATCCATACGTGATTCCTTCCGAGTATGCATTGAATTACTTTTTCCAATTTAATTATCTTATCTTTCAAAATAGGATTCTTACTCAACCTTTCTTTTACCAAGCCTAGACCCCACCCACGAACACTTGAGTACAAGGGACAACTCCATCCCAAGACTTCCTACATACTCACTTTGGCACAGGATCAAGGCGTAAAGTATGTAGTTCTATTTTCTACTTCTATGGTTTGATGTAAACTGATTAGTGGGTACGCAACCCTTTCTAGGGTCAATGTCCCAGATAGTTTCTCTGTGCTTGCTACCCATGATGGTAGCACTTAAACAAAGGCTCAAGATGGCCTATTGTTTGTGGCCTAACAAGTACATCCTAACACCTATCATGAGCGTCACCCTTGACCAAATTGTCAATCACTAATATCTCTTCAAGATAAAAATCAATTTCATAAAAACATTTTACTTAACCAACCCTAAAGGGGGTTTACTATGGTTTATCTCAACGGATGAAAAATCATTTAAAAATTATCTTATTAGATTATCGATCCAAGGGGGATTACTCGCCCCTTGGATTTTAACTTCCAAGTGTCCCTTATTACTCCCCGATGATTTATAGGGACGATGTCATAGATGTCGTTGATGTAGCTTTATTAGGCATTAAGTGCAGTAGTTCAACACGATGGCATTACTCGTAAGCATGACCCAGAGGGACCGTATATACCGAATGCTACTAGGTTTAGGTTTCCATCTTCCTTTATTTAGTTTTCTAACTAAGAAGCTATGAAAACATCATGCCTGAAAACAAATACTAATTGAACGTGCATAATTTTAATTGATTGAAATAACTACTTGATGAATTATGTAGAATAAAAACCATAACTCGAAATATAATTTGCATACAAAAAACTTGCATATTAATAATTACATGTGTACTTGCATGGAGATGATAATGTCAAATAAATTTAGTTAATCTATAAGTAATTTGCATGATATAAGAATAGTGTAACTTGCGTGCATGATTAAGCAATCCAAAAATAGTGATTAATTTAGGCATTCGATCCAAATCATATTAATGTGAATTAATTACTAAAGGCAACCTAAGAACCCAATGGATCTTACATGGAATGAAAGACTCTAATTAAAAGAATTTGATACAACATAATTTATGAATATAAAATTTACCAAGGATACTTTAATCATGAATTCACTACACAATAATCCCAAATATTTATAAACTTTTTTAAGTTCAATTCCACAAATTAAAATTTATACTAAGGAAAGAATTTAATATTTCCTAAATTGTAATTATTAACAATTAAAATTTAACTTTAAACAAAATTAATTGTTAGCATATAACTTGAAATTTAACCCCAAAGTAATAACTAAAAATTCTAATTTGCAAATTAAAAAGAATATATTAAAGAAAACTATTTACAAAAAAGAAATAAGTGAATTCCCTTTTCTTTTTATTGTTTTATTAGCAAATAGGGGGGAGTGGGGACCATGGGTCCCATCACCCCCTGCGGTCCTACATGTGCTAGCCCACAGGGTTGAGGGGACACCGTGGTCCCCTCCACTCCCCTGCAGTCATTGACAGTGACTGTAGGGTAGTGGGGGGTACCGCTACCCCCGGCGGTTACAATACCCGCCGCCCCTGCATGCTACCATCATGCCTTTGAATATTTTTCGAAGATCGTGCCATAATTAGATGCAACATTAATATATTTTAACATTTGAATATAGTTTAATATAATTATAATGTGACATTAATATATATTAACATTTGAAATAAACTTAATATATATATGGTTTCATATTCCCTTACTTAATGATATATATAAAAAAAAAAAAGAGAATTTATTTATGAAAATAAGAACATGGATAAAATAGATGATCAAATAATTGTTTTAGATTGATTTTCACAGTAAACAGGAGGTTAACATTTACATAGAGAGAGAGAGAGAGAGAGAGAGAGAGAGAGAGAGAGAGAGAGAGAGAGAGAGAGAGAGAGAGAGAGAGAGAGAGAGAGAGAGAGAGAGAGAGAGAGAGATTATTCCAGCATTCATAGGGAGGGAGTTTATTTCTAGATTTTACAGGGGAATTGTTTGTTTCCAGTATTCATAGGAGGATTTTATTCAACTAATATTCATAGAGAGGTCTTTGTTCGACTCACAAGGAGATTTATCTAATTAACAATCACAGAAAGATTTAAAATAATCACAGAGGAAATAATCACAGAGAGATTTAAGAATGAGATTTAGAATTCCATTCAAAAAACTAGAGAGATGGACTAAAGGGAAGAAATAAAGATTCAAATCACACATGAAGAATTTTAATCTCAGAAAGAGAGATATTTTAAACAAATAAAGAATATGACTTTCTTTTGCTAAAATCTTTGGAAAAGGAAAAAAACAAAAAGTTAGATCTTGTGCAGATTTTCTTAAAGGAAATAAAATAAATAAATAAATATGAAAGCATTATCATTATTATTTATCCCCAAATGAAAGATTTAAATTTTAATAAAAGAATTTCTTTATATAAAGGAAGATCTATAACTATTTTTGAAAAATATGAATTCCTCATAAGTGAATGTGAAATAACAAGGAAAGAACCTGGTTTATCGAGCTTGATGTTGAATCCACTGGTTATCCTTTCTGATCCTTCCTTGCAACTTGAGAGAAATCCTTCAACAACAACTTAGAATTCCTGCAACGAAAAATGAGACTACCAAAGAAAAGATCTACTTCTAAAACTTGGGAAATTTCCTTCAAAACAAAATCAACTCCCTTCTTTGAAACTTGCATATAATTTCATAAGAAAATTCCCTCCCTTCCACTATCTAGAAAATTTAATTAAAAAGGAGATTCTTTCCCAATTTTGGACTTCATGAAAATTGATTAGACTTAGTGGGGGGAGTTACATGCAAGGTGGTGGAGAATCCTCTAGAAGCTTCTTATTCTTCCTACAACATGTGCCATAATTGGATGTGGAAAATAAATAAATAAAAATAATGTATATTCTCTATGTGTGTGTGTGTGTGTGTATTATTATTTTATTCTTTTATAATATTCATTCAATCATTTAAATAGTTTATCCAAAAATATAATAGAATTGTATTTTAAATCCAAAAGTGATAAAGGAGGGTTGTGACACTATGTATTATAGATGATTAGGAAAGGATTGTTTCTAGTTATTTTTGAATTGTTTGGTGAATATATTGAGGTGTTTTTGAAGGATAGTGTACTGGACATTTCAATATGAAGAAAAGAGTTTTTAATGTCTAAGTGGAAGGACATGTTTCATTCCTTCCATAATTGAAGATTATGTGTCGCGGATTTGGATATAATATTTATGCTTTATGCTATTATACTATCAAGTTTGGAGGTCCCCTATTGCTCAGATGGTAGAGTTGATTGGTTTTCTTTCTAATAGTGAGGTAGTCTATCAAAATTGGTCAAACAATTGCTAGGTGGCTTCTAGATATGTGGATTCAAGTGCTATGGTTTTAAGGGAATGTTTATGTGATTAATTTGTGTAGTGTTTTAGTCCAATTTTTAGTTGATGATTTGATTAGCAAGTGGAGTTATTATGTTATGAGATCTGCACTATCAAGTGGCTTAGTTTTTGGTTGATTGTAGTGGTGTATCCTACTTCAATCATATTATTTTCATCCAAATTTTATTTGGAGGATGAGTTATTAGCTTTATGGGTGTCATCATGGAGTGTATAGATCCATATTATGTAATTTTTATTGGAGGTTTGTTCTGGGCTAACTAGTTAAAATGCTTTAATATTTATCTACACATTATGTATTAACATGTATGGTCTAGTGGAATAGTTTGGAAATTTTTGTGATGTTTTTGGGTCCTCTCTATCTCCTACAGTGAACTGGAATGAATGTTTCAAGTTTTGGTGGCTAAATCTATGCAATCTTGTTTATTATGTCTATGGCCAGCCTAGTTAAGGGTTTTAATGATTAATCTTGTATATAAATAAGTGCATATATATGTGAGTGATGATATGGGATGTGTGTGAATTGACAAGAAGTGGATGTGAATGATTTGCAAGAATATTTGATGTTGGAGATGTGCAAAAGTCAACTATGGAGATGATTTGCAAGAATATCTTCAATTTGATAGTGTTATGAGAAAGTATTTGAAGTTAGATATGTTTGCCCTAATATTGGTCACTTGACACAATGGTTCAAGGAAAATTTAATGATCAAGAGATCTTGTTCTTTTTAATTCCATAATTACTTTCTCTATCAAAAGGTAATGAGTCTCTTTGTAACTTTTTGTATCTTCCCTTAAGAAAGTGTGTTTTAGTTTTGCAAGTCATTTGTATATTTCCCTAAGGTTGTGCACCATAGTTTTTCAAGTTCTCTTAGTATTAGTGGGTTTCAGAAGAAAAATTATAATAAATTATACTCATATTATGAGTGTGATTTTCATTGTGGCTTTTCCCTACTGGGGTTTTCCACATAAATATGTTTTTCATGTGTTTGTTGTCCTTGGTGCTTTCATGATTTATGACTATTTTTGATAGAGATAAACAGGTTTTATAGGGACTTGAAACCCAAAGTTTTACAGACCTAGGCTAGTAGCCAAACAAACATTAAACATAAGTGAAACAGGGGACAAATGCCACATAGACCCAAAGCCAAAAACAACACAAAAAGCCCCCCAAAATAGGAAAAGGAACTAAATTGAGAGAGTGCATCGGTTTAGTATTCTTTTGAATAATCTTCTTGTTGATTTTCTCCAGATCGTCCATGATGAATCTGTAGGTATGCTAGTGCTGGCTCTGGCTCCTGGTCCTACAAGGAGCTAAGATAGTCTTCCCTCTAGCAGCACTCTCGCCACCCTCTGAAGCATTCTTTTTCTATTTTTCCCACTAGGCAGGATCACTTGCTATGGGTCTGGTTCTATAGTTTGCAATCATGGCATTGATTTTTTTGAAACCCTCAGTGTTGTTACTCATCACCTCCATGCTAATTTCCACAAGATTATTCAGGTTGTCTTTGATGTCATCCACATACTCTTCCAGCTTATCAATTATGCACTCATGGTTGATCTTCATAGTTTCAACATCATGAGACAAAATTTTGAATCATGCTCATGTGCTTCTCAGTTTTACTAGGCCCAAGGGAATCCATGAAAGCATCAATAATGTCCTTAATCTCATCTTTCAGTGTTCCAATTTCCTTACCAACCCACTTCCAGTAGCTCTCTTAGCCCCTAGTGACCTCCAAAATAAGGTCCTCCAGCACCTTCTCCCCCTTTTGACCACCTTCATTATCTTTATCCATGGTCCTTTGTTCCTCATTATCCATATTGATGGGGGTGTCTAACCTAATCTCGTTGTCCATGTCTTTTGACCCACTTGACTTGGTCAATTTTGTTTTCTTCCTGATGGGTAGCTCCAGGTCTTGCATTTTCTTTCTGTTGGACTTAAACTTGCTTTCCGCCCACCTTGGAGGATTTCTTTTCCTAATGTTGTTAGCTCTAGGGGTCACCATAAGATCCCCTTCTTTCTTCGGTCTATACTCAGGGTCCTTTGAATCCTTGATATCATGCCAATCAATATTTATTACTATTGTGATTATATATTCGAGATTTAAATATTGAAGATAAAAAATAAATTAATTCTAAGGTTTGGACAGATACACCCCCTCTCCCAGTGTTGTGGTGTGTTCAACAACCCTATCTTGAGCAAAAAAGGATTTATTGAAGGATAATATGAAAATGGATTCAAAAGCTCTCTTTTACATCTTTCAAGGATTGCATGAGAGTAGTTTACCCAAGATTATAACAATAAAGAAATAAAAAAAACACATAGGATAAATTTGAAAATGTATTAAGGAATGACTTAGGCGAGGATAGCCAAATTTCAAATGCCATGAAGTAATTTTAAGACTATATACATGAAAAAATCAGATGCAATAGACTCAACCTTTAATCAAGCTACTCAACTACGAAGTGAAATCAGATCACAAGATAAAATACTAGCGGATAGGAGAGTGGTTAAAAATATTTTTTTTAAAATTCCTACAAGGTTTGAATCAATTGTGGTGGCTATTAAATAAAAATAATCTCTCACAATTTTCAGTTGATGTGTTACATGCATCTCTCATTTATCATGTGCGTAGACCAAGAAGATCATCAAATTCATGTTTGGATCATGCCTTTATGACACAAGTCTCAATCAAACATGGTAGTTGTAGGGAAAGATCAATTTTTAGAGGTAGATGAAGAAATTTATATAGATGTGGAAAAAGAACCACATCAAACTCAAGTGGAAAATCAAGTGGAAGAGGTAGTCATCAAATATCAACACAAAATCAATCTCAGGGCCAAATATATGATAATTCTTAAATTCAATATCATTATTGCAAGAAATATAGGCGATAATTTAATGAACATAGAAATAACTATTATGATTATAGGAAACAAAGTACAAATTTTAGGAAAGAAAACCAAAACTACAGACTCAAGTTCGAAGAGAGAAATAGAAAGAGCTAATAGTATTAAGTATGATTATCATTAAAAAAACCTTTGTTAACTATTATCAGATATTTCTACATTCATATGCCTTGTTTTTCTTCTCATCATGGAAAAAATACAAAAAATGAGAATTATTTGGTCAACAATAATTTAAAAAATTAAAATTTTGCTGCTTAACAATAATTAGAAACTAAAAATTACTGCCTAGCAATTAATAAAAAAAGTAAGAATAATTAATATTTTGTTTAGTTGTGGTAACAAGCATCAATACAAAACACATAAGCCTAAATGTATAGAGAATTTTTTACAAAGCCACAACATTAATTTATTTTTCAAACTTCTAAATTATGGCACACAATAAATGGAAGCCACAACATATAGAAATAATTTTATCTTTCATTCTAGTTATTTTAAAAGAACTATATTGAAAATGTGGTTTCTTAAAATAATATTTTGGTGATATGTCCACACAAAAATATTTCTTTTTAATTTTTAATTCTTCATTGCTCTACCTATAGGCACGTGGCAACATCTAAAATGGAGTAATTGGTACTTTAAAATCAAATAACAGGTTATTACAACTATTTATCCTTAGAAAAAAAGGAATAAAATGCTCATAATACATTAAATGTTACAAATGTAATAGATATAGCCATCAATACCTAACAAAACCATGTCTTGGATTTGTCAGATGATTTAGGGTCGCTTGCTTCTTTGTTAGTTACAACCCTCTTACTTTTGGGCATAATTGATTCTAATTTTCCTTATGTTTTTGTTATGTCTATTGCTCTTTAATTTGATATAGATGTACATTATGGTAAGTCTTCCAAGGGGGTCTCTCCCCTTCTTTCCATTTGGTTCCAAATTTAAAAAATGACCCAACTTGGATTGTTATGTATAGGAGGAAGAGGGGTCCTCTTAAGTTTGTTTCTTGTTCATTCTCAAAGTATTTGAGTGTGAATGATTCTAGTTCTAGCTTTGGTTAAGCTTATTCTATTATGCCTTGGTAATTTGTTGTCCTAACTCTATTAGGCTCTTTCTTAGTTGTCATTTTGGAGCTCTTCGTAAGTAGCCCATGGATAAACCTTACATCATTGTTAATAAATTAATTGCACAAGGATATATCAAACCTATCATGGACAATATGTTTACATTGATGTATGGTTTTTTAGATGTTTGCATAGAATACCCAGTGATGTTTATGGGAGATATGGTCTAATTATTTTTGTAGCAATTTAATAGCTTTTGATGCTTATAAAATGATGGATGATAAAATGTAAATCTCTAGTACATATGAGTCAATAACTGAAGTTATAGTTTTCAGATGATAGCATGAGTTGTGAAAAGTTGTATTAAATTCTAATGTTTATTAAATCATTAGTAGAATTTCCCTTTGTTGCCTCTGAAATTACTTTCCTCTGGAAATCAACTATCCTTGATGATGACAATCATATTGGCGAATCCCTTGTCTTTCACATGCTTGTATAGAATTTAGTGAGGATAATCGATGAGCTATATTTGCAAATATTTGTCAAAAATCCAAATGGGATGAGTTAGTAATGTACTTTGCTCCAAAGAGGCATTTGAGAATTAATCTAAGCTTTGGACTTTAGATATGTTAATTGAGTTTTTCCTTCGAGTTCTAGCTATATATATGCTTTGCCATTTGATACATGTATGTTATTTTAAATTAATTCTATCTTGAAACATAACCTTGTAATTGTTTAGATCATCTAAATTTAATTCAACACTAACATGAATCTTCTTTCTATATCTAACATTAATCCAACCTCAACCTTATTATAATTGTATCAAAACACTCTTTTAATTCAAAACCTAATGCTAATTGTAACCCTTATCATATCCTTTACCCTTACACAAAGCCAAAGTCTAGCCCTAACCATAATCTTAACCTTAATTTTACGAAATTATATTATTATATATATATATATATATATATATATATATATATATATATATATATATATATATATATATATATATATATATATATATATATATAGATATATTTTTATTTATTTATTTATTTATTTTTATTTTTTTATATTTATTTATATATTTTTGTTTTAAAGTAATATTGGGTCAAAGCGCTATGATTTTTAGTCTAGCTCTACCTCACACAACCATCCTCCTTCTCCTTAACATTAATGCCTCACCTAGCCATCCCTTTCTCCTCGTTTTTCCTCCAACACAATCTCCTCACCAACATCGTTTAAGCCAAGAGAGATCTGAACCTTGATTGCACTATTAATAATCCAACCATTTAACTATCACACTATAAGACGATTCTCTATATTATTAGAATGCTAAAAGAATTAATATTTTAAATTAATTAATAATATATTATTTATAAAATAAAAAAATAATAACACTGACTAATAATATACAAATAAAATTATTATTGATAATGAAGGTCGGCTCTTGGAAAAGTAATACTCAATAATAAAAAGTTACGTATAAATGTACATAGAATATTAGTATCCTTTCCAAAAACAAGTACCTAAAACAAGTACCTGTAATCTTAAAACGGAGGAGAAAAAAAACGGTGGATAGTGCAGTCATGCGGACGATTACAGATAATTTCAGAGACGCGGACTTGGAATGCGGACGATCATATAATTACAGATACGTGGACGGATATGCGGACCTAGATGCCCACATGGATGAGGACTTGAAATGCGGACTTCAAATCGGGAAATCCAGCCGTCTCTGGCGCAATATGATTTCTAAGTCCTGCACAAATCTTCCATTTTCAGAATTACAAAAGGTCTACCAAGATAGATATGGTGCAAGTAGTCAACGAGGCGATAATAATGAAAATAAATCTCCTGAGGAATGGGATACAATTGAGGAAGATAATAATAATAGTCCCGATCTGGATCATGACGCAACGGAGGAGATTTTGCGCAGACTTCCCATGCCCTCATTGATGAGAGCCAAAAGCATTTGTAAAGCTTGGAATACGGCAATATCGGCCACCAATTTCAATGTGAATAACGAGGGAGGCAATTTTCTGACCCAGCAGACCTACCAAGGAATCGCCTTCTTCTGTCCATCTCTCAACAGGTGGTTTCAAATCCGTTTACTGTGGAATAAAATTACATGGAACCGGGACAAGGGCTGCGCGTTTCATCTCTGTGCTGCAGCGGCAGGGCTTTTTCTCTTTCTTCATTTGTCTGGTGAGTCTGTCATATATAACGTTTTAACTAAACAGCGCAGATTCTTGCCTCGTGCTGAGAAATGGACGCACCGAGGGGCCGTGGAACTGATGGTCGAAGCCAATCACTTTCAAATTTTTACTTTCAACTTCTACGATATAGCTCTACTCTATGATTCCACTACAGATAAGTGGAAGGATATACCTATCGGGAACCATTTTTTGGCTGATCAGAAAAGCATACATTCATGGAGGAGCACACTACACAATGGTATGGCCTACTTTACGAGTAACTTTGGCTGTCACTTGGGTTGTTATGACTTTGCCCGCAGAGAATTTCAGTTTAAGGAGATCGAAGGAGGGTTGCCTCCAAAAATTGACAATCTTGATTTTAGTAACAATTCGGAACCGTCCTTGCCTGCTTTAGTGTCGTGCAATGGGAAGCTGCTTTTGGTGGGGAGGTTAGCGAAGGAGGCCGGAGATGAGGGGTCCATATGGGGTGCTATCCCATTCATCAAGCACTCTTTGCTGGGGATATGGGTGTTGGAGAATAATGAGAGTTGGTCTCTTCTTTCTGTTACTCCCCAAGATGTGTTACAAGACACGATCATGTCATCCCATGGAACAGATTTTATGGTTGCTGCTTCATCAGATAAAATTTGGCTTACGATTAAAGGCAGCAAGAATGTGTTGACCCTTGACTTGATGTCTATGGAATGGAGTGTGTTAGCAGGCTATACAGGTGAAGATCTGGTTGATACTGTTCCAAGGAAGGCGTTCTTTGTACCCTTTAATTTTTCAGTCTTTAATTTTGTCTGCAAATCTACCAAAGGGATGGACGCACCGAGTAAATAGGATATAGTTGTAAAACTAAACAAATGGTTACTGGTTGGGAAGTGACCTATTAGAGAGTTTATCCATACATTTTATAAATAAGGAAAACAAGTTTTTCTTCTTTCAATTAATATATATATAAAAATAAATAAATAGTGTGTATACAACCATTCTAACTTCATTCTTTCAATATAGAATTATATATTGTTCTTATTTTATTGATATGGAACATTGAAACCAATGTTTGTGTCATTCTTTTTGATCCTTATGTAATATAATTATGAAATAATATAAATGATATCCTTATATAAATGCTTATATAAATGCATAAGAGACATTCAACACAAATTGTTTTATTGAGTTGAGATGTGAGTACAAATGTACAAGATGCCTTGCTTAAATAAACAAGAGCATGGTAGAATAGTGGACAAGGTTTAGACACGTGTCTCAACCTAGAGAAGTTAGAGTCCTAATATGACTACAATTATTCATCTGCCTAATAAATTTTGCTACTTAAGTTAAACTTAAGTAATCTATGATAGAATAAAATATTATAATATTACAATATATCTTAAGTAAGTCAACTAAATATATATGTCATTTCTATATTTGAAAAACTAGTTTTTCTTCATGTTTATATTTCAATTACTCACTTATATAAATATATATAATTCTACATAGTTAAATAAAATAAATATTAATAAAAATATTTATAATAATTATAATTATAATAATTATTAAGGATGCAATTAGGTTTCACAATATGTAATGGTTTGGTATTTTATATGTTCATGTTTCTAAATAAGTCATAGGTGGTTGTTTTCCCCAAAAAAACCAACACTCTTGCAATAGAGATGAAAGAACAACTAGTTATGATTTTATTATTCCACTTTGATTTTTTGGTAAAGGATACAAAATTAGCCAACATTTCATTTATTTTGAAATGATAATAATTTAAATTATAAAACATGCAATTAGGTTTCACAATATGTAATGGTACCGTATTTTATATGTTCATGTTTCTAAACAAGTCACATGTGATTGTTTTCCAAAAAAAAACTCAATAAAAAAAACTAATACTCTTGCAATAGAGATGAAATAACACTGAGTTACGATTTATTATTCCACTTCTATTTTTTGGTAAATCATACAAAATTAGCCAACATTTCAATTATTTTAAAATGATTTTATTTTTACCTTTAATTTCTTTTAAAAATCTATGAAAATATATTAATATAAATAATATTTTTCAAATAAACAATATAAGTACTTATTGTTAATTGTTTTGATTTTGATATTAAAATATTAAAAAGAAATTATCATGATAAAAAATAATAGGCAATAAAAACATATTTTAGACTTCAATATTGTAATTTTATTTATAAGAAATGCAAAAGGTTTAAACTTATTAAATTTAAACATTGAATATTTATAAAAAAATAGAAAAGGATTTGGTTAGTTTAGGCATAGAGGAGGGAAGAATAAGAAAGGAAGAAGGTTGCAAGGACAAGTAGTAACCACAATCTATGGATGAATATGTATGATTTTGATGAATGTTAAGAATAAAAAGCATAAACACTACTAAATTTGAAGAATTGGTATAAGAGTGAGGTAGAGATTGACATAGATTATAGATTTAGGTAATAATCAAATATTTAAATGAAAACAAAGGGTTGGTGGATAGGAGCCCATGGAATTTTGATTGAGAAAATAGGCTGTATAGATTAGGAGCAATGTTGATCTTTAGAAACTAGGGGGTTTGGGGCATTGTTTAGTAGTTTGGTTAGTTTAGCTATTAGATTAATTCTATGAAAATGAGACCAATTTATATCTTACTAGCTGTTGGACCTCAGAAAGGTCCAATTTGTATTGTCAATAGCAATTTCTCAAATGAAGATGAAGAACTTGATGCCTGAAAAATGCATGTATTTAAGACAAGATACTTAGATCACTTGTGAGTGGGCTGCAAATGTCAAAGATCATCCACAGATTAGACAGATTAGAAAAATGAATAAATTTAGGTAAATAAAATAAATAATCATTTTTTAGTCTGAATTAATATGGTTGTTGGCAGCAAGCCTAACAAATTACAATTACAAATACTGGAAGTAATGATTGATTCTAGCAGGAAGACTTCTAGAATAATGACAAGTTCAATTTTAGTGTTCCTGAATCTCTAAATTTCGATGTACTCATCAGCAAACTTGAGTTTTCCCTCACTAGTATCTCTTTTTGGGACATTTCTTCATACAACTTGTGTAATGTGAGATGTTTATGTTTGCAATATCGGGAAGTAATGATTCTAGCAGCAAGACTTCTAGAATAATGACAAGTTCAAATTTAGTGTTCCTGAATCTCTAAATTTTGATGTACTCATCAACAAACTTGAGTTTTCCCTCACTAGTATCTCTTTTTGGGACATTTCTTCATACAGCTTGTGTAATGTGAGATGTTTATGTTTGCAATATCTGAGAGCAATTTGGTATATTTTTCTTTGAAGGATTTCAAAAAAGAAGGTAAAGACTAAGCAAATAGTATAAAATAAGGTGAAATAGAACACTTTGAAACTACCTAGAGTAAAAACAAGTAGAATCTGGCATCAAGTGGTTTTGTGAAAAGAATCTTAGGTTATAAGATTTAATTTCAAGTCTCGTCCGTGCTTCTGGAAACAATTAACACTTTTCTCAGTCTTATGATGGTAAAAATAACAAAATATTCTGGCTAGTTACTATGAACTTACTAAAAAAATAAATAGAATAAAAGTTTTAAAATTTCCTCATGATCCATAGCTTGAACTGCAAAAGAAGAACTTTTTTTATTGAACTAAATGAAAATTGCAAAAGAAGAATTTTTTTTTCAATGGAAAATTTTTCATTCAAAGAGTTTTTATAATGTAGTTATTTGAGAGAGTTGTTGTAGCTATTTGATATGAAGCATGAGGCTTAGGCTGAAATCTCTTTGGCTGAGGATAGGCTTCAGATACAAGCTGAACCTTGAACCTGTAATGCTCTGCTATAACCTAGATTAATAATTTAATACTGGATATAGATTCGTTGGGCTGAAAAAACAGGAATAATTAAATCCAATGAACAAAGATAGATCCAAAGTACACATAGGAGGAGAAGCTATCCAACTACACTAGAAGTTTTAAACATGAGAAAATAATCGATGATTTTGAACATTAACAAGTAGGTTTACTGGAAAAAAATCCTTGCAACTCATAGAAACAGATAACACAATAGTTAGGGTCCTATTTTTGACCAATTGGCTAAACTTTTACCCTTTTATAAAAAATTACATTCGCCAATTTACACAAAGTTTGAGAAATATTTAACATTTATAATGAAGGCATGTTCATCTCAACCTATCACTTGTTAAAAATTCTATAGCAAAAAACCCTTGTCCTCTTATGGGGAGATAGGGTACCTACAATTTCAGGACTAAAGAAACGATTCAGTATGGATCACCCCTTAATCTATCTATTGACACATTATATGCACAAATTTCAAAGGATAATCGAGGTATCGTTTTCTACACACTATTGACTGTATGTGGATACCACTATCATTGCTCTGAGATGAATGCCCTGTATCTCTGCTTGATAATGACTGCAAATTTGCCTTTGTTGACATAGATCTTGACTGTGTTGTCATTGAAGGAGAAATAATATACAGAAATACGTTTCTTCATTTTGAATCCAAAACACCCAAAACCCCAAAACAGTCAAAATTGGGAGAGCTTATCTCTAATAGTTTGTTCTATAATCTCCCGAGATGTTACTTTCTCAAGTATTTCATCATATTCATCACCATATCTTGGTCTTTTTGGAGAACACACTTGTACAATTTCCTTTAGGACCTCATATATTGCTCATGATGCATCGTGTATATACCTAGAACATCCAGCAAAAAAAATATTAATTCTAATAACTGCTAAAAGGCAATAACTGATAAAGTGAGATGCCATTTTCAAACACATACTGATGCTCCATATTTCCTATTGGTGGGAACCTAGGTATGTTAAACTATTGCCAAATAAATAAACTTAAATCAAACAAAATCTAGCTGCACCAATCTCTGGCATGTCAACATAATAGTTGATGTTTTCAAAAGCCATTGATAGTGGCTGGAAAGGAAGGACCATTCCTTTCTTTTGAGGTACCGAGGCTTGGAGTTCAGAGAGTTCTCTATGAATGGAATTCAGAATTCAAACTCTCTCTTCTCTCTAGTGAGTATGCATGGCCTGACAAAAATATTACAATTTGTGAATGAAAAATGCTACTTTTTTCAAATGGTTTTGGAAATGTTCAATTGATATGGCTAATGAGCTTTTCATTTGAGCATGTTACTTTTCTCTATAGCATATTTTTTCATTTAATTTTTTTGTGTTTCTTTTTAAGAAATAAAATACTTTCAGGTACAGTTCAAAACACTTTCTAAGCTCTGACAATACTTTTTTTCGTTTTAGTGTTCTCTTACTCAAGATACAGAGAAAATTTATATTTATATTCAACATGATAACTATTTTCCATTGCAATATTTACAATAGATAGTAAACAGTACCATATCAGATTGAAACATGTTTTAGCCCCTATCTAAGACAAGGCATTTTATCTTTTATGATAGATTCACACATTCACAAGCACTAAATGTATCTCAAGAAATCTCGAGTTATCACTGCTTAGCTTTCTAAACTTTCTATGTGTTTCTGTACTTGGCTCAGATCATTCAGCTTTGAGTAGTTATGGACATCCACAAGCAGCAAAAGGATTTCAAAAAATGTCTTGGTTTATCACTGGTTAACTTTCTAATCTTTATATATGTTTATGTCCTTTGCTAAAACAAAGAAATTCAGCTTTGAGGAGTAGATTCGGACATTAACAAGCAGTATGAGTCTTTTAGGAGTAGTTTCGGAGATACCTCTAGAATGTTTTCCAGATGCATCGACAGACATAAGTTTTCCCCCATGGCTACTTTCTCCAATTCTGCTTGCATGTTTCTCTTCTATTACATCTTCTGATAGTACACCCTGCGATTTTCCAAAAGCTGTAAATGGAAAGGATTCAAACTTATATTAGATCTCCCATCTCACCGTAAAAATAAAGAATTAAGTGAGAAAACAGTAATGCATTTAATCTGTTAATAACATCATCGACTTACGATTGAAGACAGTTAAAGCCAAGGTAAATAGAATATTGAAAATTACAGAGAACCCAATCAGTGATCCTATACCAATCCAATAAAATCTCGCTTCAGCAAATAAACCACGAGCTTCTATTATGGCATGCCCCAATGTCTCGTTTGAGGTAGTACTACTGGGTTGCATATAAGTGAAATATTTGGATGAGATAATGTACACAATATGAGTAGTACTACTTGACTGCATGTAAGTGAAATATTTTAATGAAATTAAATTGGTTGCCAGTGCTTGCTAGCCTTTAATGATTAATCCAGGGATTCCCTCACTTACTTTATTCCATCTGGGAGCAAAAAATTCATTTACAGCAAGGGCATTTTGGCTGTAAGATAGTGGGGAGCACCAATATGCCCAAATCCACCAGCTGGGTACATCCTCTGTTAAAGAAACACGATAAAATCAAGCATTTCTATCATAGTTAAAAAGTTCAAGATTGCTACAAGTTATTTTCTTCAATTTAAATAACCGCATGTGTTTAACGCTGTAAAGTGTATGCTATACCTCGAGAAATCACAAATCCTCCAAGAACAAACACAACAACTAAAGCAAATGAGCCAAATGTTTGTGAGATGATCATATTCCGACCCAGTGATGCCACGAGTTTGAAGAGCCCCAATGCCATTTGATGGAGCGCAAAAAAGACCAGTATTTGCCTAAAAAATCTGCAAACAAAAGAAGGGATCTCTAAGAACAACCTCTGGCAATTTGAATGTCACTGTGACTGTTATTATAGTTTTGATGTAAGTTCTAATTTTTATATCCCATATTCTCTGTTTTCTTTCATATGCCAATAAGCTAGACATGAAGCAGTGGAATAAAAAAAGCTAATGATACAATGCAAACTATATTGGTCAAAATTCTATCTAAGGCCGGCCGTGTGACAAAAAAGCATAGCAGAGATAACTGATGTAGTAATCGGAACAAACACGACTGCCATCAAAGTGCATTCTTCAACAACAAACCCATAAAACCCCCAAATTCGCAGGGTTACGCAAATTCGCAGGGTTAAGAGATTGGAAAACAGTAAATCATATTTGCATTCTTAAACAACAAACCCAGAAAACCCAATTGATACAATTAAAAGCGCATGTATTACACAAGGAAAAACGAATGAATGACAAACTATCATGAACAAATTATAACATTGCAGACAAAAGCTTTAAGTGTACTGGAAATGCCAATATGCACTCGACTCTGTTCATTGTTCAGTAGATTAAGCAGTGGATTCTTATCTTGATTCCGTAGATGGGTTCAGGCAGACTTTGCCAGCAATACACCTTGAAATGAAAACGCAATCTGCATGCACACAACCACATCAATGTCCAACCACATCAATGTCCATCACAGCTGGACTGTAAACCCTAACCAGGAGCTGTCATAGAAAGCTTATCCGGAAAAATTCAGCGGCAACGGGAAGTAACGTTTTCACGGCGTGAGACAATTCCGGTGGGGGTGCAACCCCACAAGGAATTGCCTATCGGGAAATTACTTCAATATCAAGTTTTAGTATTAAATTGTCCAAATTTTCTTAATTACCGCAATGATTGAATAGACATTCTTACATTGTGAGTTGGCGCAAGCTAGGCTAAGTGGACATTAAGCTACTCATTTTAGGTATGATATTGATGGTAGGTGGGCCCTTAGGAAGTTTCGTGAATAGTGAAAGCCTTCAATTAAAAAGAGATGCCATATTTACGCATAATGGTAACACCATCAAGCCACAAGGATTAGACTCCTCATACGTGCCATGGCATGTGAAGTGAGTGTTTTTGGATTACCTACAGATTTAATGATTAGATCTTTCTAGCAAACATTTTGAGGCTTATGTATTGTTATTAATTCAGGCTTTTACGAAGGTAGCTTTAGGGTTTTGCAAAGAAAATGAATGGAGTTGAATTTATGATTGGTATCTGCAGATGATAATAGATTGATTTCCTTTAGGGGATAAATCTTGAGAGATGGGGAAGAAGTATATAGGAGTCGGATGATTTGGCTAGTCGAGCAGTCAGGAAGATTATGGGAGAGGAATATGTAAAGAATGAATATTATTACTGGGTAAACTATGATATCTCGGCTATATTTTCTGCCATTCTTCTTATGGTAGGAATTTGCAACGGGGATGTCATTCAATTATGTAGGAATGTTTTTAAGGAGGAATTTATGGGTAATTTAGAGGTTGTTGTGGAGAGCGTAGATGATAATATGATGATCCCGTTTCCAAAAGACTATTTCCTTGCAGCACATGTAGGGGAGCCTCAAAAACCAGAAGTAGCAATAGCAAAGATTCCATTGCTGGTACTAATGGATAAAGAGCTATTTGATCCGAGGAAATGAGATATTTTGAGAAATACTGATTTTCTTTTCAAATGGCTACATCTGAAGGAAGCTTTGGTAAACAGTAGGTGGGTGGAATATCTTAGGGAAGAGGGTTATCGACCTCTTGATTATTTATCAAACGTGGAGATGGAGAAAATTGAAGTTTTACCTCCAGTGGCGCTTAGTGCCGACATAGTTTTAAGGGAATCTAGGAAGCAAGGTATAGTTGCCAAAGATGCCCCGACTTCAGAAAAAACTGATGCAGGACTATCTTCTTCCTCTGCTGATCATATGGATTGCGAGTATATTGATAAAATTATTTTGGGGGACTGAAAGTTGGTAGGGTCTGTGTGGGTCTAGGCTATAGTGGTTTTATCTATTTAAATTTGATAGAAATTTTGTTTTTCACAAATCTACAAGTTGTACAGTCCTTAAGTTTATGTCTGGGTTGTTTAGCACTCTCATATGAGCAATAGATAGGGCTTTAGTTTTAGTCCAAGAGTTATAATATCACTTGATTTAAACAGTATTGGGGTGATGTATAGATGCACCCAGTTTTTTGATAATCTTATATGCTTTATATGAAGACTTAAGTATGACATGGCCTGTTGATATTGGTATATATTAATTATAGCATCTTTTAAGTTAATTAATCTCTGCGTGGGTCTGTCTCTGAATCCATATAGTTAAAGAACATCATCTTAATTTTTTGGTAGCATGGTTGAGAAAGATGAATCTATGTGATTTATGGTATTCTAACTAATGTGGTAGTATGGGTTAAAATGCTTCTTTCGGCAATTTCCTTTTGTTGCAGTTTTGTTCCTTTTTGGATAAGATTACAGCATAAGTAACTCTATTTATTGTTCTCAGTGGTTGTTTATTAGAGATTTTCTTTTACTTATCAGTTTACATTGAAGCTAGCATAAATTATTTCTTTATCTTAAAAATTGATCTGTAAGATCATAGGAATGCGAACTAATTTTGGTCTTCAAATGCTATAAGGTAAATGAAGAGGTATGGAGGAGCCCAAATTTGGTTTTGGCTACTATATTATCTGATAGGTTTACTAGTAAATTTACTAATTATAGGAGCATTGAGGTGGTTCATTTCCATGTCATCTAATTTTGAGAAATCCTATTTTATAATAGTTTGTTTTTCTGGATTCGATTGTGTGTGTTATTTTTCCATCGATCAATCGAATCCAAACTATTATACAATATGGATTGTGGAAATCTCATAGCTTTAAAATCCTATCTTATTCTAGTTTAGAATCTTAAGTTATGTAAAAGCTTGTTTTGAGAAAGGGGTTTCTTTGGGAATTATGGTTCTTATAACTATGGAAGTTTGGGTTAAAATGCTTTTGGGCAGTGTCCTTATGAAGCAGTTAAGTTTTTGTTTTAATCTAGTAGTAGGGAAATATTGTAACTTAGAAAAGTAAATTTGCTTCACTTTATTCTTATCTTAGTGTTTGTCTTCTATATTACAGTTATAGCTACTATAGATTTCTCTACTAAATTTTCTTCAAAGTACACTTGTTGATCTCTGAATTCTCAGAAAAGTGGATTTAACCTGGTTGCCAAGAGTTAACAAGGCAATCAAAGAGGTAAGGAAGCTTTGAGATTTTACTCGAAAAGATTTAGGTAATCTCATTACCTTTTAAGTTTCTTTGCCTTTGAAGTATAATATTTATATTGGTTTTATTGTAAAATTATTTGATCACTATTTTTTTATTTAATATATTTGAAATTTAATTTTTATTCAATATATTTAAAATCTAATTTTTATTCAGTACAAAAATTAAATATCTCAAAAAATTTATAATAGTTTAATACAAACATATATCTCTTATTATTTCATTAAGTGATATGAATAATCCAAAACTTGATTTTCAATATTCAAATGCAAATTAAAATATAACAATAGAAACCAATAACAATAAATCTCATAAATTACTTCCAAATCAAATCTATAAATATATAATTATTTAAGAATTTGTATGGTAATAACAGTCTACCCTATTTTTGTGATGTTAGATCCATTTACACACAATGCACATGTAATGAAGTATAAAAAATAATAATTGTTAAGAAAATCAAATGGTTTACCCACTCAAACTAATAAGAATATAGATAAATGTAATTTTTATTATTATTTAAAACAAAAATTAAATTTGCATTATAGTTTTCTTGTCTAAATATTTTAATTCTTTACATTGATTGGCTAATGTAATCAAACAATTAAAATAAGTATCCTCCCATATGGAGGAACTAACAAAACTATAAATTTTAATTATATAATGTACTTAATATTTATCTTCGGTTTATTTAATAGGTTAATTTAATTACTTATCATTATTTTTTAAAAATTTATATAAATTACCATTGTGCCTCTTTTCAGTGTGAGCGTGTGTTCATAATTTTGTACACATTGGACTCTAAAAACATCCAACTTCATTATCTAGTTTCATTATTTTTTTTTATGTAGATCATCCACAAATTACTTTTTGCTACTCGACAGGGATCATGACTTTTTGTGTACATATTGGACTATAAATAATCCATTTTTTTTTATCACTAAATAGCTGATTAGGCCAGCACTTATATATTAATCCAAGAAAGCTTACATTTCGAGGAGGTGTCTAAACACAACTTTTCCTCCATGGTTGATGAGAAAAATTGACCTTCATCCTTTTACAGATGTATGCCAATATAGCATTTCCAAAAATAAAACCCTTCCAATTCCAAAAGAGATTTGACTACATACAATTTTGATCTTTGTTGTTTCCTTACACTTAAATGTTTTATTATTAAGATTGTAAATTAATATTATAAAAAATAACAATTTTCTTCATTTTAATTTTTTTTTTTTTAATCAAGTACAATCTTTGATGGGGATAGCTCCCTATATTATATATGAAAAGATATTATAATCATAGTCCAACTAACAGAAAAAACTCCCTACATACACAAAGCTACACCATAAACTATTATAACAAGACACTACAAACCACATTATAAAAGCCTCAATATGGTAGCAACCTGAGACCCAATCAATGCCACCCAATCAATACTACCCTTCAAAAGCCAACCCTCCTTTGTCCACATCATCCACTTGAAGGGGTCCATCTCATCATTCTTCACATCCACTCGAAACACTCCGCAAGCGTAATTCATGAACTCCTCCTTCTTGGCTTTGAGGGCCACTACAGCAACCTATTCTTCATCCTCCAAATACGAGCATTCAACATCCAACAGATAAACCACAATTAAAAAAGGAACCCAGAATGCTAGACCATTCCTCTTCCATCTCCATGACTGCACCTCCCACAACATTTGCATCAACCTCTTTGACAAATCCCACAATTTTTTTGATACATCCCTCCTTGGATGGTAAAACATCAACCAGAAGACATAGAATTATTTCGTAGATCTGCCCATCACACCAGTGCCTATCCTCACTAAGGTCACCCTCCATTATTCCGCATATCGCCTCAAGACCATCTGTGTTGATGTCAAACAATCTATCACACTGTTACTCGAGTGTCTCCTCTCTGCAGAGGCAGCTAAGCCTGAATCGATTCACCATCTTCCTCCACAATTAGCAAAAAAAATGGTGCCTCTTGCATTATATAAATCCACCATTTCCATTAGATTCATTTGAACTCAGGTTTCAATGTGTCATGATAGTCTCTCGCCGTATTTGCAACCACCAGAATCCCAATAACTAGAGAAAATCCATCAACCTGAGTCCATATATACACCTGCCCTGGGTGAATTCACAATACTAGTTCCCACTTTTTGACCAACTTTGACACTTAGATGAATATTTTGAAAAAAACCTTCACTTTCCAACACCTATAACTTTTAAACCGTTAAGAATTTGAAGATGATATAAACTAGTGATTTTTAGCATCTTGTTTGTAGATTCTAAATATGCTTTTTTCAAAATTTTTTGAATAAAATTTTATTGATTTTTCCATCTCCCTCAAAAAGTAGTTTTTTACAACAAACAACATTTTTAAGAGTGATGTGTATCCCGAAACACATAATTTTTTTTCTATAAATGATAAAAACTTAATTCTTTTGAATTTGGGTTTGTTACATCAATACCCAGGGCATGCAGTTGGTTTGATAGTGATATGTTGAATATTTTTCATTTTATTAAGTTTTGAAATTTGACTAATTATAATTCAGATATAGGTGTACGTTTGAACACATAACTTGTTCTATATATATAAAAATTTAATTTTCTTTTTTTTGTTAGAAAGAAAACACAAATACTTAGTGCATAGATATTTTTTAGATTTTTTTTTAATTAGTTTACTATTTTTTCCAATGCATTGAACAAAGAAGTTCATGTTCGGTGAAAAACCTAAATTCAGAAGAAATAAAATAAAAATATATTAATGAAATTAAATATATTAAAAGTTATTCTATTTGGAAAGATTATAATAAGGACTAAATACCTATAAAAAAAAAAATTTAAATGAATTAATTTGACCCCCCAAAAGCTAACGTAAAATTGGTTTTTTATCAGCGTTTGATAGATGCAGAGGAGACTCCATTGCAAGTATGATTTAGAAGTAGAGAGGTTCTATCTAAGAAATTTTGATCTAAGAGCCTTTGATTTAACTCTCTTCAATTAATTACTTCAAATGGGACCTCTTAAAGCTTAAATCATTATATTTTCAAAAAAATGTACGATTTCAGCAAAAATCAGGACGTACCAAAAAGTGGGAACTAGCTTTATGAGTTCACCCCCCTGTGAAGCTGATAAGAGAGTACTTCTCTTATCCCAATGGTACCTTTCTATGGTTGGGATTACCCATTCCCCATTCTTGAGATCTTATCTCTATCCATTTCTAGAAAATAACTCATGTCCTTGTACACTAAATCTGCCACCAAAATGGCCTTAGTCTGAGATTCAATTACGCCTTGGTTAGCAAGGAAGTCCACCGCATGATTTCCTTCATGATATATGTGTTTTACCTGATAGTCTTCCAACTTTTGAATAAGCTGGTCTATTCTTGGGATCCATATGTTAAGCCTCCAATTGATAAATCTTTTTTTGTTAAAACCATTTAGTATAATTTGAGAGTCCCCTTCAATAACAACTTTTGATTATTTGTTAGTGATAACCCATTTAAGCCCCTCCTCTAACGTAGTGATTTCTGCCATGTTGTTGAAAACTTTTCCTGAAGGCCCACATATAGCCCCTACAAAACTACCTTCCTCATCTCTGACCACAGCCCCAAAACCTGATAAACCTGGATTGCAACGGCTACCACCATCGAAGTTTATCTTTTTCCAACCAGGAGGCGTTGGACTCCATTTGACATTCTTCCTTCTAATTGATTTATCCTTCAATCTGTGGAGACTTGACTATTTCAAATTCCATACCTATTCTATTTCCATATCCCACTTGGAGTATAATCTGTAGCTCTGTCCATATATGTTGACATGTACATTTTCTTCAATTGCAGCCTGGACTCTATTGATGAGTATTGTAACCTCCAATTCTTCCTCCCTGAAAACTCTCATGTTTCGTTCTTTCCAAATCTGCCATGCGACCATTGATGGTCCTGTTATCCACAAGATGCCCCACTTTGAGTTTTTACCCCTGTAGGCCAAGCAAATATGAAATCTTTGAAAGTACAACTACAAACCGTGTGATTTTGCAACATTCTTAAAAGCCAATCCCAACATTGAGTTGAATATTTGCATACGTATAATAGTTGATCAATTGTTTCTTCCTCTTCCTTGCATAGATAACATCTACTAGGCCCCGATATACCCATTTTTTTTACCTGTCACTTGTTAGTATCTTTCCACGAAGCGCAATCCATAAGAATACACCTACTTTTGGGAGTACCCTTTTGTCCCAACATAGGATCGCTAGCCAATTACTATCTTTTTGTCTCCTTCTTTGCAATTCATAGCCCAAATTTACCTTGTAGTTACCTCATTTTTCCGCATTCCATATAAGTGTGTCCTCCTCATTCGAGATATGAACCTTCCTGCCTTTAAGAATCTCTACCAGTTTCAAACTGTTACCCCTGTTCCATAAGCCAACCATTTTCTAGATAATCGGTTCCTTCTGGGAATCAAATTGCCAGATATGGTCTGCCACAAACATACCTACCTATTCCTCCACCTGATTGACCCAATCTTGATATTCCATCACGTCTTCCAATGTCTCCTCCCCACATCAAGAATCTCTTTAGAACTTAGCCTTTTTCTCATCGCCAATCTTCCATGCAAGATATTCTGTAATTATTTTCCCACTCTCCCAAATAAATCTCCAAATTGGATAGCCTCCTGCAGTGTTTTCCATAGTAAATATTCTTTTAGGCTCATTAGCATTTAGATACTTGTTTGCCATTAGTCTGCACCATCCCTTGTGGGGATATTTATACATTTTCCAAGCTAAATTTAGCATGAAGTGCCAAATTGTGAAGGCTCATTTTTCTCAACCCTGCCCCACCATCTTCCTTTAACAAACATGTGGTGTCCCAATTGATGAAGGGAATTATTTTCTCCTCTTTATGACCTTCCCAAATGAATGTTTTTAGCATCCCATCTAGAGCAGTAGCCACCCTATTGGACAATTTGTACCAAGACATGAAATAAGTTGGGACAACCGAGAGTACCGACCTAATCATTTGTAATCTCTTGGATTGAGTCAACTATTTATTTTTCCAAGAGGTTGATTTTGTTTGGCACTTGTTTATCACCTCTTCCCATATTTTAGTGTCAACTCTCCTAGCAAACAATGACACCCCCAAATATTTTATAAGAAAACAACCTTGACCATAATCTGAAATGCTCTTGATCTTCAACTGTGTCCTTTTGTTTGAATTTAAAATATATATCATCGATTTTTGTTTATTCATATTTTGACCAGAGCATTCCTCATAATCATCTAGCACCTTTTTTATTATCAGAGCTTCTCTTTCTGAAGCTTCTCCAAATAAAATTATGTTATCCGCAAACTACGAATGTGATAGAGTTTCCATATTTCCATTAATAGAAATACCTTTCCATGCCCCCTGTCCAACTCTATAATTGCTACTCCTTCCAAGAGCTTCTACCATCAATACAAACAAAAATGGTGATAGGGGATCTCATTGTCTTAACCCGTTAGTAGCCTGGAAAAAACCGCTAACAGTCCCATTGAAAATCACATAGTATTTCATAGATGAAACACAATGTTTTATACAATCCAACCACCTTCTCTTAAAAACAAAATTTTTTAAGAACCTCAAAAAGAAAATTCCAAGAAACCCGATCATATGATTTGCTCACATCTAGCTTAATGATCATACCTTTAGCTTTGGAATTATGCATTGAACGAATAGTCCCTGCTGCCATGATTATACTGTCCATAATCTCTTGCCCCAGGGTGAAGCCATGCTGCTCCGGTGATATGATCTTCATTAGAATTGGTTTGAGTCTATTCACCATCATCTTGGAAATGATTTTATATATAGAATTTCATAAGGATATGGGTCTGTAATCTATCATTGAAGTGCAATCCTGCTTCTTTGGAATAAGGGAAATGCTAGTATGGCTGATCTCTCTTACGAATCTCCCTTGTTTTCTAAAATCCTCCACCACTTTGAAGATGTTGTCACCCATAAAATTCCAACATTTCTGGAAACATTCCATTGTAATTCCATCTGGACCGAGGGCTTTGTTTGGATGCATATCAAATACTGCTTTTCTCACATCCTCTTTAGTAAAAGGACTTGACAGATATTTGTTATCCTCGTTGAAGATCTCTTGCTATATAACATCCACCAACTGAGCCGATTGAATATTTTTCGCTCCATTATCATTTCCCAATAATATTTTGAAGTTATTAATTGCTATCTCTTCTAAAGCCTCAAAGGAAGAAAGAAGTTTGCCATTTTGGTCCAAAACAGAATCAATTCTATTTCTATCACGCTTTGTCTTGACCGACGCATGAAAGAATTTTGTATTTTCATCTCCTTCTTTGATCTAGATTTCTCAGGATTTCTCTTTCCAAAATATTTATTCTCTTAGTAAAACCTTTGCCAGCTCCTCCTTTAGCACTTTTTCTCTCAGGAATGTGTCATTGGTCATTCTCCTCAAAATGGTGTCCGAATTTTTTTGCAAAAGTGCTTCTTCAATCCGAATTTTTTCTTCAAAAATATTTTTGAAGCAGTCTCTATTCCACCTTTTAATTTTTTCCTTCATAAATTTCATTTGTTTTACAAACCAAAAGCTAGGGGTACCGGTGAATATGTTACTTTCTTGCCACCACCATTCAAGATATTGGACAGAAACTGCCCATCTCTCTACCACATACTTAGGAGTTTGAAGATGCTCTTCCCCTTAGGCAGGCCTTCACTCAACTTTAATTCCACAGGGAAATGATCGGATAGTGAAATAGGGAGAATGCATGCCTCCGCTTGGAAGGAAGACCCCATCCAATAATCTCCAATAAAGTGCCTATCCAATCTTTCAGAAATATTAGCAAAGTTTATTCTTCTATTGGTCCATGTGTATCGACCATTTTCGGGGTTAACATCCACTAACTGATTTTGTTTTACAAAGTCTTTGAAATCATCCATCACCTTATTAGTCATTCTCAGACCCCCTTTTTCTCATCCAAATCCAATAAGGCATTAAAATCCCCTGCCACAACAACCCTGTCATTGATTAAATCCTTAATCTTGTTTGTAAGAATATTCCATACCTTTGTCTTCTCTACAATTTCGGATGGCCCATATACATTGATTAATGGGAACTCTAAATTGTCCCTAATGTTGTAAACATTACAAATCATCTCATTCTCTCCTTTCTCAGAGAGATTAACTTTCACACTATCTGGCTTCCATAAGATACCTAGCCCACCTACAAAACCATTGGCCTCTTGAAAAACACCTTCCTAAGCTCTACAATATTTTAAAAAACCTTCAGTGTTGTCTATGCTAAGTTTAGTTTCGTACATCACTATGATTTCACTTGTGCTCCTACTTAGCGCTCGTTTGACCAAACGTCTTTTGTCCGAGAGGCCCCTGACGTTCCAAGTAGTTATTTTCATGTCTCACTAAGGGATAAAGATCCTCCCTTGGAATTTTTCATAAACTCAATGGCACTCACTATGCCTTTCTCATTGGCTCTGGCCTCTCTTACTTGCTTATTGGTCCTTCTTCCATGCACCCCTTTGGCTTTCCCTAATAGAGCGTTCATAGATTGGCTGATACATCTTTGATCCACATTGTCTAATTCATCTATAGAGTTGAATTCTTCTTCTGATCCTAGATCATACTCAATCTTGGTATCCGATGAACCTTTAAAGAAAGGCTTATGCATGGGAGAATTATCTAATCCAATAGAACTGTCACACTCTTTAAAGCCAGGCCCCGCCTTGAATCGGCCTTCTTTGGAAAAATTGTCAACGTCCAACACTTGGTTCTGCAAAGAAATTTCCAAAGGAAAAGTTATGATTGCTTCATTATTCAATGACACTCCATCTACCTTGTTTGAGATATCTTTGTATATAACTACTTGTGATGGTTTAGTTTCCATCTTTTTCCAAAAAAAATTATCCTTTTTGGGGGGGGTGCCTCTTGCTCTTCTAACAAACATTCTGCAATTCACCACTGAATGAAGGCGACTACCACATCTAGAGTAGGGATAAATAACCTTCTCAATCTCTACTTGTTACCTCCATTCTCCCGACGCGCTAGAAAGAATTATCTGTGATGTTATTCTTTGGACCGCAACGATTTGCAATCTGGTGAATTTACAAAGGTTGTTTTCAATATTCTTCTCATCTATTTCCAATAGGGTGCGTAAAGATCTTCCAATTTTTTCCAACACCACATCATCCCAATATTCAATCGGAAGTTTATATAGTCAAATCCATACCGAACTATCATACACTACTAATGGAGTAGGGTCAAAATTCGAGGTCCATGGGTGTAAACAAATTGGATTGCCATTAACAAACCAATTTTCTTGATTTAAAATCCGACATCTTTCAGATTCCTAGGCAAATACAACCACAAAAAATCATTTGGGAATGTATTTAACCACAATATCCTCACCCCAATTTTTGGAAACCCAATTATTGATTTCCTTTCGGGACAATTTAGGGCCAATTATTCTTGCAATAACTGCAAAGTCCTCCCACAAAGCTTTCTTTGTCGAGATCTCCATAGACAGATTAATAACAAAATCACCTTTGTCGCCTATATATCCTTCTGAGACCAGTCCTTCCTGGTTTCCCTCCTGCAATTTTTCATCTCCTTCATCTACCTTCCCTAATTTTTGCAGAGCGCTTTTTCCATCCATCTTCTCCTAATCAATTTTTAATTTTTAAGTCTAATTAATATTATTAAAAAATATTTAAATTTATTTTATTTTTAATTTTTAAAAATAAAATTATTCATAAATTATAATTGATATTTAGTACAAGTAATTTATATTTTTAATAGGAGTGTATATTTTTTTTAATATGAATTTATATACTTGTTTATCATAAATACACTTTGAAAATTTGGCATACCTTAGTTATCATCATTTAATATGAATATAAGGTTTTATTATCGTTATATCAAATTTTAGGTCTAGTTGTGGACATATCTAACATCAAACAAATTTATAATTCTGTGAAAATAAATATATAGTGGAAAAACTTAATTGGGAACAACATTATTTTTTTGGTCTTTTCATCTTTATTTGCTATAAGTTATACAAATAACTCCATGTATTTGCTTAGGTCATGACATTTTTTATTAATTCATGATTTTGGGTCTATCTTATAACTTTATAGTATTTATTATAAAATGATCAACTTCTAATAAATCATAAATCATGTTGTCAAAATTTGAAATTTCAAAATTATAAATTATTTTTGAAAATTTTAAATAATTAATTATAAATAATAAATAATTAGAATTGTTATTTAAATTTGATTTTTAATCAATAATTTAATAATATTTACAATTATTTTTTTCTAATAATTAATTTCTTAAATGTCATACAAACAAAAAAAATCAATAATTTAATAATATTTACAATTATTTTTTTCTAATAATTAATTTCTTAAATATCATACAAACAATTAAAACTAGCAATCACACCTAAAAAAAGTTGGTGTTAGGCCATTTATGTTGTTTGTGCATTAGCTCTAGAGAGTAGATATTTAAAAGTCACATTGTATGAAGAGTGTTTATTATTATTTTTTATATTTATTTTACCTTAGTGTTTAAATTTTATTTTATTTTGCTTAATTTTATTATGTTTCTTTTCTTGGATTCTATAAATTGTAGATTTGTTTGATATTATATATGCCCACAATTAGGCCTAAAATTTCATGGTCACCCTTAGATATCATGAAAATTTTATAATAAAATTTAAATTAATATAGAATTTTATTTTAAAATATAAGTTCCTCATAAAATCATATACATTGATATCATTTGATTATAACTAATGTATATCACTAGGAACTAGGGAACATATTCATCATAGAGGATTTGGAGAAAATTAATAAGAGGATTATTAAAAAAAAAACTGAACTGATGCAGTCTCTTAGTTGAGTGCATTGCCTTGTTTTTTGGTTCAGTTGTTTTGGTTTTTTCAGTTGTTTTGGTTTTTTGGCTTTCAGTCTATGTGGGGTTTGTCCCTTGTTTTGTTTAGTTTTTCTATCTGGTTGGCTTTTACCCTTGCTCTGTAATACTCCAGGTTCAAGGTCTCTGTAAAATCTGTTTATCATTATAAAAAATTAATGTATATCACAATTTTAAAGTGTGTCTCTTATAAGTTTTTAAATTATAATTAAAAATTATTTAACTTTTTTTATTAGATTTGTTTTGAAAATAAAAATTACCCAAATTTCTAAATTCATATTTGAAACTATTCTAAACATTAGGAAATTTAATTTCTCAAAATATTCTAAATTAATTTATATTTTATAATAAATATTATAAAGTTATATATATTAATGTTATAATGATTTATAATATTATATTATATTTATTTATAGTAAAAAAAATTGATTTATTAATAAAAATTGTAATATAAAGTCTAAAATTGCAAAAACTAGACCTACTCACAACAATACATTTTTGCAACTAAATATTTTAATTTTTAATGATTATTAATTATTTTAAAGTGTTTAAAATAACTTAATTATTTTTTAATAATATTAACTAAGATTGAATATAAATTATAATTTATAAAGAACTTTTTTTATAGTATTCATTTACAATTTTAAAAATAAAACTGTGTAGAAAAAAACAAAGGAAAGAAATTCAAACTACGGTACCTTCACGACATTGTAATTATTATTCCCTTGCTTATTGAACTACCTACCATGTAGGATGAAAAACATGGAAATAGATAAAGATGATGTTGTCAACGACAATGATGAATTAAAAAACGTGAATGAAGGTGTCCTGAGAGATATGGGCCTGAGCACCTAATCTGTCAGGTTAGAGTGTGCCAGTTAAGTTGGGCCCCACGAAACTAACAAAAATGGTTCAAAGGCACTCCAACCTGCTACACATAAACATGACTAACTATCTGGAGAACAAGACATAAAATTGACAAAACTTCACCGACTCTTAATAATCCAAAAAACCTAAATCAATCATCCTCAAACGAACATCCAGTTTTTTTTCTATTAATTATAGAGAAAAATATTACATAAGATCAGTGTATAGAGATACTATCAAAATATCAAAATAATCCTATCAAAATACAAGGCTATATGCTAAGCCATTATACATAACGGTACTAAACTATTAGATCATACATATATCATGTATTCAACTTTTAAAGTGACTCATATACAAGATAAAATTCAAGACACATATATGATATTCCAGTTACTATCCAACATTCATAGTATACTGCATTCCCAAGACTAATTGATCCACCTAGGTTATCCACCCAAGGGGACCTTCCATCCAGATTATTGTCTTGTCGCTATTGACTAGGACTACTCCAAGGGCTGGGAGTTGGGCTTGATACTCTTTTTCCATCTTCTCGCCTTCATTAATTTTATCCGTGAATGTTGTGAAGGCATTCACGAATGGGGTTCTCTCCATATTGGATCTACTCCAAGTATAACCATGGGAAATTTTTGGGGTAAATCCCATCCTCTAGGAACCTTTCAAACTTTTTCTTAGTCATCCTCATGACTATAGTGACTTGCACATCAATATGATCAAGAATGAACTTCTCCTTAGAGACTCAATAAGAATCCTAACTTTGACCTGATACTTATCCTGATTCCTAATCTTCCAGATATACCAGAGAATTCCACAAGATACTATAAACTAGAAAGAAAATTACAATCTTTTCTTAAACCATTATCTAAACTAGTAAAAATATCCATAATCTTGATATTATCATTAAGATTAATTTCAAATAGGAACCAAATTTCCCTAGCAACAATGCAATTAAAGTAAATACGACTAGTAGTTTCCGCCACTCTATATATACTACATATGTCAACTTCATGTTGGTCTTTCTTGAAAGGGATTCTATTCAAGATAGACAACCATTTGAAATTTTTCTTTTTTAGGAGCAATATCACTACTCCATAATCTAGAGAAAATATTTTGCCAATCATTGTTGGAAAAATTAGTAAACCATACAAAATTAACATGAGAGATAGGATCAATATTAAAACATAAAGTATTATAAACCATCTTAGCTTTAGTCCTCATAAGTGGAGTGCCATCCATCCAAGTGTAAGAGAGAAACCTTTCAGTATATTTAGTACAAGGTTTAGGAAGTTGGACTACATTACTAGCCTCCCTTAACATAGTATAAGTCTTCCAATTGGACATATAAAACAGAAAAATTTGAGACAACTTAGCCCATGAGATTAGATGATCATTAGTGACAATATCTTTTAAGCAACATATACCATTAATAGCTCAACTCTTAGCAAAGTAGCCTTGAATGAAAGCAAGGGGTCTACCTTTGTGGAATAAATTCAACCATATAGAACTCTCCCCACATATAACTGTAGCATCCTAAAATTGTGACACTTGCAATTTCGACTGCATTTGGGTCTTCACGATGGCGACGCAATGTTGAACCTGAATGGAGACCTCGAAACCTGTTTACGACACCAAAAACTGCATATTTCTGTACCTTGGCCTGATCCTTCCTTGCACCCTACTGTCCCGGGAGGTGGGACCATGGCGCCCAGCGCCCTGGTCCCTGGCCCTATTTTGGGCCCGGTCTCTTTTGGGCATCGGGTCTTTAAGTTTGCAATTCGGGAAATAATATTTCTTGGTCGGCCTAAGGACGGAAAAATTAGTCTATCAGCCCTAATTGACAAGTATATAAACTACATTTCCCCTCCCATTTGGGGAGGAAAGGAAAAAGAGGAAAAATATATGCAAGCAAGAGGTGGAAGTGATATTCAAACATTCAAGCATTCAAGCATTCCTTCAAGCAATTGAGCATTCTAAGTCCCCATTCAAGGCTAAGTGTTGCATTCAAGACAAGGATTCAACCATTGAAGAGGAGATCACTTACAACATACAAAATACAACATTCATTACACCTTCGCATGTAAGAATACAAACATTCTTACAACAAGGTATCAGTACTTGTTTACATTACAAACATTTACATTTACAGCATTCTCATTTCTTGGTTAATTCGAAAACTGGGGTTTGACCTAAAGGCAAACCCCTAATCCCTGAAGAGGAGATCAATTACAACATACAAAATACAACATTCATTACACCTTCGCATGTAAGAATACAAACATTCTTACAACAAGGTATCAGTACTTCTTTACATTACAAACATTTACATTTACAGCATTCTTATTTCTTGGTTAATTCCAAAACTGGGGTTTGACCTAAAGGCAAACCCCTAATCCCTAACCCCCCAATCGTCCTCTCTTTTCTGTGTGTAGGTTGCAGGTACATGGCTGTAATTGAAGATTTGGAATCCTTGTGCAGAGACGAACAGATCCCCCTTCGTTTCGCGGATTTTTCGGAGGACCGTGTGCACGCCGGGCGCCATCGTCTTGTCAACTTTTGCTCGAATTTGCAGAACAGCATCATCTCGACATTTTACTTCTAATTCCAGGTCCGCAGCTTCATCCCGTATCCCAATCTCTATTTATAAGTGAATCTTTCTTACTTTACATGCATTCCTAGTTCAATCTTTCTATCTACATTCTTTACAAAAGAGGGTATCCTTGATGTCTCAACCCTTGAAACTCATTTAGAATCCAGTCTTGCATTGTGTGGGATTGGATCTTGTGGGTTTCAACCCCTCTTTTGAATGTAAAGTCTCTCCTAAGTGAAAACCATCAACCCTAGTGACCCCCTTTCTCCTTGGAGTGGGGGAGAACGCCTAGGGTTCGATTTTCTGCTTTACATTTTGGTGAACCCGACGTGAACATCCTAATTCTGATTATTCATGGTTAGATCTGAAAAATTTGTTTCCTTGATTATATTTCCATGTTTGATCTTTTGCAAATTCTAGAGGTTAATTGCACAAAACCCTAAATTTTCTTTTTAGTAATTGAGCTTGTGAAATGTTTAATCGTTAATGCTTGTTTCAGATCTACCCTTCTATTGCAAATTGTCAAATCATATCTGTGATTTAATTTTGAAAATTAAGTGGTTAAGTGTCAAAACCCTAATTTTTAAAACCCTCTTGATTCAGCCTTTGACTGATGATTTCATTGATCAAAACACCTCCAAATCGGCTGTAACTTTGGATTCCGCAACAAAATCATAATATCTCTCATCCCTGAAAATTTGGAAAAAAGTTGTGAGGACCGTGTGCACCCCAAGCGCCATTGTCCCCAACATTTTTTCCGAAATTTCGGGAGCTAGATCTTACTGTATTTTTCTGCTAAAATCCAGAATTTTGGCTAATTTCATCAATTCTAACACTTTCAAAATTAAAGTCAAAGTTGGTCTAGTGATTGCTTGGATTGAGGCTTCTAATCATTCAAAAATTATTAAAATTGAAATTCATGTCAAAATTGTGTTTCTTACAATCCTAAATCTGAAAAGTGTGTTGGCATTCATTCAAAATTTCAGTGTTTTAGTCAAATTCTTGCAGTTTGTGACTTTTGAAATTAAGTGTTTAATTGCAACAACTTTGATTTCTGCTTTCAAAATTGAATTTGGAATGAAATTGAGTCAATTTTTAAATTTCAAAACCTGCATTGCTTTTAGTATTCCCTCTAAAATCATAAAATTCAAAACTTTAGTTTCCCTCTCTTTTTCAAAATTCAAATTTTGCATTTTTCAACAATCTTGGTAGGGTTCAATTTTGAGATTGCAACTTTAATTTGGCCTATCTAAAGATTGTAAAATCACTCAATTTTTTCAGATTAGCTTTAAAATCATCATAACTTTCATCCCTGAAAATTTCGAAAAAAGTTGCGAGGACCGTGTGCACTCCGTTCGCCACGATCCCGGACATTTTTTCTGAAATTTCGGGAGATTGTCCTGATTGCATTTAACAGCTTAAATCTAGGAGATTGGCTGATTTTATTGAAATTTGCTACCTCTAAATTCAAAATCTTCTCTCTCTCTTTAGTGCATGAGTTTTACAACAATAAGCCCTACTTACACTATTCCCGTTAGACGAAGCCTTAGAATTAAGTCTTTCCAAGGTTTAATTACTGAGGAGAGGGAACCTAATTTGATTGGCCTATTTAACGAGGACACGGGTAATTCCTCTAATCCTCGTAATGATGAAGAAGCTCTCCATGAGGTTTCTATAGAACAACTTTCGAAATTGGATAACCAATTTGATGATTTTCGACAATGGATGTCTCAAGAATACCCCGATAGTCAAGCTCTTCCCTTAATTGAGGGTCTAAAATGTATGGTTCAAAATGATAAGAATGGAATTGATATTTTGCGTAGTATTGCACACGTTGTGGATTCGAATGTGATTCCTATGAAGAGTTGTGCTGAAACTTTGGGTTATACACAACCTCCTACTCAAGTCAATCATTCTATTCCTTTAATAACTTCTATTGCTAGTATACCTACTTTTACATCAAACATAATGACTACTTCAATACAAGACATTCCGCCTATGATCACCAGTCATGGGGGCAATCCTTCTTCTTCATTCATTCCCTCAATGAGTGTTCCTATTATATCCCCACAAATGAACATGACGCAAGGGGGCAATTCGTTTAACCATTCCATTCCTCCTTGTAGTGTTCCTCCTTTCCAATCATCTCCTATGACTAACTATCATAGTGTCCCGCCACCTTACTCTCAATCAATACCTTCTTTCAATAACATAATACCTCCATCACAATCTAACACGTCTAATATGAATTCTTCGACTGAAGCGACCATTAACAATCTTGCACAAACTGTCTCTTCTTTACAACAACAAATTACCTCTATGAATCAATCTAAGTTTAGTTTGCCCACATTTGATGTTGCGAGCCCACTTTCTCTTGACATTGTTCGAGCTATTCCCCCTAAGAATGTTGAACTCCCACAATTGGAGCTTTACAATGGTAAAGGTGATCCTCTAACACATGTTAAGACTTTTCAAACAATATGTACCGATTTTGCTCATGACCAAAGGTTGCTTGCAAAACTGTTTACTAGAACATTAAGAGACAAGGCTCTACAATGGTATTGCTCGTTGCCTTCCTATTCTATTACTTCTTTCCAACAACTTGCAAATGCTTTTATTCAACAATTTCAAAACAATATAAGTCCTAAAGTTACTTTGATTGATTTAATGCATTGTAAACAAGGTGTTAAAGAAAAAGTGACTGATTTCTAATTTACAAAAAGATATTAGAGAAAAACTTCTGTTTTCTGAGTTTACTTCTTTCCAACAGTTGTGTGCAACTCTTCACAATTATCAACTGACTGTGAGTCAAATGGAACAAGCAAATCCTATGGCTCCGAGTGATAAGGGTGATAGTAGTCAACAACCATTTGGGAAGTTTAAACCGAATAGAGAGTCCATTAAATTCAATGAAAACATCATCAACAACAATGTGAATGCAGCATCAGGTGTGCCTCCTATTTCTAAGTTTTTCAAGAAAGAAAGAAAGTTTACTCCTTTGAATGAATCATTGCATAGTATTATGAATAAGTTATTGGAACAAAATGTGCTTACTCTTCCTCCTATACGGCAAATAGATCCTGCAAAGATTAATTCACCCTATTTTGATAACAAATCTTTTCGTCAATTTCATCGTCAACTTGGGCATGATACTGAAAAATGTTTTGCTTTAAAGGGTAAAATTCAGGATTTGATTGATAATAATACTATCTCTGTTTCTGGTGTGAATGATAAAGGCAACACATCTGTAGCTCCTCCTAACCAAAATCTTAAGATTTTTACTGATCCATTACCTTCTCATACCTCTAATGCGATTGATACTAATGATTCCTCTGTCTCACCTGATGATCTTGTGTCTATGACTCCGAATGTGATTAACTTTGTAGAGCAGCAGAAAATCCCTAGAGAACCTTCCATCACCTTTGATTCCAATGAAACTATTAGGGTACCTGATGGTCCTTTATATATAGTTGCAAAAGTCAATAATACACCTTGTCGTGGAGTGCTTATTGATCCTTCTTGCATGGTTAGTGTCATTACTGAAGAATTTCTTTTTACTTTGCAATTGAATCAAGTGATCTATGAAAAATCAAATGTGGTTGTGAAATTATTTGATGCATTTTCTTCTCCTGCAATTGGTTCTATTACATTACCTATTGAGGTCCATAACAAATCCCTTGATGTGATCTTTGCTATTATTCCATCGTCCAAACAATTTCGTGTGAAGCTAGGCTATCCTTGGCATCTTCCATGAAAGCTATTGCTTCTCCGATTCACAAGTGTTTGAAATTTCCCCATAATGGTGAAGTTGTTACTGTCAATCATAGTCTCTTTAAACCATCTGAAAGAACTTCTAGCGTTCCTATTGATTATTTTTGGCCTAAACAATTCCAATCTCTTCCACTGCGAAGTGATCATCTTTTCAAATCTTATCAAAAGTGGAAAAAGGATATGATCCTATCTCTAAGTGAACCTAGAACACCCAAACTTGATATTCCTATCATTCTTGAGAAGGAAGTTCTTCCTTTGAAAGATAAAACTAATGTCTTTCCTCAAGGAGATTCCCAACCCATCCCTATGGATGTGACTATGTCTATGCCTAATAAACTTTCTAAAAGTAGACCTATACCTCCTCGTCATGATGGACTTGGTCTCCTTCCTAAACCAAATATTCTTCCTTTATATTGAGCAGTTCCTCCTCCTTCCTCTTATAAAGACAAGAGACCTTCCTCTTCTCCTATTATCCAACCTAAGAGACCACAACCCAAACACCCAAGTGATAAGGATGAGAACATTCCTCCTCCTCAATCTTCTCAACTTCCTACTAAGACTAGACGAAATCGCTCTACATGTGAATGCCGACGAAAGCGTCGTCTTAGAGCTCATGCAGCTACTTCTCAAACTTTGCAATCCCCAAAAACACCTTCAGCTAGCATTATTCCATTTTCTCCTCAGCCAAAAATTGAGCCAAAATCTCCTAAACATAAGATGCATGATGGTCTTGATCCTGTGCGAGTTAAAGATCCTATTTTTATAAATCTTGATGATGATATAGATGAAAATGTTATTCATGATGAAAATGTTACTTCTTTTCATTCTGATAGTGAATATGAATATGTTGATGGTGATAACCATTTATCTAACGAATTTTCTAAAGCACTTATCCTAGCTCCTAGACAAGAACAACGCGGCTTGGAACATGCACATAGCCCTTGTTTGGATCTTGTGATAGCTCCGTCTGCTGTGTTGGATGTTCCTCCTCTAGTGTGTTTCCTGCCTTCCCAAAATATTGATCAGCAAGATCGAGGGGTAGATGACGTGCTAGACTAGTTCATTAGCATGGTAGACTCTCTCCTCCTCTCTATTGTTACTTCTTCTATGTGTTATTCTCATTCTTCTATTCGTTGTCCTTAGTGTTGTCTACTTGAGGACGATGCAAAGAATTGAGATCTCTTTTGGTCTCTCTCATGTTGACTCAAAAGACACATGTGTTCCCTTCTTCTAGGTGACCTTCCTTGATGGGGGAATGAAGAACAATTATGCATACATACATATGATATACATGAATTATCATACAGCATACTAAGTCACCTCGTGCTTTGTGTTTTGTGTCTATTATCCTTGGGCTTATCTCACACTTGGGGGCTAAATCCTTGTGATAACATGCTCCTTTCCTTCTCATTTCCTATATGTATCACTACCTTAAAGCAATCACCCCCGGTGAGGCATTTGCGATCACTTTAACGTAGGGGGGCATACACCCTGTTCATATCTCTTCAAGATACTTGAAAATTTCTTGGTGAACTTAGCTTTGCCTTGAAAATTTTTGATATCTTTCTTGCATGACTCATAGTCAGGGAACCTTACTACTGATAGTCATGGTTCTCCCTTGTGATCTTCCCTTTTACTTTGTCAATTGAAGTCATAAGATCCTTAGTCCACTGGGGGCTTGGTGTATCTTGCCTTCTTGACGTGGTGAAAGTTTTTCAATGTTGTTTCCTTGTACTTTACCGGAAGTATGGGCGTATGCTTATACTCCCGCTAAAGTGGGGGCTAAATGTAGCATCCTAAAATTGTGACACTTGCAATTTCGACTGCATTTGGGTCTTCACGATGGCAACGCAACGTTGAACCTGAATGGAGACCCCGAAACTTGTTTACGACACCAAAAACTGCATATTTCTGCACCTTGGCCTGATCCTTCCTTGCACCCTACTGTCCCGGGAGGTGGGACCATGGCGCCCAGCGCCCTGGTCCTCCAGGACAATGGTGCCCAGTGCCCTAGTCCCTCTGGACCATGGCGCCTAGCACCCTGGTCCCTGGCCCTATTTTGGGCTCGGTCTCTTTTGGGCATCGGGTCTTTAAGTTCGCAATTTGGGAAATAATGTTTCCTGGTCGGCCTAAGGACGGAAAAATTAGTCTATCAGCCCTAATTGACAAGTATATAAACTACATTTCCCCTCCCATTTGGGGAGGAAAGGAAAAAGAGGAAAAATATATGCAAGCAAGAGGCGGAAGCAATATTCAAACATTCAAGCATTCAAGCATTCCTTCAAGCAATTGAGCATTCTAAGTCTCCATTCAAGGCTAAGTGTTGCATTCAAGACAAGGATTCAACCATTGAAGAGGAGATCACTTACAACATACAAAATATAACATTCATTACACCTTCGCATGTAAGAATACAAACATTCTTACAACAAGGTATCAGTACTTGTTTACATTACAAACATTTACATTTACAGCATTCTCATTTCTTGGTTAATTCCAAAACCGGGGTTTGACCTAAAGGCAAACCCCTAATCCCTGAAGAGGAGATCACTTACAACATACAAAATACAACATTCATTACACCTTTGCATGTAAGAATACAAACATTCTTACAACAAGGTATTAGTACTTATTTACATTACAAACATTTACATTTACAGCATTCTCATTTCTTGGTTAATTCCAAAACCGGGGTTTGACCTAAAGGCAAACCCCTAATCCCTAACCCCCCAATCGTCCTCTCTTTTCTGTGTGTAGGTTGCAGGTACGCGGCTGTAATTGAAGATTTGGAATCCTTGTGCAGAGACGAACAGATCCCCCTTCGTTTCACGGATTTTTCGGAGGACCGTGTGCACGCCGGGCGCCATCGTCCCGTCAACTTTTGCTCGAATTTGCAGAACAACATCATCTCAACATTTTACTGCTAATTCCAAGTCTGCAACTTCATCCCGTATCCCAATCTCTATTTATAAGTGAATCTTTCTTACTTTACATGCATTCCTAGTTCAATCTTTCTATCTACATTCTTTACAAAAGAGGGTATCCTTGATGTCTCAACCCTTGAAACTCATTTAGAATCCAGTCTTGCATTGTGTGGCATTGGATCTTGTGGGTTTCAACCCCTCTTTTGAATTTAAAGTCCCTCCTAAGTGAAAACCGTCAATCCTAGTGACCCCCTTTCTCCTTGGAGTGGGGGAGAACACCTAGGGTTCGATTTTCCGCTTTACAATAACATCATTATTACTACTGACTCTACTATTGGAAACCCAAAACCTAATGTGCTCGCATGCCTTTCAAATTATATTAAACACATTAGAATGAACTATAGGGACAAGGAAGTTCCTCGCAACTAGGTTACTAAAAGGTAGTGATTTCCAAGCCTTGGCTTGCTGAGGGACAACCAACAAAATATTATTTTTGATAAGGACCTTCCAAGGTTCATCTCCTTCCAGAGAGTGAAATATCCATTTAGTAGCTAGCGAAATGCCTTGGAGATTGAGATCCTTCAAGCCTAGACCACCTATCCTCTTATCAAGACAAAACCAACTCCACTTAATAGAATATCTTTTTCTATTACCTCTTCCATCTAACAATAAAAAATTCCTTATAGCCTTTTGAATTTTATTAACTTGATAATTGTTGAACATCCAAACCAAAACATATTACAAACTATAAGAAGAAAAAATCTTTTGACAAACCTAGATTCTACTAGCAAGTGATAGATAATGCTTATCCCATTTCCTTACTTTTGATTTCAATTTTCCCTTGATACAAAGCCACATCTCTTTTAGATAAGGATAGATAGAGAAATGAATGCCCAAGTATTAGACTTTTTTGGAAGGCCCTCCCCATAGATAATCATACTTGCCTAGATCAATTAGGAGGGTCATCAAACTAACCTAGGAGGATAGATTTAGATAGGAAATTTTGGCTTCTAAGGCTTCATAGAAAACATTGAGCTTAATCATCAAAGATTCCATATTTTCCTCATTCAAATCAAGAAATAAGGTTGTATTGTCTGCAAACTGCATATTTATTAGGTCAATCCTATTAGGGAGAGAGATAACTCTTATTATTAGTGAGAGAGATGCATCTCTCATTAAGTAATAAATTGCATTAGAGGCAATCACAAATAAAGTAGGTACCATAAAGTTGTTGAAACATTTAGGCAATTCATTCCTAGTTTCAAGTTTCTTGGGAAGGGTGCATTGCTTTCCTTTAGGCCTTCCTCTCTTCTGCCTATCCTTGATGAACTTAACCTTACCAACAAGCACAATCATACCAACTCTATCTTGATCAACATCCACATGATTATCCTACTCAATATCTAGCTCCCCATTAGTCATAGAGTCACTAGAAATTGACTATGCCTCCATATCTGACTCAAAACTTTTAGCCTCAAAGATATCCTCACTGATTCTCATCTTTTTATCATCATAAGGCACCTTGGCATGGTTGAGAGCCCTATTATGGATTGAGAGTTTACTAGAAGGATTAATAGTAATAATTTCAAAGAATGCACTATCTTTGTTAAGTAAATTATGGGGAGTTGAAGTTTCAAGAATGGAGCTAGCAATATCCTCCAGGGTTAGAGAAGAATGATTCACCCCTTGGATAAGAAGATCAGTGAGGGCCACATCAATCTTAGAGTTCTCAGAGTGAGGTTCTGCGAGTATATCAAAGTTGTTACATAGCTTCAAGGTGTTTTTGATCTCTAGGGAGGAAATCCTTCCACCTAACCTTTCCATGCTATTGTTAGCACTCTCGTTTTCCTCAAACCCCTTAATGGTGGACTTTCCCAGTGAATTTTTATCAATATTAAGCAACCTAGCCTTAGGTGGGGTGGCACAAGAGTCATCATCCATAGGAACATAATTAGTACCGCTAATAGAGGATCTTGAAGGGTAATGCTCATATTCTTTCTAGAGGCAATGGAAACTTTAAACTTGTCCATGGCCAATTGTTGTGAATTATTCTTCCTAGTTTTATGCAACTTGGGAATCACAAAATACTCTGAGTCACCAATCTGAGAATTCCCTATTTGGGCAAGAGCCTCAGCAACAACCAAGTGCGGAGAGGCATCATCAGTAAAAGCCCCAAAGTTAGTAGAGGAGTTAAGCACTAGGATTTCAACCACTGGGGTTGAAACAACATCTTTGAGAACCCTACTTAGAGAGTTAATAGTCTCCATCAAGGGTGCTTGAGTATTAAGGGCATTCGAAGAGGGGGTTATTACATTATCTCCATCATTCACTATGGAGCGAAGCTTTTAAGATTTATTGAAAAAAATAGGAGGTTTGCGGGAATTTAAAATAGGGAAATTATTTATAATGTCTTTCAAATATACAAAGGAAACAAGCATTGATCACATCGAGGGTTTTAATCATACAAGAAGTAATTTCAATAAATCTGGGAATATCTCAGCTTGGATTAACTGAGATTAGCACTTGAGCATCCAAATGAGGAATGCGAGACTGAGAATTATCAGCCCTAATCACTCTCCCAATAGCTTCAATCAATTGTAGAATAAAATTCAATAGAACCAAAGGTAGACTTTTAACAACAACCCATCAAGGGTAACACAAAGCAAGAATTTTGTCATGAACAATATCATGGGATAAATTAAAAACCCTAAAAGTACATTTCCTTATAGACCAGAATTGCTTTTGGATAATCATCGCCTAAGATTTGGCATCTTTGAAAAAACCAAAAAAAACCTTTTGAATCATTCTACAAAATGAAAAATGAAACCGTAGTTTTTTCACCCAAATATTTTTAAACCATTCGTCTGAACATTTGCAAGCATGGCATTTAGCAATGTCTGTGTCTGCCAAAATAATAGCAACATCCTTTAATTGAGCAATTTCATTATCGATAGCCTTAACCATAATATCATTTGGAGTAATAGATAAAGTAGGTTGGGGAAAGTTAGTATACTCACCTCTTCCTTCTCCACCACTATTACCCTCTGAAATAGAGGAGTCTAGAATTTGGAACTTAGCCTCACAAGGAACTAAAAATGGATAGTCAGTCAAGACCAATTTGAATTATTTTTCCATGTTAGCAGCGACCACTTCAAGGAAAGAGGGTGAGCCCTTGGCATTAATTACCCCACCATCTCAAGAGCCATCCATAGAGGCTCATTAACCCTCACATGCGGGCCTATATGGATGGCTAACGATAGTAAAACAATCACAATAAATGCAAAAAAGAATCAATGAAGAGATAGGGATTACCCTTGTGGAGGAGGTTGTACCACCTCCCCCATAGCCCAGGTTGAACCCTTCCAACACCGCCCACATCCACAATAATTACCAAGTTGCAGAGTGTTTTTCATAACCTTTCTATACTATCCAAAACATCCAGTTTTATTTTATATCTGACCTTAACACTCACCAGTTATACTTAACCAATAAAATTATTTAATTTTATTACTCATATTTTTTACACTATCCTTTTGAGTGGACATCTTTAGCTAAGAGGCAGGCAAACGATCAGAGCCTCATCCCTTTTCAAGATGTTGGATGTTTCATTTTATATCAGACGTTCACACTCACCAATTATACTTAATCAATGAATTTATAATTAATTAATTTATTTATTTTTAGATGGAGGTCATCCACAAATTGTTTTTGTTACTCGATATGGGAACACGATGTTTTGTACACACATTAGACTATAAAAACATCCCATTTTATTTTATATTTGATCTTCCCATACACCAATTATACTTTACCAATTCACACTCACCAATTATAGGTAACCAACTAATTTTAACTAATACACAAATGATCCTGGCCTCATCTCTTTTGAAGATGTTAAAGTCCTGCACTCAAAAAGACTTAATTCCTAGTGGGCTCATTAAGAATCATTAAACATCACCAATAGATCAAAGACCCATCAATTTAATTACTTTTATTCATCTTATATTCTTAATAAAGAGTTATATTACATTTGTAACAGGCTTGCCAGGATAGGGATATCATATGATGTACTCGTTCATTTATTATTTTCATCCCTAGTGTCTACATTGAGAATAGTATGAAACTGAATCAATTAGAATGAAGAGTTCAAGGTTTTCCCTTTACTCACTACCATATTAGTGGTGGTAGTGATTATACCAATAGAAAGAATTAAAGTCATTTCCTATTAGAGAAATCTGATTATTGGGATATTCTTGATTAATTAAACAAGTTGTAATTAAAAACTAGTGTTGTGAGTCATGTCAATTGTAAATGTAAAAACTAAGAACGTTAATTATTTTTGTGAGATTGTTAGGAGATGCATGTTATATACTAACTATAATAGTTGGCAGCTAAAAATCAAACAATGTAAAATTTTAAAGTAACATATTATTCATCTTAGAAATGGAACTAAGAGTGTATGACTCATTTTAACTTATCTTCACCTCTTTTAAAAGACTCTCTTTTATTGGTAAGGTTATTTTTTAGGAAATAGATATCCTATTGTTTGAATAGAAAATACATTTTCATGAAGACGATATCTTAACCATATGTCTGAGAATATTTTGAACAAGCTTATCCATAAGAATGATTCCTAATCTAGCGTCAAAAGAGGATCTCTATGAATATTAGTTTTGGGTTGATTTATTCGACCTCCTACAACAATGTTGTTTACTTAAGTGAATGGGATTCATTGATTGAAGTCGTAGATCCTAATGTGGTTGTATAGAAAAAAATACATGTGAATGGAAGCAATATTTTGGTTTAAATGTTTACTAGAAGTCGGCAATTTAAGATAAAATCAATTTTAGAATGGCAATCGAGCTGTCCTTTTTCGTATGCATAGAATAGGTATGTTGATAAGGCAATGAAACTATTCTAAGAAATGGTAGAGAAATATAGGCTTTCGTGCATAGAATAGGAAATTTGTGATAGCATTTGCTGCAATGAAAGACCTTTTTATCTTTTTTTTATACCATGATAAGCCTGTGATATTTAATGCTTTAACTAAACAACACATAGTCTTCCCTTGTCTGATGGGGAGGATTGGCCGGCAGTCCGCCGAACTCATGGTTGAGGTCGACCCCTTTGAAATGATTAGTTTACCCCTCTCAAATGATTCTAGTATAGATAAGTTGAAGTATATCCATGTCGGGACCCATTTTTGGGTCCTTGAGGATGGAACATGCACATATTATTCGAATAGTACACTACACAATGGCATGACCTACTTTATGAACGATTTTGGTTGTCATCTGATTATTTATGACTTTGCTTGCTGAGAATTTTAGTTTAAGGAGATCAAAGGAATGTTGCCTTTGAAGATTGACTATTATGATGTTGTTGGCAATTCCTACTCCTCTTTTCCTTGTTTAAAGTCATGCAATGAGAATCTTCTTTTGTGGGGAAGTTAGATAATGAGACCAGGGAAGAAGCTTTGATATGGGGTGGTATGCCTTTCACCAAGAATACTTTGGTGGTGATATGGGTGTGGGATTCAGGAACTGGTAATTATAATAGTTGGTCTCTCATTTCTATCACTCCCACAAATTTGTTGGAAGACATAGTCAAGTCATCCCATGGAAGAAATTTTATGGTTGGTGCTTCATTAGATAAAATTTGGCTTATGATTAAAGGAAACAACAGAGGGAGGGAGGGCCAGAAACCTCGAAACTGACAAATCACACCATGAAGGGAGAGAATGGAAGCATTATAATCAATTTTCTCTACTGTATTATCTTTCATATTAATAGAGATAGCATTAGCAACAGGGATGAACCCAAACTGTTGTTTGCCAAGCCAAAACCTTCGTGCACCTTGTCCAATACACTTAGTAGTATGCCATAACCCCTTGCTCCCTGTGAAGAGCCATCATCCCCAAGGTGGAAGGAAGTTTGTTAAGCCTTGCTCCAAGTTCAGTTTGTGCATACCTTGCATTCATCGAATTTATTATGATCACAATTTCATTTGTGGAATTTTGTCAACTATTCGCATCATATACAATGATGGATGACCCTTTGCTTTGTCAAAATTTAGTTTTAGCCATCTTTCTGGGATGCTTGAACTGCTTAAATTGGAAATTAATATCACTTTCAAGTAGCTCTAAAATCAACTCAAGCTAAAAGAAAGTCTATGATAGTCGATCTGACTTTTATTGTTTTGATAAAATGTATTATTTCCTTTATAAAATTTATTTGATCTTATCTTCAATGTGTGTTCATTCATCAACGGGTCAGTTTGAAATCACACATACCAAACAATATTAAGAGAATGTCAATCAATTTTGAATGTTTAACATTTTAAGTCTAAAAGTCAAAATTTAATGTATGTGATTAAGTTGTCATCATCTTTGATGTTATGAAGTCTGATATTTTTCCTTTACTATGAATGTAAACCTTTTCTATTCTAGAGTCGAATCTCATGCCTTAACTGAGATCTCTTTCTTGATTAGTACTCTCAGATCTTCTAATCTATTGATATTAAAGACAAAGATAAGAGAGAGCTCAATAAATATAATAATAAACAAACTATTTATTGATATCAAGATTATTATATCTTTATCTTGGCTTTATTATCGACAATATATTTGACTTGTATTTCATTGTAGTAAAAATTAAGGGTTGAAGCCATTATTAGATGTCATTAATATATGAATATGTAGGGATTTGATAATATATGAGAGATTGAAAATTACGGTAAATGTTTATGTTGTAGTGAGACAATTGGAATAAGAGCATTGTTATATAGATTTAGATATAAAAGTACATATCTATTTAAATTTATTGAATTATTATACAATTTGAATTATTGAATAATGATATTAGTTAAATCATAGAGAGCTTCATTATATCTTATTCTCCTTTTAAATGAAATATAGATTTTGAAATAGAGTAGTTTTGATTTATAATGAATACAGGTTCTCTACTAAAGATTTTAGTTTACCATTATTAATACTTTCTAATATTCTAGTTTTTAGCTACTTCAAGGAATTTCTCAAGGATTAAGTAAGAAAATTACTTTAAGCAACCATCTTGTGTTAGCATGTCTTGGTTATGATTAGGACTAGTAATAAAGGAGTTTACTTATGCATGGATGCATTATTATGAATTAGGCTTTGAAGTAAATAATCATTTATACTTTAAGGGATAATTCAATCTATAACATTATATTTAGAATTATCTTTGAGTAAAATTATTTTTAGAATGGATATAATTAGATTATTTTGCATTTCATTATTGAATTTAGATTTCTCAAATACATATTAGTGAACATATATTACTTGTTATCTAATAAATTGATGCTTATCTATGTTTAGTTTTTTTTAAATTCGTCAAAAAGTCTTTATATGCTCATTTACAAAATTGATAATCTTGTAGATAGCTTTCATGTTCAACATTGTCGATATGATTATCTCAACTTTATATATTAGTAGTTAAGATTCTATTTGTATCTATTAAAACAAATCTGATAGCTATGAAAGAATTGTGATTTTTTTTCATTATCAAATGTTAAGACCCTTTATCCTTTGACATATATATTAATGGTTGCATAAGAATTAATAATGGAAGGAGTGACTCAAATATTCTTTGAATTCATGTATAAATGCATAGTGAATTCATGTATATATTATCACCCTATATGTATCTACCAGTAAATGACTTAAAAAAAATGCTGGCTAGAAGGCTTTGTTTGATCAAACTTAATATTAGTCTACGTTATTATTTTGATTATTATATTATACTTTTCTATATCATGCTATCATTACACTAGCATTAAAATGTAGATATATCATGTTCCATATATTTCATTACTCCTACCAATTTTGGATTGCTAACAATCCTTGTGGAGGGTTAGGTTTTCTTCATGTTAGGAAGAATTTGGGGGAGGCATAAAGCTTCATATTTGGATGGAATTTTTCTCACTCATGATATTCTCGAGGGAGATAGATGTTGGGAGTTCATATCAAGTTTTTCTTCATGATTTTGAACTTTATGCATTCTATGCATTTGACCTTGCAATATAATGTAAAGGAATATGTTTCCTTAAGTTCTACTTGTTATTGGGTTATGTACTCAAAATTTATGTCAAAATATAATTTTCATATCCCCTTTCTTTTTTTTTATTGGTACAAAAACCCTAAACCTAAAAATATTAAATAAATAATAGATAGATATTGAATAATATTAAATATATTATGTAATAATAATAACTCCCATAAAAATAAAAATAAAATGTTAACAAATAATAAATAACTGTTTCCTAAATAAAATGCACAAAGAAAAAGCAAACATGCTAAACCTATAAATATTAAATAAATAAACATTCAATAATATTAAATAAAACATAGATATATATTAAATAATATTATATCTTTTATCACTTTGGAAGGCAAGTGTAGTTGAGGGGGGCTTATATTTGGCAAAGGTGAGCATTGAGGAGGATCCAATAGAAGTAGGTGTAAAGGGTGTTGATTCTTGAAACTGTGAGTGTGTGGTGGTATTAGAAGAAGATGCCATGAAATCAGATTGAACTGAAGACAAAGAAAGAATCAAATATAGGGAAAATAAAATAAAAAGCAAAAACTCTTAACTTAAAAATTTAAAATTAATAAACATTAAACAATATTAAATAAATTATAGATAGATATTAAATAGTATTAAATAGATTTTATAATACCAATCATTTCCATAAAAATAATTAAATAATATTAAAAAAATAATAAATCATCAATTACAAATCTTCTATATAAAGTTGACTCCTTGTCAACAATCGGAAAAAGAGTAAATAGGTAAATAAATAATTAAAATATAATTATCCACAAAATAAGAAAACTAGTTTTCCCCCTAGATCGAACAATTAGTTCCACCTCAAAGCAAAATAAATAAATAATAAATATCCACTTACACAATAACAATAAACAATAAAGAATAAAGAATAAACGATAAACAATAAACAATAAACAACAAACAATAAACAATAAACAATAAATAATAAATACTAAATAAAAAACAATTAATATTAAATAATAAACAATAATAAATAAATAATAAATAATAAAAAATAAAAAATCAATAGTAAACAAATAATAAATTGTAAACAATAAATAATAAATAATAAATAATAAATAATAAATAATAAATGATAAATGATAAATGATAAATTATTTATTAAATATATATTTATTAAATCAAAATTACATTGAAAGCCGCAATAATTATTAATTTAATTTACAACACACAAGCTTTACTAATATTAATCACATAAAATGCATCACACTCAAACAAATTATAAAATAGCGTCAACATCTAAACAAGACTCACCATTGACAATTGGGTAATTAAATATTGTCCACATGACAAATTTGACAGGATAAAATGAAAATTAGATAATTGTCAGTAAATTAGGACAATGGCTAGGGTTAGGTATAATTTGGACCTTGCATTATCTCCTTTTAACTACCATTAGGAATTATAAAGACATGCTCAAACCTAGTACCTACAATCCTGCACGAGAAACATGTTGTATACAAATATACATATATACAAATAAATCTCTAATCCCAACTAGTGATAGGAAATTGTATTTTCGTATCAAGCTCACAAACGAGTATTACAAAATCATTCATATCACCCTGAACCCCAAGCAAGAAATACATAGAATCACACATCATCAATAATCAAATGATATCATTATTAAACCATAGATTAACATCACATAATAAATCATAATAAATCATCAAAATAGGATCCATGTTATAAATATCTCAATTCTAACATCAATATCCAACTCGATAAAATATAGCAATAATCATGTCCTAAAATACATAAGCAACATAACATAGTCTAACAACAAGGGTCATGTCATTGTAATCATTCACACAGATCAGTGAAATGAACCACACAAAAAGAATCAAACATAGCCTAATAAATCAAAGTAGCATGTATCTGAAGCAAATCATGGAGGGGTATTACACTCATTGTAGACCCTTGAGTCTACCTACATTTGAAATGATACTCTATTACATATTGTTTAATTGTTATCGTCCATTGCTCTTTTCATAAACCTTTTCAAGGACCATTTCTACTACTATCATAATTTAGGCAGTGATATCTATTGTAGTGGGGTTAACAATAGCTAACAATAATTTTGATCTTTCATTATTATTTTTACTTTTGCAATCTGTCAAAATCTTTCTTTGATGGCTGCTACTTGCATTTATGGCTTTGTTCCACATGTTCCTTCTCTAAAAGATTTAAAAAAAATGATTTCAAAGCTAATGGTAATAATAGAAGCCTTAATATTACTGTCTTTGAAATGTAACTTTGTGTTATTGTCATTTCTCTCATGGGTTCTAACTTTGTTTCTTCATGCAAATTGACCAATTACTATTTCTTTACTCTTATAGCTCTATCTTTTACTGTCTTTGATGCTTATTGTCATACCTTTTGTCATCCAATACATATCATTCATGTCTTTATGGACTACAACTTCTTCTCACTACTTCTGAGATACATCTTCATCTCTGCTACATGGAGTGTTGAAGACTATCTTTTAGATTACAAAGTCATGATACTCTAAATTGAAACACTAACATTTATCTCACATTGCTAGAAATTTTTCAATGGATTGTCTTCTTATCCTTTCTCATATTTTTCATGTTTAAGACTGTATTTGCATCTTTTATCTTTAAAGATGCTACAAACTCACTATCACAATATTTTCAAGTTACAAACATGCCCTTGGGTATGTGCACCAAGATGGTGTGCAAAAATGTAGACATACACCAAAAAAAGTTGAAAAAACACCATCCATGTTCACGGTTTTAAAATTAAAAAAATACGTATTCGATTAGGTTTGCTATGCCCGAGCCTAAAGGCACAAAACTGCGCACACGATCCTTTAGGAAATAAGACTACATACACGGTCCTTTAGGAACTAGGACCCTGTACGCAGTTTTAGTTCCTAAAGGACTGCACACGTGGTCCCTGTCAATAAATTATTTTTCACAGTCAACTGTATTATTTTATTCCACGGATGAGAGAAAGTTTAAGGGTTTTTTTTCTTCCAAACTGCACTTGGGCTATATATTTTCACACCTAGATGCCATGGAAAATGGTCAGTTACACTTTTTTTTTATTTTTTTGCACATTTGATAAAATTTATTTACGTTTTTAATTTAAAATCGGTGATTTTGATTAGTTTTTTTAATTTTTTGTTACCAATATTAGATTATGAAAAAATAGAACCACAACAAGATGCACCTCAAAACCCACACCAAAACCCTTAGTCTCCATAGGTTCAGCTCCTCCTTTAGACCGTACAATAGCTACACAGGAGGATTTGTTTAATCAGTTAGGGGAAAGCACTGTTAAAATAACTAGACTCATTGCTAGATTGAAAACATCTGAGCTTGAGCATCATTTATCCCTTGCCACTAGTCTAGAAACATTGGCTAGTGGTGCCACTGCAGTTTCGAGTCATATTACAAAATGGGGAAACTATAGGGATATGTGTCACACTTATTATGTTGATGGGTTATCATATGATGTAGTGAAAAGAAAAAACATAAGTAAAGCACAAATATGTTCTCTTTTTGTTTACCTTACCTCTTTATGCAAAGAGGTTTCCCATACATTGGTGTACCAATGTCCAGATGAAGAATATTTTTTGGAATAGGTGGTGGATGTTCTTTGACAAACCACCTTGTAATAATTTTGAGGTTCCATTATATTTTTTGAGGAAAGTATATTGTGAGTTTATCTTCAATGAGCGGCCTAATTATTTTGATATGAGAGAGTTCCATGGTAGAGATGGCGACTCTGCCCAAGATAGACCTAGAGCCCGTAGGGTATTAGACTTGTAGAGTCGCTGCCCCATAGCATCCAAACTCAAGGTGCATGCGATGGTCCCAGTAGCCCTGAAAGAGTGGATGGAACTAGAGACTCTTCAGGAAACCACAACATTGACTAATGCAATCATCCAACATGGGACATAGTTAGCATACCCTCTTGGCCTGGGTGATGCTCCATTAACTGAGGTAGCTAGCGCTGGTCAGTCCATTGAGGATGTGTGTCCCACTTGCTCAGGCATATGCACAGGGATGGATGTTGAGGTCAGTGTAAATGGTTCCACATCCCTTCTATGCACGATTTGCAGGAGAAGATGTCAAACCCACACGACTGAGGATGTGGCACTAACAGATGAATTGATGGACATTTCTTTTGCTAGTCAGCCACAGACATAAGTATGTTGATTTTAATTCATAATATTTTATTTATCAGTCACTTCAAATTTATAATTGTAAATGAATTTTCATTTATACATTGATTTAAATTGATACAAACAATATACATTTCAAGATGCCACAGTATGTATTAATATACCATCTGATATTCCTGTCGTAGTTATTGGAGTTGCAACTTTGATGCAGGAGGTATAAATTTTGTAACATGTTAAGCCAAAATATTACATTAAATTCAAAAAAAATGATAAGATATACTAAGTCTCTTTAATGATTGACAATGTTTTGTATTGTAGGTGTTGACAGTGGACCAAATGTCCCACATTGATGATGTCATGCTCTCAGTGATCAATTTTGGCCTAAAAAGCTATGCAATATCATATTTTGTACACCTTATTTTATGTATTCTTTTGATGGAATATGCAAGTCATTTAACTTTAGATTTGTAAAATTATTTTTAATATCATCTACTAATATTGCTTGTGTTACTCTGTGTCCAGGCCTCATCCTCAGTGAAAGAAATCCTAGACGACAACTAAACGTGGGAAGAAGGTAATTGAATACATTTTTAATTATACAATTATTTGAAAAGGTTGAAATTGTCTTAATTTGACTTCTTGGATTAATCGAAATACATGAAGAGTGCTATAAATCTAAGCACATTTACATAGTAGGTAAATTGTTTAATCCCTTAATAATTGTACAAATTTAAATATACAAAGGGGTAGTTTCGAAATAAAGAAATTAAATATTTGAAATGTATTGAATGTTTTGGAGAAATCCATTTACTACTATTTTCCATTTGAGACTACTTAATAAGGGAGAATCCAATACTTGCAATAATTTCATTGGTGCAAAATCTTACCAAGATGCATGAGAGCAATGTCAATTCCCTTTCTTTTTCTTTCGTTAAGTCAACTATTTTATTTGATACGGAGATTTAACCGTTTTATCTACATCCGAAGAAGGATTAATTCATTATAATAAATCTCTTAATGTTCAACTATCTATTTGAATTCCACAAGTGTAATTTGACCATCTCCTTATGCAATATTTATCTTTTAAAACCCCCAAAGGCTCTTTTCCCATCTTTGAGGGAGATAGTGAGATATTTATAGATAAAGTATTTATTAAAAGGAAGGTGGAAATTTACAACTTAAATTTCCATATCAAACTCTTTTATCATGAGTTACATTTGCAAATTAATCCTAATGATACAAATAAATATAAATAAATTTCAACTAAATAACCTTAAAATGATATGATTATTTCCTTTACCTTTAATAAAACAATTTTAATTATTACTAATAAATTTTAGTTATCTTGAACTAATAATGATTTGGGGGTTTATTATTATTATGATTATTTTCCTATTTTTATTAGATAAAATTTCTTGTTTACAGAGATATTTTACAGAGGGATGGGTAATCCAGAGATAATAGATAAAGGTAGATGAGTATTCTAGAGATAAATAGACAAAGATATTTGTACACAAAGGGATGAATTTCATAGATCATAATTTTGAGAGGTAAAGATTTCACAGAGAGGTAGAACTCACAGATTTTACTTTGAGAAATGAAAATTTTCACAGAGAGAGCTTTTCACAAATTTCACTTTGAGAAATTAAAAAAATAGAGATAGATTTTACAGATTTCACTCTGGGAATAAAAAAATTTAAAAAATTTCATAGAGAGATAGCTTTTCACAAATTATACTTTTTGAAGACAAATATATATATATATATATACTATTTAATTCATTTTGTTTAAATGCATAGGTTAAATAAATCTGAGAGGTAATTTAATAGAGCAGAATAATATGTTGAGAGTCAAGCAAACATATAATTTATCCCCAGATATAAATAAATTCATAAGAGCAACAAAGACAAACGTATTTACTTATATTATTTTATTCCTTAAAATTAGATCATTTATTTTCTCTTTGAAAAAGATCTAAATTAGATTTTCATATTTAGAAAAAAAAAACTAATATCAAATATTTTCCTACATGGAAACTAAAAAAAACTAAAGAGATTAAAAAGAGATTTCTTTTGAAGATTACAAGATTCATACATGCAACAAGTGAATGGAAAAGGGGGAACCTGGATTGGATGAAGAGCTTCTTATAGGAATCGATTTCAATCTCCTAGATAATCTTTTTCAATGCTTCCTTGTGGCTTGATAGAATATCCTCCAAGAGACTTTAAAAATCCTATCTTCTACCTTACAAAGTGTTCACAAAATCCTACTACTAACATGAAGAATTCCAGAATACTTTTCATCCAAAAACCATGAACTACTATTTTGAAAATTGAAATCCATTATATAGAAAGGGAGTCATTTTCCCACTACTAAAGGAATTAATTGATTCACATATTCTTTTTTCCATGCAAAAGTGGGGGTTACATGCATATTAAATTTTGAATTTGAAACCATTTCACGCAAGACATATTCCTTACAACTTGTCATAGTGGTGGTTACATTTGACCATGCATTTTGAATTTGAAATTCCCTTCTAGAATGCTCTTATTTCTCCTACAACATGTGCTCAATTCAAAATATTGAGAGAATAAATAATTTATGACCTCACATGTGAGTCACCACTTATTAATTCTTCTATTTCAAAATAATTCCATACTTATTCAATTTTTTATCTCTAACTAACATTACTCACAAGAATAATAATTTAATAAAGATGATAATAATAATAGTAATAATAGTAGTAGTAGTAGTAGTAGTAGTAGTAGTAGTAGTAGTAGTAATAATAATAATAATAATAATAATAATAATAATAATAATAATAATAATAACAATAATAATAATAATAATAAGTCCAATCAAGATAAAAAAAGAGGGTTATGACATACTTCACCCCTTAAATTATGTATCATCCCAATGCACAAAATATATCTTGAAAAGAGTTTTAATTAAAACATCTATTGCATGTCATTCATATCTTCGCATGTAGCACCATATTGATTCCATTATACTTTGCATTGATCAATCTCTTTGTTGCGCAATTGGTATTGACATCTTTCGAAAACTTTGCATAGCTCCACTATTATTTCACTGATTCATAGGAGGATCATTCATTTCTTCATCAATACTTGGTAGATAAGTTATCCTATTTGTTGATCATTTCCATCATTGCTAACTTCTCTTTGACTCCTTTTGGTGGTAGGATTTCCTCCTCCACTTTCCTTACCATCTAGCTCTTCCTTAAAATTCAAAATTATTATTCAATGAATTCACCTCTATTACTTCTAACTACTTCCAAGATACTCTTCAAGATTGCATAAGTTGAAGTGAGCTCAAGGCCTACACTTGAACCTTTGCTCTGATACCACATGTAATAACCCACTTAACTTAATCCAAAAAGTCAACTGATATTGATTTCTTATTTCTACTTATTCTTATTTATTTTTGATTCAATCACATACTCAGGTACATCTATCCAAACGAGATAGGCATCCATCCAATGGAGATGGGCATCTAACTATATGGCTTAGGCATCTATCCATATGGGACGAGGCATCTAACAATACGGCTTAGGCATCTAACCATACGGGTTAGTTATCTAACCATATGGGTCAGGCATCTATCCATATAGGATAAGAGGTTTCATCTATCCAATCTAGGATAGGCATCTACCCAAACAAAGTAGGCATCTATTCATAAGAATAGGATATTCTCTGGCCAAAGCCTTTAGACTCATCGGGACCATCTAGGTCCTGAGCCACTCTCTAAAGACTACACTCCCCTACTAGGAGTACACGAAGGTCGCTATCCTTAGGAGTATTAAAATAATTACATAAACAAGCTTGAGTTCCACCTCGGAATTCGACCTAAAGCCTCAGGAAGTCAAGTGAATCCATACGAGATTCCTTATGAGTATGCATTGATTTAATTTTAACCTTTCAATTATTATTTTTAGCATTTGATTAAAAGACGAAGGAGCTTCAAGAACCAACTACTCACCCATAACCAAATACTAATCCCCATCCCCAAACACCTGAGTACAAGAGACAACTTCATCCGTAGACTACCTACATACCCGTTTCGGCACGGGAACAAGGCGTAAAGTATGTAGTTCTAGTTTCTAACTATGGTTTAGTGTAAACTTTTTGGTGGGTATGCAACCCTTTCTAGGGTCAATGTCCAAGATAGTTTCTCTACGGTTTCTACCCATGATGGTAGCTCTATAGCAAAAAGGCTCAAGTTGGCCTCATGCTTGTGGTCTAAAACAACTAGGCCCTATTTCCTATTAAATGCGTCACCCTTAATCCATTATTATACTTTGAAAAATCATCAAATAGATAAACTCCAAATTATCACACACCACCAAACCCTAATGGGGTTTTATAAGTTTTAACTGAGCGGCTGTAAATTCATTTTAAAAATTATCTTTTTAGATTATCAATCCAAGGGGGATTACCCACCCCTTGAATTTTTAACTTCTATATGAGCCCTATTTCTCCTCGACAATTTATGGGACGATGCCACATACGTCATTGTTGTAGCTTTATTAGGGGTTAAGTGCAGTAGTTCAACATGATGGCATTACCCATAAGCATGACCCAGAGGCACCATAGATACTGAACGCTGCTAAGGTTTTGGTTTCATCTCCCCTTGTTTAGTTTTCTAACTAGGAATCTAATTTTGAATTCACAAATCTTTTGTAAAGAAATATACTAATACAATCATGAAAATAAAACTATAATATACAAGGAATTTTTTCTTGAAAACCTGTAAAATTATATCTTATGAAAAATATTGAAATACTAAATTTCTTAAAAAAATCCAATGCCTAGGTGGAAGGCCTTAGAAATGAATTTTAACACTTACTGGATTGAAAAACAAACTTAATATTAATGAGCTTGAAAGTAACCGCATTATTGATAACCAACTAATTCTTCCACTTGAAGCAACATGAATTCTATCTTTAAGTATTTTCTACAAATAATAATCTTACTTTAAATATGAATCTTATTGCTTGAAAGATACTAATTTACTTAAAGAAAAATAAATTATCTAACAATAATACTATGGAAATGAATTTAATATTCACTTGTTTGAAGAAAAAAGAAAAGAACTATTAACAATAAGCTTTAATAACCACAATATTTTAATCACTAATTGTTCAAAAATAAGATTAGAAGAGAGTCAAATACTTGCTAATCAACTAAAATAAAGAACCTAAGCAATTTGAATCAATCTTCCTCTAGTTTCTTTAGAACCAATGTCAATTCCTTGCAAGATTACAAGAGATAACTAACTATTTCTTCCAATTTAACTAATGTTAACTTTATCCTTAGATATTTCCTACATATAACAACCTCTTCAATTCCAAATTCTTAGAAGTGAGCTAATGCTTGCTCTTAAAATGTACTTCAATTAAAATTTATTATATTACTCTCCAAGTGATCATGGGGTGGTTTTCTTGAAAACTCATTTGCTTAATAATGATAGAATCCAATAATCTTAGAACAACGAATCCTAACTTTGTTCAGCTTCGAAGGTAAGTTTCATTAGATAATTTATAAATTAGAGATAAGTACTAAATTTGAGGTCCACAAAGTAAGTCAGGTTTAGTAATATCACATAAAAGATTTCAACCTTTATCAAACCCATTTACTAAACTATTTTGGTTTTCAAATAAAAATTATTTACACCTTGATTAATACTACTATTCTTCCAAAATAGATTATACCCTTTAGATTCTATGAAAATCATTTCGAAACTTAAATTTTAATCAAATATATCTATACTAATTACTTGCAATATAAAAGTAACTTCTCCTTTACTAGCCCTATGTTTCTTTATAGCAAGAAGCCAAACGTTTTTAACCATTAATAGAAATGACCATCTTCTATGCCTTGAAATATAACAAAGAAACGAACCAAATATCCGACTTCTTGAATTGAAGGAAATTCATATTGATCGAAATACATGAAGAGTGCTATGAATCTAAGCACATTTACATAGCAGGTAAATTATTTTATCCCTTAATAATTGCACAAATTTAAATATACAAAGGGGTAGTTTCGAAATAAAGAAATTAAATATTTGAAATGTATTGAATGTTTTGGAGAAATCCATTTACTACTATTTTCCATTTGAGACTAATTAATAAGGGAGAATCCAATACTTGGAATAATTTCATTGGTGCAAAAGCTTCCCAAGATGCATGAGAGCAATGTCAACTCCCTTTCTTTTGTTTTCCTTAAGTCAACTATTTTATTTAATAATAAATGGAATTCAATTATCTATTTGAATTCCACAAGTGTAATCTGACCATTTCCTTATGCAATATTTATCCTTGAAAACCCCCAAAGGCTCTTTTCCCATCTTTGAGGGAGATAGTGAGATCTTTATACATAAAGTGTTTATTAAAAGGGAGGTCCAAATTTACAACTTAAATTTCCATATCAAACTCTTTTATCATGAGGTATATTTGTCGTCCTCCTCCCTAGGAAATTTATTACCACTTTAATTTTCTCTTTAATACTATATTTTACACTTAAGAATAAATCCTTAGATTCTAAATAAATTGAACAAATTTTTAACTATTAAAATTATTTGTAATGCTTAACTATAAATCAATTCAACTAATATGAATAATTTTAAATTTTCAAATGTGCAAATTAATCCTAATGATACAAATAAATCTTTTCTAACAACTTTTAAATAAAAAAATTTCAACTAAATATTCTTAAAAAGATATGATTATTTCCTTTACCTTTAATAAAACAATTTTAATTATTACTAATAAATTTTAGTTATCTTCAACTAATAAAATACTATTTTTTTTAATTAAATAACTCAAACAAATAAATTTAATTATTTCATAACACTCAAAAAAATAAACTTTCTTTTAATATAGTATTGGATGATACTAAAAATAATTTTTTAAAATAGGAAACAACAAAAAGCGTTTTCTTTTAACCCATGGAAAAATAAAGATATAATTATTATATTCAATAATCATAAAAAAAAAGGGTATTATATATATAAAGATTTTGGGGTTTATTATTATTATTATTATTTTCCCTATTTTTATTAAATAAAATTTCTTGTAAACAGAGATATTGTACACAGGGGTGGGTAATCCAGAGATAATAGACAAAGGTAGATGAGTATTCTAGAGATAAATAGACAAAGATATTTGTACACAAATAGATGAATTTCATAGATCATAGTTTTAAGAGGTAAAGATTTAACAGAGAGGTAGAACTCAAAGATTTTACTTTGAGAAATGAAAATTTTCATGGAGAGAGTTTTTCACTAATTTCACTTTAAGAAATAAAAAAAGAGAGATAGATTTTATAGATTTCACTCTCGAAATAAAAAAACTTCCAAAATTTCACAGAGAGATAGCTTTTAACAAATTATACTTTTGGAAGACAAATTTTCCAGAGAAGTAAACACGGAGACAAATATATATAATATGCTGAGATTCAAGCAAACATATGGAGTAAATTATTCTGGGAGGAGAATAAATACATGAATAAAATTTATTCAGAGAAATGAAAAGCACAAAGAAATAATTTATCCCCAGATATAAATAAATTCATAAGAGCAAAAGAGACTAAAGTAAATTATTCTGGGAGGAGATGAATAAACATAGAAAAACAAATTACTTTGACCAATGAAATGCATAGAGAGATACTTTATCCTGCGAGATAAATGAACTCATAAGAGAAAAAAAGACTCAAAAGGGAAAAATATAGCATTCACGGGGGTGAATAGATACAAAGATGGTTATCCACAAGGCTAAATATTTGTCATTAAAATCTATTTAAGATAAAGAGATAAAGTTTTCATAATGAGAAAATATTTCTCAAACAAATAGTTTACAGGATGCATTTGAAATAAAGAGGTAAAGTTTCATAGAGAGAAAAATTTCCCAGAGAAATAAATTGTACAAAATATTTGGGCTAAATTAATATTTTGAGGCAAAGTTTTGACCTAGAGAAAGATTTATCAAAAGATAAATTATACAATGCATATTTTGAGGAAAGATTTCACACAGGGAAAAAGAACATGATTTTTTCCTCTTTCTATCTTGATTTCTTTTTAATAAAACAAAGGTATTTACTTATATTATTTTATTCCTAAAACATAGATCATTTATTTTCTCTTTGAAAAATATTTAAATGAGATTTGCATATTTAGAAAAGAAAAACTAATATCAAATATTTTCCTACATGGAAACTAAAAAAAACTAAATAGATTAAAACGATATTTCTTTTGAAGATTACTAGATTCATACATGCAACAAGTGAATGGAAAAGGGGGAACCTAGATTGGACGAAGAACTTGTTGTAGGAATCAACTTCAATCTCTTAGCTAATCTTTTTCAATGCTTCCTTGTGGCTTGATAGAATATCCTCCGAGAGACTTTAAAAATCCTATCTTCTACCTTACAAAGTGTTCACAAAATCCTACTACTAACATGAAGAATTCTAGAATACTTTTCATCCAAAAACCATGAACTACTATTTTGAAAATTGAAATCCATTATATAGAAAGGAAGTCATTTTCCCACTACTAAAAGAATTAATTGATTCACATATTCTTTTTTCCATACAAAAGTGGGGGTAACATGTATATTAAATTTTGAATTTGAAACTATCATGCAAGACATATTCCTTACAACTTGTCATAGTGGCGGTTACATTTGACCTTGCATTTTGAATTTGAAATTCCCTTCTAGAATGCTCTTATTTCTCCTACACCATCTGCTCAATTTAGAATATTGAGAGAATAAATAATTTCTCAAATAATTTATGACCTCACATGCGAGTCATGACTTATTAATTCTTCTGTTCCAAAATAATTACATACTTATTCATTTTTTCATCTCTAACTAACATTACTCATAAGATTAATAATAATAAAGATGATAGTAATAATAATAATAATAATAATAATAATAATAATAATAATAATAATAATAATAATAATAATAATAATAATAATAATAATAATAATAATAACAACTGTCCAAGGGGTTGAGCTTAACTGGTTAAAACACTGGGTTCTCACTGTGGAGACCCAAGTTCAATTCCCAATAGGGATATCTAAAGTGGAATTATAAGTTGTGACTCTTGCCCTTCCATAAAAAATGGGGAAGGTCTAGGGTCAATCTAATCAAACATAATAATAATAATAATTCAAAATATTGTGGCTTTGGTCTATTACCTACCAAAAAATAATAATAATAATAACAACAACAACAAGTCCAATCAAGATAAAAAAAGAGGGTTATGACAGAGAGCATACCCTACCCGCGCTATCTCTTAAGTGTCTTGAGTCCCAAAAATTATCAAAGTTTGATGGACATTTTCTCACAATCCAGGATGCATATTATCAATCCATTTGAACCTATAGGGTCACATGAGGCTCATTTACAATGAAATATCTTAGTTTCTGATGACTCGGAGCCATTTTCAAATAATAGCGTTTTCTTACTTGCTACAAAAACCGTAAGTGGCATGCAATGCAAAGTTGTAGGATAGGCTAGATTTGATTTCGTTCGTTGTGGGCACAAACCAACATCATGAGCATGTATGGGTGGGAATGTTTAGGCTAGGCATAGTCCTATTGTGCCTTCCAATTCGTTGAAACATCGAGAGCCATACCCTACCATTATGATCTCTCAAGTGCCCTGAGTCCAAACAAATATCAAACTTTGATGGAGAGTTTCTCTCAATATAGGATGCATATGATCAGTCTGTTTGAACCTATAGGGTCATGTGAGGCTCATCTATAATGACCTATCTCAGTTTCTGATGACTTGTAGCCATTTTCAAATGATAGTGTGTTTTCACCTACTACTAAAATGTAGTGGCATACAATACAAAGCTGTAAGATAGCCTAGATTTGATTATGTTTATGGTGGGCACAAACCAACATCATAAGTACGATCGGGTGGGAAGGTTTATGCTAGGCATTCTCTGGTTGTGTCTCCTAATGTGTCAAAACTTCGAGAGACATACCCTACTGGGACGATCACTGAAGTGCTCTCAATTCAAAAAATTGTCAAAATTTGATAGACTGGTACTCACAATCTAGGACACATATCGCACAAGAACCTTTCAAACACATAATATTATAATAAATGCAACCATCATCTCTTTTGCAGAACACACTTGAAATAAATTCTCTTGGTGACTTATAAGGTGATTGTATATTGCATTCTTGTAAAACATAGTTAGTGTAGAAAGTACAACATATATGATGATAAATATCATTGAGCATGGAAAATTCAATATGGATCCTACAACAAAATGTGGTGCGTACATGATTAATCTTAACATAAAAAGGATTTTACATTTCAAAAAATCTTTGACTAATTCTTATATGATGAAACTTTTGAAGGAATCTTTCATAAAATTTGGTGTGTCATACCCAAATACTGCTTGGCATGTGGATCATGATTTATAGATCCAATTTTGCTTCTAACAACATCTCTTTGGTTAGGCGAAACCCTTGTGTTGTCTTGCCAAAAAAATTTAATTAATGTTCTTAGTGCATCAACAACAACCTTATCTTTGTGTGGTAATCTACCCGAGAATGTCGAAAGAGAATTATTATTACGATCCTCTATTTTATCCCGCCTATCTAATGATTTACATAATGTTTTTCTACTTATGTTTAATGACTTACTTGTTTTTCTTATCAAATGATATTTTTTAATTTTCTTGCTCGTTATTGTTTATGTAATAACACATTGAGTAACATTAGAATCTTTAGTACGTGATTTTGAACCAATAACTTGATATGCATCAAATAGATTATTTTTGAATGATCTTAGGCCTAGAATTTTCACATTCTCTCTAAAATTCAAATTTTTAATCATTTCAATAATTAATTGGCATCTTGCAATTTGATTTAAGTTTTCAAAATAGTTTTGTCATATTATTTTAACCATTCTCCTACAAGTTCCTTCATTCATTTTATTGGGCATTGGCTTTAAAATATTCTCATCTATGTCAATTAGATACATTGTTTTCCTATGAATGATTCTAGGAGGTGTTAACATAAGTGCATTGTGTGGATTGGGTACATTTATTGCATCAAATATAGAGTCGATGTATTTTCATCATTGTGTGCATTAGGTATATTCATTGCATTAGGTTCATATGGTAAATCAAATAATGTTGGTGCATCTTCATCATTTGTTTGATTATTCATTGTGATCTCTTCTTCAATTGCATTAATTGAGATGTTGAGGATGACGTACCTTCTTGTCCCATTGTTCATATGTCACGTAATTTCTTCATATGTTGTCTTTGTCTTTCCTTTTCAGTCTCTTGTTGTACTTTCCCATCGTTAATACTGATTGTCCTAAATAGAATCATATTATATATATATATGTAAACAAAAGTTGTCAAAAATCAAATAACCACAAAATTGAGCATTATCACTATTTTTTTAATCAAAACTATTTAAATATCACAATACCATTGAGAAAACTAATAAGAATAATAATTAAATCATTTGAAATCATGCAAAATAAAAATTTCACTTCTACAAATAAAAATGTCACAGAACCACAGTAACAGTTGTAGTGGAGCCTTCAATGACATGAAAAACTTCTTTTGAGGTCGTTAAGGATGCTGGGAAACTAAAAGTATGTCCAAGAAATGCATACGTGATATGTTCAGTAACTCCGTGTGCACTTTTAGTCTCTAAAAATGCTCAACAGACCAACGTTCATATTCCCAGTAGCTCGTACGTGCTTTAACTTACCAAAATCCCCTATGCATTACTTGTAGTAAAAAAAATGTGAAGGAAAAGGAGGGGAGGGAGAGGGAGAGGGAGATAAAGGGGGAGTGGGAGAGAGAGGGAGAGGGAGAGAGAGAGAGAGAGAGAGAGAGAGAGAGAGAGAGAGAGAGAGAGAGAGAGAGAGAGAGAGAGAGAGAGAGAGAACTTAGATTAAGGAAATTCTATTGTCTTTTTTTTTATAGTATATTGCTAAGTGAATAGGTCATATGTTTTTTGGGTCATGTTTGAAGGGGATCTGATGGTTCTAAAGAAATGAGTGTTTGTGATAAAGGAGGTGGGAAATAATATTACTATGTTCAAAGTAGTATATAACAAGATGGGTAAACAAAATATAGTGATGAAAGAGGTGGGAGGAGAAAGTATTGTGTTTCAGGTTGCAGGATTCATGGAGAATGAAAGAGTAGAAGTGATAGTGGAGGAGGAAGGAGGAGAAAGCTTGAAAGTGTTTTTGAATTTTCTCTACACAAGAAAAGTGGGTGATAATGAATTTTTTGCCAATTATAAACATCTTGCGAGTCTTGTATCCAATTTTCAGCTAAAGAATTTTTTTATCAAGTTGAATTTGTGTATGGATGGGATATGGAGGAAGGGAGAGATAGGGAACATGCTAGTTTGTTCTTTTTGTAAGCCGTATTGGTACTACCTTTTATATTGTAATAATGGTTCATTTTGCCACCTTAGGACACCATATCACCCCTTAGGAAATCATTTGCTCATAAAGGGTCATGTGGTGTGCTAAGGGGTCACATGATGTCATTATGTGTTACGTGGGGCCCTAAGGGAGAGAGAGAGAGGGGGGGGGAATGGGAAAGTAAGGGAGACAAATGGGTAGGGAGAGACAAAGAGCGGGGAGGGAGAGAAGAAGAGAGAGAGGGATGTGGTATAGAGGAGGGGAACATGCTGGTTTGTTATTCTTGTCAGTAGTATTGGTACTGCTTTTTATATTGCAATAATGGTAAACATCTTGCCACCTTATGTCACCATAATGCAATCTTTCCATCTTGACCCCTTAGGACATCATATGCTCCTAAAGGGTCATGTGGTGTTATGTGGGTTCCTAAGGGAGAGAGAGGGAGAGAGAGAGAGAGAGACCCCTTAGGACACCATATGACCTCTTAGAGCACCACAATAGGGTTATATGGTGTCCTTAGGGGTCATATTGTGTCCTATGACCCCTTAGGACACCATATGGTGTCGTTATGGATCGTATGGTGTCTTTATGGGTCATATGGTGTCTTGTGATCCCTTAGGACACCACATGACCCCTTAGGTGTTGTTAGGGGTCATATTATGTCCTATGACCCCTTAGGACACCATATGAACCCTTATGACACCATAAGGTATCATTATGGGATGTATGTTATCCTTAGGGGTCATATAGTATCCTGTGACCCCTTAGGACACCATATGACACTTTAAGTGTTGTTATAGGTCATATTGTGTTGTATGAACCCTTAGGTAATGTTAGAAGTTATATCATGTCCTAAAGGGTCATACAGTGTCCTATGACCCCTGAGGATACTATATGATTCCTTAGGTGTCGTTATGGGTCACAATGTGTCCTTGGGGGTCATATTGTGTCCTACAACCCCTTAAGACATCATATGACCCGTTACCACACCATATGATTTCATTATAGGTCATATGGTATTCTAAGGGGTCATATGGTGTATGACCCCATAGGTGTCAAATTTTGTAAGCAATATTGGCACTCCTTTTTATATTGTAATAATAGTTCATCTCACCACCTCAGGATACCATATGACTCCTTAGGACATCATATGCTCCTAAAGGGTCATGTGGTATTATGTGGGGTCCTATGTGTGTGTGTGTGTGTGTGTGTGTGTGTGTGTGTGTGTGTGAGAGAGAGAGAGAGAGAGAGAGAGAGAGAGAGAGAGAGGATGTGAAAGGGAGGGAGGGAGATGGGGGAGGAAGGGAGGGAGAGATAGAGAGGAAAAAATAGGGAGGGAGGGAGATGGTGGGAGAGGAAGAGATGTCACATAATGTCATTAGGGGTCACATGTGGTCCTAGTTGAGCCACACATGTGTTACAACACCATATGACCCCTTAAGATATCATACATGGTATGAAGGGGTCATATGGCATCATTGGGGGTCATGTAGGGTCATAATAGGGGTGCACTAGTGTTAGAACATCATATGACCCCTTAGGACATCACATAGTCTTCAGTGGTCATATGTGTGCTAAGGGACCTTACATGATGTCATTAGGTATTATGTGGGGTCCTAACACACATACACACAAAGAGAGAGAGAGAGAGAGAGAGAGAGAGAGAGAGAGAGAGAGAGAGAGAGAGAGAGAGAGAGGAATGCAATGTACAAAAAGATATCCTAAGACAATATATATCAATATACATTGTATTTAATTGTTGAGAGAAAGTTTAAGGGATTTTTTTCTTCCACATTGCACTCAGAATACATATTTTCACACCTAGATGCCATGGAAAAAGGTCAATTATGCTTTTTTTTTGTTTTTTTTGAACATTTGATAAATTTTATTTACATTTTCAATTTAAAATCATTGATTTTGATTAGATTTTTTAATTTTTTGTTACCAATATCAGATTCTGAAAATATATAACCACAACAAGACGCATCTCAAAACCCACAACAAAACCCTCAGTCTCCATAGGTTTAGCTCCTCCTTTAGACTGTACAACAACTACAAAGGAGGATTTGTTTAATCAGCTAGGGGAAAACACTACTAAAATAACTAGACTCATTGCTACATTGAAAACATCTGAGCTTTGGCATCATTTATCCCTTTCCACTAGTATAGAAACATTGGCTAGTGGTGCCACTACAGTTTCGAGTCAGATTACAAAATGGGGAAACTATAGGGATAGGTGTCGCACTTATTATGTTGATGGGTTATCATATGATGCAATGAAACAAAAAAACATAAGTAAAGCACAAATATGTTCTCTTTTTGTTTATCCTATAAAAAGTGAGTCCTTACCTCTTAATGCAAAGAGGTTTCCCATACAATTGTGTACCAATGTGCAAATGAATAATATTTTTTAGAATAGGTGCTGGATGGTCTTTAACGAAACACCTTGTAATAATTTTGAGGTTCCATTATATTGTGAATTTGTCCTCAATGAGTGGCCTAATTATATTGATATGAGAGAGTTCCATGGTAGAGGTGGCAGCTCCACCCAAGAGAGACCTAGATCCCATAGGGTATTAGACTTGTAGAGTCATCACCCCGTAGCACCCAAACTCAACGTGCATGCGACGGTCCCAGTAGCCCTAAAAGAGTCGATGGAGCTAGAGACTCTTTAGGCAACCACAAAATTGACTAATGTGATCATCCAGCATGGGACATAGTTAGCATACCCTCTTGGCCAGGACGGTGGTCCATTAACTAAGGCAGCTGGCGCTGGTCAGTCCATTGAGCGTGTGTGTCCCACTTGCTCAGGCATATGCATAGGGATGGATGTCAAGGCTAGTGTAGATGGTTCCAAATCCCATCTATGCATGATTTGTGGGAGAAGATGTCAGACTCACATGACTAAGGATGTGGCACTAACGGATGAATTGATGGACATTTGTTTTGCTAGTCAGCCGCATACACAAGTGTGTTTATTTGAATTCATAACATTTTATTTATCAATAACTTAAAATTTATAATTGTAAATGAATTTTCATTTATAGATTGATTTAAATTGATACAAACAATATGCATTTCAGGATGTAGCAATGGGTGTTAATATACCATCTGATACTCCTCCCACAGTTATTGGAGTTGCAACTTCAATGCCTGAGGTATAAATTTTGTAACATGTTAAAATAGAATACTACTTTTAATTCAAAAAAAATTATAAGATATACTAACTCTCTTTAACGCTTGACAATTTTTTATTTTGTAGGTGTTGGCAGGGAACCAAATGTCCCACATTGATGATGTCATGCTCTTAGCGATCAATTTTGGCCTAGAAAGCTATGCGGTATCATATTTTGTACACCTTATTTTATGTATTCTTTCGATGGAATATGCAAGTCATTTAATTTTAGATTTGTTATATTGTGTTTAATATTATCTTCAAATATCTCTTGTGTTAATTTTGTTTGTTTTAGGGTACCCCCTCCATGTCTAGGCATCATCCTTAGTAAAAGAAATCCTCGACGACTCCTAAACGTGGGAAGAAGGTAATTGAACACATTTTTAATTATACAATTGTTTGATGAGGTTGAAATTGTCTTAGTTGGAATTTGTAGATTGATTAGTTTTTTTATCAGTTTCATATACAGCGGCCATTGGGATTTGTAGAATTGTTGAATGCACCTGATACACCTGAGAATCGAGAGAGGCCAGAGGTATGTATCTCTACTTTATTTTCTTGATTTGATGATAATATGTACATGTACATGTGAACTTGTGATAAATTATAATCTTATCATATTTCATATAGGAAATATCCATAGTCTGTTCATCAATGGCGAGCCCTCCTCCATATACTGGAGAAGAATCTCAGTTGTGGTACACTTTTGTTTTATATATTGAATTAATTGTATTTAGCCTAAAATACTTATCATTATATTAATTATATTTAATCTTTAATCATTTTTTTGTATAGGTAATAGCCACAACTTCTCCATCAATGGCGAGCACTCCTTAGACTACTAGAGAAGCATCTAATGCTTTGGTACACTTTTGCTCTTTATATTATATATTTTTTGTTTTTTTGATATACATATGTTAATACATTGTATTAATTGTATTTAATCTACAATAGGCCCCTTCGTGGTTCAACCATAACTTGGATCCTTTGAAGTTTGTGTTCAAGAAAACTCCAAAGGCTGACAAGGAGAAGACAAAGAAGACAATAGATCCTAGATAAACAAATGAGGTAATATATATTTCAATTGCAAAGAAATTATGGTTAAATGTATAGTTATGTTGATAATTGTGAATGATTTTATACAAAAGGATTCTAACTTGGATTTTGAATTTTGGTTGTGCAATCATCTACAGAGCTGCATACTGTATCAAAGAGGCTCAATTTTGATGATCCACTACAAGTATAGGATCATATAGTGTTAGTTGTGGTCATTGAATGACTAATACATGTAGATATATTCTACATTTTTATTGTATATCAATTTGGACATGGCATATGCCACACTTTTGTAAAACTTGTATTGACTTGGCATATATGCCTTTTTTGATATATATAAATGTTGATATTCGATCCAATAAATGTGTATTGTGTTCATTATTGTGAATTTCATTGATATTGATAGGCATAATAGATACATACAAAATTTGTTCATTGTGTTTATTATTGTGCACTTTGATAGATATAAATGATTATTTATAATTGATTCGGTTAAATCAATATTTCCCTATGTAATCAATTATATTTTATAAAGTTAAAAGAATATTTTCCTATGTAATCAATAATATCAATATTAGCAACAAAAATCTATGATATAAAGCATTGCATTTACGGAATATGATTTGATAAGATTTCTTAAATATTGAATTAACCCTACAAAACCCCTTCTCTCAATCAAAATGAAATTCAATGGTAATGGTCAGATTTGATCCGTGGTAATGATCACTGGATGCTTTTGATTCCTTTTGTCAAATTTTGGTTTTTGTCTTGTTTTCCATTTGTTTTATTTAAATAAGGTAATTTGGGACCATTAATGATCATTTGAAGTCATTTGTGAAAGTTTGGGGTCATTTGGATAAAAGATGTAAAAGTTCCTCAGTTGTTGTCAAAGTTGCTTAGTTGTTGTCAAAGTTGTCAATATTATCAAAGTTTCATCATCGACACAACCCAACATCATGAGAAAGTCCAAGTGCAAATTTTTATGCTAGGCATTCTCATGTTGTGCCTCCCAATGCATCAAAACATCGAGAGCCATCTCCTACCAGTGTGATCTCTCAAGTGCCCCGAGTCCAAACAATTGTCAAACTTTGACAGACAGTTTCTCGCAATCCAGGATGTATATGATTGATATGTTTTAATATATAGGTTTATGTGAGTCTCATCTACAATAAACTATCTCTATTTCTCACGACTCAGACCCATTTTTGAATGGTAGCATTTTTTCACCTACTACAGAAATCGTCAATGACATGCAATGCAAAGTTGGAAGATAGGCTAGATTTGATTTCATTCATTGTGGGAACAAACCAACATCATGAGAATGTTTTCATGGGCATTTTTACACTAGGAATTCTCCTATTGTTCCTCCCAACGCGTCAGAACATCGAGAGCCATACCCTACCGACGTGATCTCTCAAGTACCCTGAGTCCAAAAAATTGTCAAATTTTGATGTAGATAGTTTCTTTCAATCCAAGATGTATATGATTAATCCATTTGAACCTCTAGGGTTGCACGAGGCTCTTCTAAAATGACCTAACTTGGTTTCTGATGACTTAGAGGAATTTTCAAATTGTAGCATTTTTTCACCTGCTGCAAAAGCCATAAGTGACATGCAATGAAAAGTTGCAAGGTAGGCTAGATTTTTTATGTTCATCATGGGTATAAACCAACATCATAAGTGCATCCTGGTGGGAAGGTTTGTGGTAGTATTTCTCTTGTTGTTTCTCCCAATGCATTGGAACGTCGAGAGCATACCCTACCGACGCGATCTCTCAAGTGCCCTGAGTCCATAAAATTATCGAACTTTGACAGACAGTTTCTCACAATCAAGGACACATATGATTGATTCATTTGAACCTATAGGGTCTTGTGAGGCTCATCTAGAATGAATTGTCTTGGTTTTTGGTGACTCAGAGCCATTTTCAAATGGTAGCATTTTTCACCTGCTGCAAAAACTGTCAGTGGCATGCAATGCAAAGCTACAAGATAGGATAGATTTGATTTCATTCATCATGGGTATAAACCAACATCACAAGTGTGTCTGAGTGGGCAGTTTTATGCTAGGAATTCTTTTATTGTGCCTCCCAATGCATTGGAACATTGAGAGTATACCCTATCGACGCGATCTCTCAAGTTCCATAAGTCCAAAAAATTGTCAAAGTTTGACAGACATTTTCTCGTAATCTAGGATGTATATTATCAATCCATTGGAACCTATAGGGTCACATGAGGCTCATATACAAATAACTATCTCTATTTCTGATGACTCGGAGCCATTTTCAAATTGTAGCATTTTTTTGCTTGCTGCAAAAACCGTCAGTGGCATGTAATGCAAAGTTGCAAGATAGGCTATATTTGATTTCGTTCATTGTGGGAACAAACCAACATCATGAGCATGTATGGTTGGGAATGTTTACACTAGGCATAGTCCTGTTGTGCCTCCCAATTTGTTGAAACATCGAGAGCCATACCCTACCGTCATGATCTCTCAAGTGCCCTTAGTCCAAAAATTGTCAAACTTTGATGAAGAGTTTCTCGCAATATAAGACGAATATAATCAATCCATTTGAACCTATAGGGTCATGTGAGGCTTATCTATAATGACCTATCTCAGTTTCTGATGACTCGTAGCCATTTTCGAATGATAGTGTGTTTTCACATACTACAAAAACTATTAGTGGCATGCAATGCAAAGTTGTAAGATAGCCTAGATTTGATTATGTTCATCGTGGGCACAAACCAACATCACAAGTGCGATCAGGTAGGTAGGTTTATGCTAGGAATGCTCCTATTGTGTCTCCCAATATGTTGAAACGTCTAGAGACATACACTACCAGGACGATCTCTGAAGTGCCCTGAGTCCAAAAAATTGTCAAACTTTGATGGACTACTTCTCACAATCTAGGACACATATAGCACAAGAACCTTTCAAACACTTTATCTTATAATAAATGCAACCATTATCTCTTTTGCATAACACACTTGAAATAAGTTCTCTTGGTAACTTAGCAGGTGATTATATATTGCATTCCAGTAAAATATCGTTAGTGTGCAAAGTACAACATATATGACGATAAGTATCATAGCGCATGGAATATTTAATATGGATCCTACAACAACATGTGGTGTGTGCATGATTAATCTTAACATAAAAAAGAAAATTCCATTTCAAAAAATCTTTGACTAATTATTATATGAGGAAACTTTTGAAGGAATCTTTCATAACATTTTGTGTGTCATATCCAAATAGTGCTTGGCATGTGGATCATGATTTCTAGATCCAATTTTTTTTCCAACAACATCTCTTTGGTTATGCGTAACCCTTGTGTTTTCGTGCCAAAAATTTTCAATTAATGTTCTTAGTGCATTAACAACAACCTTGTCTTTGCATTGTAGTCTACTCGAGAATGTCCAAAGAAAATTATTGTTAGGATCCTCTATTTTCTCTTGCCTATCTAATGATTTATGTATTGTTGTTTTATTTATGTTTAATGACTTACTTATTTTTCTTATCAAAGGATCTTATTTAATTTTCTTACTCATTATGGTTGATGTAATAACACATTGAGTAACATTAGAATCTTTAGTACGTGATTTTCAACCAATAGCTTGATATGCATCAAATAGATTACTTTTGGATGATCCTAGGCCTAGAATTTTTACATTATCTCTAAAATTTAAATTTTTAATTATTTCAAAAATTAATTGGCATCTTGCAATATTATTTATGTTTTCAAAATAGTTTTGTCATATTATTTTAACCATTCTCCTACAAGTTCATTCATTCATTTTATCGGGCATTGGCTTCAAAATATTCTCATCGATGTCAATTAGATACTTTGGTTTCCTATAAATGATTTTAGGAGGTGTTAACATCGGTGCATTCCATGCATTAGGTACATTTATTGCATCAAATATAGAGTCCATGTATTTTCATCATTGTGTGAATTAGGTAAATTCATTGCATTAGGTTCATATGGTAAATCAAATATTGTTGGTACATCTTCATTGTTTGTTTAATTATTCATTGTGATATCTTCTTCAATTGCATTATGTACATTTGGTAAATCAAATTGAGATGTTGAGAATGGTGTACCTTCTTGTCCCAATGTTCTTATGTCATGTAATTTGTTCATATGTTGCCTTTGTCTTTCCTTTTCAGCCTCTCATTGTTCTTTGCCATCGTTAATATTGATTGTCCTAAATAGAATCATATTACATATATATATATATATAAACAAAAGTTCTTAAAAAATTAGATAACCTTAAAATTGAGCATTATCATTATTTTTTAAAATCAAAATTATAAAAAAATCACAATAACATTGAGCAAACTAATAAAAAGATCACTTAGATCATTTGAAATCATGCAAAACAAAAATTTCACTTACTTCTACAAATAAAATTGTCATAGAAGCACAATAATAGTTGTAGTGGATCCTTCAATTACCTAAAAAACTTCTTTTGATGTCATTGAGGAGGCTAGGAAACTAAAAGTATGTCCAAGAAATGCGTACGTCGTATGGTCAGTAACCCCGTGTGCACCTTTAGTCTCGAAAAATGCTCAGCAGACCAATGTCCATATTCCTAGTACCATGTACATGTTTTTAACTTACCAAAACCCCATACGCATTACTTGTAGTAAATAAAATGTGAAGGAACAGGAAGGGAAGGAGAGCGAGAGAAAGGGGGAGTGGGAGAGAGAGGGAGAGGGAGAGAGAGAGAGAGAGAGAGAGAGAGAGAGAGAGAGAGAGAGAGAGAGAGAGAGAGAGAGAGAGAGAGAGAGAGAGAGAGAGAGAGAGAGAGAGAGAGAGAGAGAGAGAGGACATTCCATTGTCTTTTGTTTTATGATATATTGGCAAGTGAACAGGTTAGATGATTTTTTGGGTCATGTTTGAAGGGGATCTAATGGTTCAAAAGAAAGGAGTGATTGTGATAAAGGAGGTGGGAGATAATATTGCTATGTTCCAAGTTGTATATAACAAGATGGATAAACAAAATATAGTGATGAAAGAGGTGGGAGGAGAAAGTATTGTGTTTCAAGTTGCAAGTTTCATGGAGAATGAAAGAGTAGAAGTTATAGTGGAGGAGGTAGGAGGAGAAAGCTTGAAAGTGTTTTTGCATTTTCTCTGTAAAAGAAAAGTGGGTGATAATAAATTTTTTCCCAATTATAAACAACTTGCAAGTCTTGTAGCCAATTTTAAGATAAAGAAGTTGTTTATCAAGTTGAATTCGTGTGTGGATGGGGTATGGAGGAAGGGAGAAAAAGGGAACATGCTGGTTTGTTCTTTTTATAAGCCATATTGGTACTTCTTTTTATATTGTAATAATGGTTCATCTTTCCACCTTAGGACACCATATGACCCCTTAGGACATAATATGCTCCTAAAGGATCATGTGGTGTGCTAAGGGGTCACATGATATCATTAGGTGTTACGTGGGTTCCTAAGGGAGAGAGAGAGAGAGAGGGGGTAGGGGATGGGAAAGTAAGGGAGATAAAGGGGGTAGGGAGAGAGAATGAGTGGTGAGGGAGAGAAGAAGAGAGAGAGAGAGAGAGAGAGAGAGAGAGATGTGGTATAGAGGAACAAAGAGAGCAAGAACATGTTGGTTTTTTATTCTTGTAAGAAGTATTGGTATTGCTTTTTATATTGCAATAATGATAAACATATTGCCACCTTATGACACCGTAATGCAATCTTTCCATATTGACCCCTTAGGACATCATATGCTCCTAAAGGGTCATGTGGGGTCCTAAGGGAGAGAGAGGAAGAGAGAGAGACCCCTTAGGATGCCATATGACCCCTTAGAGTACCACATTAGGGTTATGGTGTCATTAGGGGTCATATTGTGTCCTATGAACCCTTAGGACACCATATGGTGTCGTTATGGGTCGTATAGTGTCTTTATGGGTCATATGGTATCTTGTGACCCCTTAGGACACCATATGACCCCTTAGGTGTCGTTAGGAGTCATATTGTGTCCTATGACCCCTTAGGACACCATACGACCCCTTATAACACCATAAGGTATAGTTATGGGATGTATGTTATCCTTAGGGGTCTTATGGTATCCTGTGACCCCTTAGGACACCATATGACCCTTTAGGTATCGTTATAGGTCATATTGTGTCATATGAACCCTTAGGTACTATTAGAGGTTATATTGTGTCCTAAAGGGTCATACAGTGTTCTATGACCCCTTAGGACACTATATGATTCCTCAGGTGTCGTTATGGGTCATAATGTGTCCTTAGGGGTCATAATGTGTCCTACAACCCCGTAAGACACCATATGACCCCTTACGACACCATACACTTTCATTATAGGTCGTATGGTATTCTAAGGGGTCATATGGTGTCGTACGACCCCTTAGGATACTATATGACCCCTTAGGTGTCAAATTTTGGAAGCAGTATTGGCACTTATTTTTTATATTATAATAATGGTTCATCTTGCCACCTCAGGATACCTCACTGACTACATATAAAGTTAGACTACAATCTGGAGAAGTGTTGAACTACAAAAGATAGCATCTCCTATGCTTGAGTACAGTTCTGACTAATCTCAATACCCGAGGACTAAATCCTCTTACATAAACCCAATCCGATCTCCAATGATCGACCAACTCCTCTCCCTGAATGATATTACATTATTTGTATATTACATTCCTTGACGATGACCTCTTACATTAACCATGATGATTTATAATGAGATCTTACATCTATATATACAAACCCTCGACCGTAAACAATCAAGTTATCCACAAGATGATAAATCGATTACATAATTACAAACCATGTTGGCCTTAGACCAAACAAATAATATTAACACATAAGACATCCCAAAAATACATCAATAGGTCCTATCTACACATTACATTAAAGCTGATCCATAACCTAGATCAATTAGGACCAAGTATAGGTCCACACACTTTAGCAATGATCTCCAACCTCTAAGTCTCAAACACAATCACCAACAACATCCAAAAACTCCATCAGAAGCTGCACCAACACCACTTATGTAATTCACCAAAGTATCTCCATCAAAAGCTCCGTTGATGAAACCCTCGCCGGAACCAAAAAACAATCTTCTAATCAAGAGGGATAGCATTCAATCACCAGACCAAAACCAACTGACCAAATATGAGTATAAGCATCATGAACAAGTCAATTCCATCAGATCTAAGTTAACCAGAAACCACTCAACCTAGCAGGACTAAAAGGGTGCCAATAAAGCATCCAAATAGCTAGTGTTGACATCAATGACAAAACATCAATGCAACACATAATCAATTCCACCAAATGTCCAACAATCTCCCCCTTTAGCATTGATGGTAATACACACTAGATGTGAAAAACATCTAAGTACCAAGAAATGCCAAACAAGTCTCCCCCAATGGAAGACAACCAACAAACTCCCTCAGATAGTTCTGAATATCAATATCCCCCCTATCAATAATATCTTTGTAAAGCGCTGAATTTCTCATTCTTTCTCTTTTCCTTTTTCTTTTTCATATCAATATCACTCCTCCTTTGACATGAATGCCAGAAATCTGATAAAAATATCAAAGCAAAAGCATAACCCTCTGAATCACAATTAGTAGCAACAACAACATACTCAGCTTCAATAGTAGATAAAGAAGTACATGACTGCTTCTTTCTGATCCATGAAACCAACTTATTTCCAAGAAAGAAGTCTCCACTAGAAGTTCTTTTACGGTCATCAACATCTCCATCCCATTCAACATCTTTATATGCACATAAAGTAAAGTTATCATCCTTAGGATACCATAAGCCATATTTTGATGTACCTTTCAAGTATCTAAAAATCCTTTTCACCACCATCTCTCTAAGATAACTCTGAAATATTGAAACAATACAAACATCATTCATAATGTTAGGCCTAGTTTGAGTCAAATAAAGCAGACCTCCCAACATAGATTTGTATCTTGTAGGATTTACTGATGTAGAAACATCTTTTCTTGTCAATTTCTCACTTGTAACCATTGGAGTTCTTACCGGTTTAGAATCTCCCATACCAAATTTCTTCAATAATCCTTTAGTATATTTAGGTTGATAGATAAAAATACCTTTGTCACTCTGAGTAATCTACAAACCTAAGAAAAATTTCATCTCACCAATCAAGGATATTTCAAATTCTTTCTCCATGTTCCTAGAAAATTCTATGCATAACTTATCTTCACCTCAAAAAATAATGTCATCAACGAATACTTCAACAATCAGTATATCATCATCAGTGATTTTATAATATAAATTACTATCAGCATTTCCCTTAGTAAAATCAGGCTTCAAAAGATATTTATCCACCCTCGCATACCAAGCTCTAGGTGTGTGTTTCAATCCATATAAAGATTTTCTTAACTTGCAAACCATATCTGTATCACCTAATAGTGAAAAACCATTAGGTTTCTCAATATAAAATACCTCATCAAGATCCCCATTCAGATATGCATATTTAACATCCATATGATAAACCTTGTAGTTTTTATAAGCAGCATAGGCAAGAAATAATCTTACCGCTTCAATCCTAGCTACAGATACAAAAGTCTCTCCATAATCAATTCCTTCCTTTTGAGAATATCCTTTACAAACCAATCTAGCCTTATTCCTTATAACTTGACCATCCTCATTCCATTTATTCCTAAAAACCCATTTAGTTCCAATAACATTTTTATTTTTAGTGCAGAGAACCAAGGTCCATGTGTTATTTCTCTCAATCTCATATAATTCTTCTTCCATAGCATTCAACGAATATTCATCTTTACATGCCTCAATTACTGATGATGGTTCAACTTGTGAAATTAAACATACCTCATTAGTTGTTGGTCTTCTTCTTGTCATCACTCCATTTCTCTTATCCCCAACGATTTGATCCTCTGAATGATTCAATCTCACATACCTAGGAGTGTTCTAAATTTTTGTTCCTCTTCATTGTTCTTCAGTTATTGTACAATTCACCGATGTTTCTAGAGTAATTGGTTCAACTCTCTATTCCGATAAAGGTGCTACTGGTTTAGATATAATTATTTCCACTTTCGGTTCCTTCTCATAAACTCTGATTTGACTTATGTTCATCTCATCTACTTTGGCATTATCACTCTCCACAATTATATGCAATCTCTTATTGTAACATCTATATTCTTTGCTTTCATTATAATAACCAATAAATATGCTTTCCTCACATCTAGGGTGAAATTTCCCAATAATATCATATCTCCTAATATAACATTTACTACCAAAAATTCTAAAATACTTAACTATAGGTGTATTGCCAAACCATAATTCATAAGGTGTCTTACCAGTTTCTCCTTTGATATGTACTCTTTTGAATGTATAAATTGTTGTACTTGTTGCTTCTCTCTAGTATATATGAGGTAGACTAGCTTCCATCATCATTGTTCTAACAACATCCAAGATAGTTATGTTCTTCTTGTCCACAACTCCATTCTACTGAGGTGTTTGGGGCGTAGAAAATTCTCTTCTTATACCATTCTTGTCACAAAAGTTATTAAACTCACCGGATGTGAATTCACCACCATGATCTGATCTCAAACATTTAATCTTCAATCCTGTCTCAGTTTCCACTTTAGCCTTAAAGATTTTAAACTTTTCAAATGCTTCATATTTTTCTCTTAGAAAAGTAACCCACATCATTCTAAAATAATCGTCAATGATTAGCGAAAAAAATTTATCACATGGAAAACTTTTAACTCTAGTAGGGCAACACAGATCAATATGAATAAGATGAAGAACATCATTTTATTTATCTTGTATACTTCTAAAAGAGGTTTTGACTTGTTTACCCATTTAAAATTCATTACATACTGGATTATAGAGCTTCATAACCTTAGGTATATCCCTAATAGCCTTAATTGAACTGATCTTCACAATACAATCAAAATTTACATGACACATTCTATTATGCCATAGCCAACTCTCATCAATCTGTGTAATCAAACATGTCTTCTCACCGGAGTTTAAGTGAAATATATTACCTTTTGGCTATGTACCTTTTGGCATTAATTGCCCCACAATCTAAAGAGCCATCCATCGAGGCCCATTAAACCTCACACAAGGTCCTATACGGATGGCTAACAATAGTAAAACAATCAAAATAAATGTTGAAAAAAATCAATGAAGAGATAGGGCTTACCCTTGTGGAGGAGGTTGTACCACATACCCCACAACTTGGGTTGAACCGCTCCAACACCACCCACATCCGCAATAATTACCAAGTTGTAGAGTGTTTTTCATAACCTTTGTATACTATCCAGAACATCCAGTTTCATTTTATATCTAACCTTCACACTCACCAATTATACTTGAGCAATAAAATTATTTAATTTTATTATTCATATTTTTTAAACGATCCTTTTGACTAGACATCTTTAGCTAAGAGACAGGCAAACGATCAGAGCCTCATCCCTTTTGAGGATGTTGGATGTTTCATTTTATATTGAACCATCACACTTACCGATTATACTTAATCGATAAAATTATAATTAATTTTTATTTATTTTTAGATGGAGGTCATCCACAAATTGGTTTTTCTACTCAATATGGGAACATGATGCTTTGTGCACACATTAGACTATTAAAATATATTGTTTTATTTTATATTTGATCTTCACATACACCAATTATACTTGACCAGTTCACACTCACCAATTATAGGTAACCAACTAATTTTAACTAATACACAAATGATCCTGGCCTCATCCCTTTTGAAGATGTTAAAGTCCCACACTTAACAAGATTTAATTCCTAGTGGGCTCATTAAGAACCATTCAACTTCACCAATAGATCAAAGACCCATAAATTTAATTACTTTTATTCATCTTATATTCTAAATAAATGTAAAAAATCAAATACAATATGTTAATAATATTTTTTTTTAAATAAAAAAATTAATTTTTTAAATAATTACTAATTTACTATCAAAATTATTAATAATGAATGTCGACTCTTAAGTGGTGTCGATCTTTTTTCAGTAAAAGTTGCATATAAATGTACATAGAATATTGCCGTCATTTCCAAAACAAGAGATCCCTAGCAGCTGAAGTCCCTACCTATTGCAAAAAATAGGCAAAATTAACTTAGATGTACAAATGCAGCACTAGCTTGAAGTGTGAAAGAAAAGAAATGTTTGAAAGAAAAGAAAAGTGATTGCTTGTGTACCATGGTTATTATCACATATATGAATATTACATTTGTAATAGGCTTTCCAGGATAGAGATATAATATGATGTACTCATTCATTTATTATTTTCATCCTCGGTGTCTTCATCGAGAATAGTATGGAACTGAATAAATTAGAATGAAGAGTTAAAGTATTTCCCTTGACTCACTACCATATTAGTGGTGGTAGTGATTATACCAATGGAAAGAGTTAAAGTCATTTCCATTTAGAGAAATCTGATTACTGGGACATGCTTGATTAATTAAACTTTTAATTACGAACTTCACAATTAATTAAATAGCTTTTCTTGGTCATATGCATATATGCTACGGATAGATCTAGATTTGATCATGCACCATTTATCCATAGCTCTAGGAGCCAAACTTGTCAAATAGGAGCTGAGAAAAATGAATATGCATGTGACACTATTAGTCAAAGAAGAACTAAATAAACTATTGGATGTTGGTTTCATCAGACCAATCAACTATGCAGAGTGGATTATTTGATATATCAATAGCAGCAGAACTATCACAGTGAATAACTACCGATTCATTACAATCCACCTTTATATCCTTCAACATTTTCTTCATCTATAGAACATGTGTACAGTTAGTAGTAGCAGAAACATACTCAGCGTCAGTAGTAGATAAAGAAGTATATGACTTCTTTTTGCTGATCCATGAATCAAGTTTCTTTCCAAGAAAGAAAGCTCCACCTGATGTACTCTTTTGGTCATCAATATTTCCAGCCCAATCTACATCTCTATATGCACATAATGTAAAGTCATTAATTTTAGGATACCACAAACTATATTTAGTTGTTCCCTACAAGTACCTAAAAATCCTTTTCACTGTACTCTCATGAGTCAGATATAATAAACCTCCAATCATAGACTTGGTCCTTGTAGAATTTACTGGTGTAGATGCATCATTCTTTATCAATTTCTCACTACTAACAATAGGTGTACTAACCGGTTTAGAATTTTCCATACCAAATTTCTTCAACAAACCCCTATCATACTTAGTTTGACAGATGAAAATACCTTTATCAGTCTGAGTAATTTGCAAATCTAAGAAACATTTCATCTCCCCAATCATAGACATCTCAAATTCATTCTTCATATTTTTAGAGAATTCCATACACAACTTATCTTCACCTCCAAAAATGATATCATCAACAAAGACTTCAATAATTAATATATCATCATCAGTGATCTTATAATATAAATTACTATCAGAATTACCTTTAGTGAAATCAATCTTGAATACATATTTATCTAGTCTTGCATACCAAGCTCTAGGGGCTTGTTTCAATCCATATAAAGCTTTCTTTAACTTGGAAACCATGTTTTTATCATCTAAAAGTAAAAATCCATCAGGTTTCTCAATATAAACTTCCTCTTCTAGATCTCCATTTGTAAATGCACACTTAACATCCATCTGATAAACCTTCTAGTTCTTATGTGCTACATAAGCCAAAAATAATCTCGCAACTTCAGTCCTAGCTACCGGTGGAAAGGTTTCATCATAATCAATTCCTTCCTTTTAAGAATATCCTTTACAAAGAAATCTAGCTTTATTCCTCGCAACTTGTCCATCTTCATTCAATTTATTCCTAAAAACCCATTTAGTTCCAATAACATTCTTATTTTTTTGGTCGGGGAACAAAAGTCCACGTGTTATTGTTTTCTATATGAACTAATTCTTCTCCCATAGCTTTCATCTGACATTCATCTTTACAAGCTTCAATTACTGGTGTTGGTTCAACTTGAGAAATTAAACATACCTCATTAGTTGCCAACCATCTTCTTATTGTCACTCCTTTGCCTTTGTCTATAATGATCTTATCTTCTGAATGATTCAACCTTACATACCTAGGAGTTATGATTTTTTGTTCCTCTCTCCCGATCTTTAGTGATTGTTGAATTTTTTGATACTGCCAGAGTAACTGGTTCAACATTTTATTCCAGTGTAGGTGCTACTAGTTCAATTATGATCATTTCCACTGCTGATTCTCTCTCATAACTTTCGATTTGACTTTTGTTCTACTCATCCACCTTGACATTAGTGCTCTCCACAATTCTCTGGAGTCTTTTTTTATAACATATATATGCTTTACTTTCATTAGAATAACCAAGAAATATTCTTTCATCACATCTAGGATCAAACTTTCCTATGGAATCATCTCTTTTGATATAGCATTTACTACCAAACATTCTGAAATACTTAAGCATCAGTGTATGACCAAACAATAACTCATAAGGTGTCTTACCGGTATCTCCTTTGATATGAACTATGTTAAATGTGTATACCGACATGCTTACAACTTCTCTCTAGTAGACATGAGGTAGATTAGATTCTGTCATCATAGTTCTACTTGCATCCAAGATAGTTTTGTTCTTCCTTTCCACAACTCCATTTTGATGATGTGTCCAGGGTACAGACAAGTGTCTCCTTATCCCATTCTTCTCACAATAGATGTTAAATTCACTGGATGTGAATTCTCCACCTTGATCTGACCTTAAGCATTTAATCTTCAATCTTGTCTCTGTCTCAACTCTAGCTTTAAATATTTTAAACTTTTCAAATGCTTCAGATTTCTCCCTTAGAAAAGTAACCCACATCATTCTTGAATAGTCATCAATGATTAGCATGAAATATCTATCACCTTGAAAACTTTTGATTCTAGAAAGACCACACAAATCAGTATGAATAAGATCAAGAACATCATTAGATTTGTCTTGTATACTCTTAAAAGAAGTTCTAATTTTCCTTCCCATTTGACATTCCTTACATACTAGATTATAGGGCTTTACAATATTAGGTATATCTCTAACTACCTTAGTAGAACTGTTCTTCACAATGCAATCAAAATTCACATGATACAACCACTTATGCCATAGCCAACTCTCATCAATTTGTGCAATCAAACATGTCTTCTCATTGGAGTTCAAATGAAATATATTAGCTTTAGTTTGGGTACCAGTTGCAATCTCCAATCCAGATTTGTTGATAATCTTGCATTTTCCATCCTTGAACTATAACTAAAATCCCTTATCCACTAACTATCCTACACTCAAAAGATTATGCCTTAAAGCTTCAACATAATAAACATTAACAGTGTTATGCTTACCATCCAATAATATTGTTCCTCTTCCCTTGATTGTGCATGCTTTGTCATCTCCAAATCTAACCAGAACAACATCAAATTATTGCATAGATAAGAACTTCCTTTTATCTCCAGTCATATGATGTGAACATCCACTTTCAATTACCCATTCATCCTTGTCTTCAATTTTAGTAGCGAGGGCCTTCTCTTCAAGTATTGAACCATCTTCCTTGATAGTCAAAAATACTCATTCCTTTCCATTGCCCAATCCACTAGCTAAATCTTGTGTTAGTTAATCATCAAAATCCATCACACCTTCCTCATCCACATTGTAACATGAGTTTTTTTTGTTTCTCTTGTACTTATGCTTGTTTTGATAATCATAGTTAGGCTTAAAATATCTTCTATCTCTTTCTTAAAATCTTGAAATCCTTTCAGGATATCTAGATACAAAATGACCTATCATATTACATGCAAAGCATTTAAAAGGTGATTTTCCTTCATACTTACTTCCTACAGGTCCTTTAGGTACTCTTCTAGAAAATAAGGCTTCCAGTTTCTCAAAATCTTCATCTTCTTTCCTTATATCCTGTAGTTCCTTTGTATATAAATCTTTCCAATCACTCTTGTCGGTAGATGATGTAGATGCACGAAAAACAGGTTCAGATTTTACAGCTCTAGAAGGTCTAAATTCCTCAAGCTCAAAAGAAGATAACTTCCCAACCAAGGTATCCCTATTAACAAAGGTGTTTTCCATTATCCTCAACTCATTAATTGCAGTAGCCTTCATCTTATAATCCAATGGCAAAGCTCTCAATACTTTAGCAACTATTTTTTCTTTTCTCAAAGATCCATCACAACATTGAATTCCTAAAACAATCTCATTAACTCTCTCCATAAAAGCAGTGATCCTTTCATCTTCTTCCATCTTCAGGTTCTCATACTTCACCTGGTAACCATCAAGTTTAGCAATTTTAACAGCAGGGTCACCTTCATTTAGTTTCTCCAATTTCTCCCATATAGCCTTTATAGTTGATTTGTCAGTTAGTCCCATTATTTGTTGATCAAATTGTGCACACAAAAGGGCTTCTCTAGCCCTACAATCATTTTCTGTGTCCTTATCCAAGCCTATCAGAGGAGGATTGCTAGATGTTGTATTATGAGGTGTATAGCCATTCTCATTCATCTCCCAAATCTCCTTGCCAAGACATCTCAGATGATTCTCCATATGAATCTTCCATACCCTATAATTTGTTCCATCAAGCCTAGGAATTTCTCTGCAGAAAATAGTAGCAGATGAACTTGATGAACTTGAAATGCTATATGCCATAGGATCCTCCTCAAGTGGTTAAGCTTCTGCAAAGAGGACCAAACTTTGATACCAATTGTTAGACAACTAAAATAAACAAAGGACAACTGAGAGGGGGGGGTTAATCATTTGTCACCAGATTACAAAAATTTAAGCATTCAAAACCTTATTATTGGAACACATAAGCTTAATACCGAAATGCATAAACCAAGTATCAGAATAACTGATATAGAAATTAAACATAAACATAAATCACATAATAATTACCATCCATCCTGAACACATGACACCAAGATTTGTACATGGAAAACCCGACAAAGGGAAAAAGCATGGTGGGAAGCTTACCCATAGTTAGATAATACTTTTTCAGTAAGTATGTGATTCTAATATGATGGGCCTACACATGCAAGAAGGCCAAAAACCTAGAGTGCACTTCTCATCACAAAATGGCGCCTCATTAACTACAAAATAAATCCGGAGTACAATCCAGAATGAAGATTGAAGTGCAAAGATAACACTCCTATGCCCGAGTACAGTTCCAATTAAGCTTAGTACCGGAGGCCTAAAATCTCTTACACAAACCCAATTCGATCACCTATGATCGATCAAACCTTTTGCATATGATTACAACATTATTCGCACACAGATAATCTCATAACCTTAATACCATATGCCCATTACCATTACCATGATCTACAAAGAGATCTTACATCATATTTATACCAACCAGGGACCTAAACAATTAGGTCGGCCACCTAAAAGATAATACAATAAGTTCATAACATAAAACCACAATCCAATGATGAACCAAGTCGGCTTAGGCCAAAAAAAATGTAAACCAGTTATTAAATCCTACTGGTAACACATTAGGAACATCCTCCAACACATTACATAAAAGGGTCCATAACCTAGATAATATCAGACCCAAAATAGGTCGCCATAAAGCAAATCCAACACCACCAATTAACTGAAACACAAACAAGATAACCAATAACCTCTTGAAAGCCATCTATAAGCCACACCAACACCACTTATCACGTGCATCAAAATCTCTTCAAACAAAAATCTATCGGTAAAACCCTTACTGGTGACCAAAAGGCTTACTAGAACAAATGATAGCTCCTAGGTCATCAAATCATGAACCAACTGATCATGATACACAATGAATAGTGTGACTGACAGATCCAAACCAATTCCACAAACTCAAGCATACCGAACCAATATCATAATCCAACCACTCTATCGGAACCAACCGAAAACCGGTAAACAACCAAAAGAGTCAGTGTTTCCATTAATGACAAAAAATCAATGCAACACATAATCAATTTCTCCAAACTGCAAACAAATGTAATATAGTGAAAAATGATGAGGGGAGATCAAGTGGAAATCTTTACTCCCCTCAAAAGAGGGATGAAAGTTTCACAAAGGATTCCTTTCAATTTTCACACACATTACATTTAAAAGAGGGGTTGAATTCACTAGATCCAATCCCAATGGTAAGGGATTGAATAGTAAGTGAATTGTAGTAAATTTGGAATGTATTAGGAAAGTAAATTAACCCTCTTTCATAATAGACTAGGTGAATAAGCAAATTGAGACTAAGTGTAGAAGTGACAAAGAAATAATTATATCTTGAGATAGAGATGCATGATGAAGCTATGCACATGGAATTAGCACTAGAATGTCGAGATGAATCTTCCCTATAAATATAAGAAAAATTTGTAGGGACGTGTTGAATTTGCACACGGTCCTCTGAAAAATGTGCGCACTAAAAAGGGTTTTTCCATCTCTAAAAATGAATGCTAAACCTGCAATTACAGTCACGTACCTGCAACCTACATATAGGAAAGAGAGGGAAATGTTGTTGGGATTGGGGATTTTACTTCAGTCAAACCCCATTTTTGTATTAATGAAGTAGTTGAAAAATGCTTGCAAGTAAATGAAAGGAAATGTGTGAAGTAAAATCCACCTCAAGAAGGGAATGCAATTGAAATATTGATACCTTTGCTTGAAAGGATATATGAAATAGGATGTCTTGAATGCTGAAAGAAATATCGTCTTCAATGGTTGAATCCTTGACTTGAATGCAACAACTAGCCTTGAAAGGAGACTTGAAATTCTCAATGCTTGAATGAATGCTTGGATGTTTGAATGCTTACACTTGATTTCTCTTTATGATCAACTTCACTTATCATTGATTTCTCTCATCAACTTATGATCCACTTATAAAAATAGGAGGGGAAGTGCTTCTTATATACTTGCCAATTAGGGGTGTTTAGATAAATTCCCACCCTAGGCCGACATAGGTAAACTTTGTCCCATTCAAATATTGACAAGCCCAATGCAAGAAAGCATCAAAGGGGGTCCTAAAATAGGGCTAGGACAAGGGTGCCACACTCCTATCCTAGGAGGACAAAGTTGGCATTCCCATGTCCTAGGGGGATAGGGGTGCCACACCCCAATTCTACCCTAATTTAGGATAGACAACATCAAGAGGCAATGCAACATGATGAAAAATGGAAGTTGTTGATGTCTTAAGCATGTTTTGAGTCTTAGATCAGGCTTAAGGATTCATCTGCTAATGCAAAGACCCAATTGCAGTCAAAAATTAGAAGGGTCGCAATTTTATGATGCTACAATATTGAAGTAGTAAGATCCTAAAGTCCTTTAGGGGATTGGTGTATCTTTCCTCTTTGATGACTTGATAAAAGTTTCTAATGCGAACCTTTGTACTTTATCAAGACAATGCTTAGTCTCATACTCCCACTAAAGAGGGGGCTAAATGTATCATCCTAAATTGTACTACCTTATAATTTCATCCCCATTTGGACCCTCACCTTGGCATTCATGTCTCGAGGCATAATCAAAGCCTTGATTTTGCTCATACCATGCAAATATCTCAAAATTTTTAAAATGCACACTTTTTTCCCCTCTTTTCTTGGTCCCTAATCGGCCAGGACTAGAACATTGGTAGCTTGGTCCTTAAGGATTAGAGTGTCCAGTGATTTGGTCCTCCCAATTTGGGCCCATTTTGGGGCCCCTTGACAGTGACATCATTTTCTTGGCATTTGCATGAAGATTGCATTAATAAAATGTTATGTTGTCATTGATGTCAATTAACCGATAATAATGTTGTTATAATGTTGTTTTCTAACCGGTAGTAAGAGATAGTAAAGGAAACTGCAACCGATAGGTGAATTTGTTGAGGAAACTGGTATTGGTATGAAATGGAGAGATGAACCGGTAAACCCTACCTGTTGATATGATAAACCCTAACCGATGAAGTCTGGTGAATCAGTTGTATTGGTTTATAAATAAATGATGAGTGGTAGTGGTTATGCCACATATGCATGTTGTACAAGAACAATTTCAAGTGGCTTTTGGCGCATAGAGATAATGGTTTTTGTCTTGGGAATGAGAAATTTCATTGCATGTAATAGAAACCGCGTGATGAATTATAGTGTTCGATGAAGCGGTGATCAAGGAGCGGTCAAGGTTGTCCTGAATGATGTGCAGTGATTGTTATGTAATCCAATGGTCATACTTGAACCGATTTGTTTGTAATCTCAATGAGAGAATTAGGTTTTTGATGTATTACCGACCTATTGATTTGTTTATAAGGTCAATGAATTATTTCATTGAAGTGTTGACAATTTGTAGTTGAGAGTAAGAGAGAGTGTTTGTCGAACCAAATGATGTATCTACAGTTTGTGTAAAGGAAGATGGGAGCTTGAAAAGGATCTAAACAAGCAAATGTAGTTATATTCAAACAAATCAGAAAACCCCTAATCTTTTGTAACAATTACAACAGTCAAATCCCTTAACCAGCTAAGCTCTAACAAGATTAGTGCTATTCAAATCCTCTAACCAGGTGGTCCATTCGCTTGGATTCCAAATCCTCTACCAAGGTTACTCCTAACATGGTATTGCTTCTAATAGGGCATTATAGTCAATCCCTTAACCGGGTCGTCCTTAACAGGATCTATTCTTAACAGGGCTTATTGTAAATCTTTAACAGGATTGGCTCCTAATAAGGAGAACTTCAGAAGAGTTTAAAATACCTGTGGCTATTCATCCCCACCATGATTTTTCCCATTTGGGTTTCCACGTCAAAAATTTTGTTTCAAGTGGTGAATGTTTTTGTGGTTATGTTTATTATGGTTGAATTGCTTAATTGCTAAATCCACTTTGATATGTTATGTTAATCGATAACAATCTGAAATATGTTTTAACTACTATCAATAAAGTATTTGAATGATTTATTTAAATGGTTTGAGAGTTTCAAAGATTTTTTACTGTTAGTTTGTTATAACAATCAATTGGTTTAACTTGTCAGTATTATTGCATTTGAAGTTCAGTGTTTAAACCAGTCAGTTTAGAGTTTCCTTTGAGAGGTTTATTTTGAGATTTGTGAAAGTCTATACAGTTTTCGATCTACCAATTCACCCACCCTCCCTCTCAGTAGTTGACCGGATCCTTATTCTTTCATCATACCATCACATTTGAGCAAGAATCCTAAATTTGTGTTGACTCATATTGGAAAATTAATTGGTTTTTCGAAAAGCATGTATAAAAAGAGGTCTACCCCTCTCATTTTAAGAACCACATAAGAGACTCATGCAATTGATTTAAGAAATCAATCATTTTGAATTCAAGTGATCAACCAATTAGTCTTGTTTCAAGCATTGGAGTTAACATTCATGTTCCATATTTATGAGAACATCATGAAACCCTAATTCGTTGTGGAGACAAAAAAACTCCATTAAAAGATACAACATTAGTGTTTCAAACATTATTTAGCATTTATGTCAAAAGGAGTTCACTTTCTATTACTACAATTAAATTTCATTTTATTTTTATTTCATGGTTAATTCTAAAACTAGGGTTTCACCCAAGACAAACCCATATTCCCAACCTATTTCTCTTCTCTATTGTGTGCAAGATCGTGTACAAATCTATGATCTTCATAATTGAGTTTATAGATGAACAGGTTCCCCTTTGGACAAGAAAAAGTGTGGAGGACCAGAGCAGTGGGCATTCTAGTCTTGGCATTTCAGGAGCTCCTTTAGGGAGTGGATCTGTACACTTATATTATCTGGATCCATGTTTATGGCTCAATTTGATGACTGTAGTTCACTATTCATGCATTTTCAATTCAATTCCAACACACTTACCATAAATTCAACATTTTCATAATTCAACTTAAAAGAGGACAACCACCCCCAAGGTGAACCTAATAAAATTATTAGCCCTATCCTTCTTGGTTTTGAAGCTAGATCTATTAGGTTCACCCCTCTTTTAATGTAATGGTCCGTAAGTTTAAAATTAGTGATTTTTACATCTAATGGTGGAAACCATAATATTTTTCACCATTACAGTAGGAAGTTTGTAGAAGAGATGCAAAAGGAATTTGAGATGTCTATGATATTTGAGTTGTCATATTTTCTTGGTCTAAAAGTACTCAATAAAAAAAAAGCATTTTTACTTCTAAGAGAAAGTATATCAAGGTGATGTTGAAGAAGTTTAGGATGGATTATTCTAAACTAATTTTGACCCCCATGGGTACTAGATGTAAGTTAAGAAAGGATGATGGATATCTAGATATTGATTAGAAAATTATAGATTTATGATTGGAGGCTTGTTGTATTTGATTTCTTCAAGATCAGATATTATGTAGGTTGTTTGTTTGGTAGCTAAATATCGAGCTAGTACTGAGAAATCTTATAATCAAGTAGTGCAGAGGATATTCAGATATTTGAAAGGGACTTTGGATTATGGATTGTGGTATAAGAAGAATGATGATTTCATACTAAAAGAATATATAGATACTGATTCAACTAAATGTGCAGATGACAAATGAAGTACAATTGTGGACCATTTTTCTTGGGAGATATATTGGTCTCTTGATTGGGTAAGAAACAAGATTCAATATCATTATTTAATACAAAAGCAAAAAACATTGTAATAACATCTTGTTGTACTCAAGTCATGTGGATGAAAAAAACTCTTAAAGATATCAAGCTAGTTTGTGATGAAGCAATTCATTTTTTGAGTGATAATACAAGTGGGGCTTAACATTTCAAAGAATCTAGTAATGCATTCAAGGACTAAACATATTGCAATCTAGCATCATTTCTTAAGAGAGAAGGTTTCAAATATGTGCCTATTAAAGAATAGCTTGCAGATATATTTACTAAGGAAGAAAAGGATGTAGGTTTGAGTATCTCTCAAAAAGGTTGGGAGTAATTTCCCCTCACTTTTAAAACTATATGCATCTAGGTGGTGCATATGTCCAAGAGGAGTTCTAGAGTTCATCTTTTGCTCCTAGATTGATGTGGTGGATATTCTCAAGGGGAGTAGTGAGTACTATAGTTATCAAACCTAATCAATAAGTAATAGAGAGTGCTTTGAAAAGTGCCATTTTCCTTTTATGGCAAGGGTGAGATAGATATAGATTGGGACAAATAATGAGAGAGAGAGATTGGTTGTATGCACTCTTTGTTGCTGGTGGTGTTTCCATCAATAACAAAGAAGGAGAATGTTAGAAACTTGAGTTGTTGTCATTGATGTCACTATGTATTATAGATGGTTAGGAAAGGATTGTTTCCTGGTATTTTTGAATTGTTTGGTGAATATATTGAGGTGTTTTTGAAGGATAGTGTAGTGGAAGTTTCAATATGAAGGAAAGAGTTTTTAATGTCTAATTGGAAGGACATGTTTCATTCCTTCGATAATTGAATATTATGTGTTGCGGATCTGGATATAATATTGATGTTTTATGCATATTATACTATCAAGTTTGGAGGTCCCCTATTGCTTAGATGGTAGAGTTGATTAGTTTTCTATCTAATAGTGAGGTAGTCTACGAAAATTGGTCGAAAAATTGCTAGGTGGCTTCTGGATATGTGGATTCAAGTGCTATGGTTTGAAGGGAATGTTTATGTAATTTGTGCAGTGTTTTAGTCCATTGTTTAGTTGATGATTTGATTAGCAAGTGGAGTTATTATGTTATGAGATCTGCACTATCAAGGGGCTTAGTTTTTGGTTGATTGTAGTGTTGTATCCTACTTTAATGATATTATTTTCATCCAAATTTTCTTTGGAGGATGAGTTAAATTAGCTTTATGGGTCTCACCATGGTGTGTATAGATCCACATTATGTAATTTTTATTGGAGGTTTGTTTTGGGTTGTTTAGTTAAAATGCTTTAATGTTTATCTACACATTATATTTGATGTTGACCTTCGAGGATATATTAACATGTATGGTCTAGTGGAATAGTTTGGAAATGAATTTTTGTGATGTTTTTGGGTCCTCTCTATCTCTTGCAATGAACTGGAATGAATGTTTTAGGTTTTGGTGGCTAAATCTATGCAATATTGTTTATTATGTCTATGGCCAACCTAATTAAGGGTTTTAGTGTTTAATCTTGTATAGAAATAAGTGCATATATATATGTGTGATGATATGGGATGTGTGTGAATCGACAAGAAGTGGATGTGAATGATTTGAAAGAATATTTGATGTTGGGGATGTGCAAAAGTCAACTATGAAGAACTTTAATGGTGATATATTCAATTTGATAGTGTTATGAGATAGTATTTCAAGTCAGATGTGTTTGCCCTGATATTGATCACTTGACACTGTGGCTCAAGGAAAATTTAATGATCAAAATATCTTGTTCTTTTTAAATCAATAATTTCTTTCTCTATCAGAAGTTAATGAGTGTCTTGGTAACTTTCTGTATCTTCCTTTAAGATAGTGTGTTTTAGTTCTACAAGTCATTTGTATATTGCCCTAAGGTTGTGCACCATAGTTTTTCAAGTTCTCCTAGTAGTAGTGGGTTTCAGAAGAAAAATTGTAATAAATTATACTCATATTATGAGTTTGATTTTCATTGTGGCTTTTCCCTACTTGGGTTTTCCACATTAATCTGTTGTTCATGTGTTTGTTGTGCTTGGTGCTTTCATGATTTATTACTATTTTTGATAGAGATAAAAGGGTTTCATAGGGACTTGAAACCCCAGTCCTCGCTCTAGCTACTGGTCCTACAAGGATCTGAGATAGTCTTCCCTTCAACAACACTCTCGCCACCCTCCGAAGCATTATTTTTATGTTTCCCCCTAGGGAGGATCACTAGGTATGGGTTTGGTTCTATAGTCTGCAATCATGGCATTGATTTTTTTCAAACCCTAAGTGCTATTACTCATCGCCTCCCTGCTAATTTCCACCAGATTATTCGGGTTGTTTTTTATGTCATCCACATACTCTTCCATCTTATCAATTTTGTGCTCGTAGTTGATCTTCATAGTTTCGACATCATGAGACAAACTTTTGAATCATTCTCATGAGCTTCTCAGTTTTACCTGGCCCAAAGGAATCCATGAAAGTGTCAATAATGTCCTTAATCCCATCTTTCAGGGTTCCAATTTCCTTACCAACCCACTTCCAGCAGCTCTCCGAGACTGTAGTGATCTCCAAAATCAGGTCTTCCAGCACCTTCTCCCCCTTTTGACTACCTTCATTATCTTTATTCATGGTCCCTTGTTCCTTGTTATCCATATTGATGGAGGTGTCTAACCTAATATCGTGGTCCATGTCTTTGGACCCACTTGACTTGGTAAATTTTGTTTTCTTCCTGATGGGTAGCTCTAGGTCTTGCATTTTCTTTCTACTTGACTTAAACTTACTTTCCACCCACCTTGGAGGATTGCTTTTCCTACCGTTGTTAGTTTCAAGGGTCACCATAGGCTCCCCTTCTTTCTTGGGTTTATACTCAGGGTGCTCCAAGTCCTTGATATCACGCCAATCAAGATTTATTACTATTATGATTATATATTTGAGATTTAAAGTTTGAAGATCAAAAATAAATTATTTTTGAGGTTTGGACTGATACACCCCCTCTCTCAGTGTTGTGGTGTGTTCAACAACCCTATCTTGAGAAAAAAGGGATTTATTGAAGGATAAGAGGAAAATGGATTCAAAAGCTCTCTTTTACATCTTTCAAGGATTGTATAAGAGTAGCTTACGCAAGATTAAAGCAACAAAGAAATGAAAACACACATAGGATACATTTGAAAATGTATTAAGGAATGACTAAGGTGAGGATAGCCAAATTTCAAGTGCCATGAAGTAATTTTAAGACTATATACATGAAAAAATCTGATGCAATAGACTCAACCTTTAATCAAGTTACTGGAAAATAAAGTGAAATCAGACCACAAGATAAAATACTAGAGGATAGGAGAGTGGTTGAAAATATTTTAAAAATTTTTCCCAAAAGGTTTGAATCGATTGTGGTGGCTATTAAAGAAAAATAATCTCACAATTTTTAGTTGATGTGCTACATGAATCTCTCATTTATCATGTGTGTAGACCAAGAATATCATCAAATTCATGTTTGGATCATGACTTTATGACACAAGTGTCAATCAACCATGGTAGATGTAGGGACAGATCAATTTTTAGAGGTAGATGAAGAAATTTATATTGATGTCAAAAAAGCACCACATCAAACTCATGTGGAATATCAAGTGGAAGAGGTAGTCATCAAATATCAACTCAAAATCAATCTCAAGGCCAAATGTATGATAATTCTTAAATTCAATGTCATTTTTGCAAGAAATATAGGCAATACTTTAATGGATATAGAAAGAAATATTATGATTCTAAGCAAAAAAGTACAAATTTTAAGGAAGAAAACCAGAACTATAGACTCAAGTTCGATGAGAGAAATAGAAAGAGCTAATAGTATTAAGTATGATTATCATAAAAGAAAACTTTGTTAACTCTTATCAGATATTTCTACATTCATATGCCCTATTTTTCTTCTCATCATGTTAAAAATACAAAAAATGAGAATTATTTGGTCAACAATAATTTAAAAAATTAAAATTTTGTTGCTTAAAGATAATTAGAAACTAAAAATTACTACCTAGCAATTAATATAAAATGTAAGAATAATTAATATTTTGTTTAGTGGTGGTAACAAGCATCAATACAAAACACATAAGCCTGAATGTATAGAGAATTTTTTAGGAAGCCACAACATTAATTTATTTTTCAAACTTCTCAATTATGACACACAAGAAATGGAAGCCACAACATATAGAAATAATTTTACCTTACATTCTATTTATTTTAAAAGAATTATATAAAAATGTGGTTTCTTAGAATACTATTTTGGTGATATGTCAACACAAAAAAAATAAATAAATAAATTTATTTTGCATTGCTCTACCTATAGGCATGTGGCAACATCTAAAATAGAGTAATTGCTACTTTAAAATCAAATACCAGGGTATTACAACTATTAATCCTTAGAAAACAAGCAATAAAATGATCATAATACATTAAATGTTACAAATGTAATAGATATAGCCATCAATAACTAACAAAACCATGTCTTGGATTTGTCAGATGATTTAGGGTCACTTGCTTCTTCGTTAGTTACAACCCTCTTACTTTTGGGCATAATCGATTCTAAATTTCCTTACGTTTTTGTTATGTCTATTGCTCTTTAATTTGATATAGATGTACATTATGGTAATTCTTCCAAGGGGGTCTCCCCTTCTTTCCATTTGGTTCAAAATTAAAAAATGACCCAACTTGGATTATTATGTATAAGAGGAAGAGGGGTCCTCTTAAGTTTGTTTCTTGGTCATTCTCAAAGTCTTTGATTATGAATGATTCTAGTTCTATCTTTGGTTAAGCTTATTCTATTATGCCTTGGTAATTTGTTGTCCTAGCTCTATTAGGCTCTTACTTAGTTGCCAATTTTTAGCCCTTCGTAAGTATTCCAGTTCCTTTCAAAACCCTACTTACTAATAAAAATTAAAATTATTGTTAAGAGAACAAGCCCATTGATAAACCTTACAACACTGTTAATAAATTAATTGCACAAGGATATATCAAACATATCTTGGACAATATGTTTACATTGATGTATTATTTTTTAGATGTTTCTGTAGAAATCAACTGTCCTTGGTAATGACAATCATATTAGTGAATCCCTTGTCTTTCACATGCTTGTATAGAATTTAGTGAGGATTATTGATGAGCTATATTTGCAAAGATTTGTCAAATCTCCAAATGAAATGAGTTAGTAATGTACTTTCTTCCAAAGAGGCATTTGAGAATTAATCTAAGCTTTGGACTTTAGATATGCTAATTGAGTTTTTCCTTCAAGTTCTAGCTATATATATGCTTTGTCATTTGATACATATATATTATTTTAAATTAATTCTATCTTGAAACATAATTTTCTAATCATTTAGATCATCTAAATTTAATTCAACGCTAACATGAATCTTCTTTCTATATCTAACATTAATCCCAACCTCAACCTTATTGTAATTGTAACAAAACACTCTTTTAATTCAAAACCTAATGCTAATTGTAACCCTTATCATATCCTTTACCCTTACACAAAGCCAAAGTCTAGCCCTAACCATAATCTTAACCTTAATTTTACGAAATTATATTATTAGATTATTTTTTTTATTTAAAAAAAAAAAAAGTAATATTGAGTCAAAGCACTAGGATTTTTAATCTAGCTCTAGCTCACACGACCATCCTCCTTCTCCTTAACATTATGCCTCGCCTAGCCATCCATTTCTCCTCGTTTTTCCTCCATCACCAACATTTCCTCCAACACAATCTCCTCACGAACATCGTTTAAGCCAAGGGAGATGTGAACCTTGATGCACTATTAATAATCCAACCACTTAACTATCACACTACAAGATGAATCTTTATATTATTAGAATGTTAAAAGAATTATTATTTCAAATTAATTAATAATATATTATTTATAAAAATAAAAATAATAACACTAATTAATAGTATACAAATAAAACTATTATTGATAATGAAGGTCGGCTCTTGGAAAAGTAGTATTCAATAATAAAAAGTTACGTATAAATGTACAGAGAATATAGTATCCTTTCCAAAAACAAGTACCTGTTATCTTAAAGAGGAGGAGAAGAAAAACGGTGGATAGTGCAGTCATGCGGGCGATTACAGATAATTTCAGAGACGCGGACTTGGAATGCGGACGATCATATAATCACAGATTTGCGGACCTGCATGCCCACATGGATGAGGACTTGAAATGTGGACTTCAAATCGCGAAATCCAGCCGTCTCTGGCGCAATATGATTTCTATGTCCTGCACAAATCTTCCATTTTCAGAATTACTAAAGGTCTACCAAGATAGATATGGTGCAACTACTCAACGACGAGATAATAATGAAATTAAATCTCCTCAGGAATGGGATACAATTGAGGAAGATAACAATAATAATAATAATAATAATCCCGATCTGGATCATGACGCAACGGAGGAGATTTTGCGAAGACTTCCCATGCCCTCATTGATGAGAGCCAAAAGCATTTGTAAAGCTTGGAATACGGCAATATCGGCCACCAATTTCAATGTGAATAACGAGGGAGGCAATTTTCTGACCCAGCAGACCTACCAAGGAATCGCCTTCTTCTGTCCATCTCTCAACAGGTGGTTTCAAATCCGTTTACTGTGGAATAAAATTACATGGAACCGGGACAAGGGCTGCGCGTTTCATCTCTGTGCTGCAGCGGCAGGGCTTTTTCTCTTTCATCATTTATCTGGTGAGTCCGTCATATATAACGTTTTAACTAAACAGCGCAGATTCTTGCCTTGTTCTGATAATTGGACGCACCGAGGGGCCGTGGAACTGATGGTCGAAGCCAATCACTTTCAAATTTTTACTTTCAACTTCTACGGTATAGCTTTGCTCTATGATTCCACTACAGATAAGTGGAAGGATATCCCTATCAGGAACTATTTTTTGGCTGGTCAGAAAAGAACACATTCATGGAGGAGCACACTACACAATGGTATGGCCTGCTTTACGAGTGACTATGGCTGTCACTTGGGTTGTTATGACTTTGCCCGCAGAGAGTTTCAGTTTAAGGAGATCGAAGGAGGGTTGCCTCCAAAGATCGACAATCTTGATTTTAGTAACAATTGGGAACCGTCCCTGCCTGCCTTAGTGTCGTGCAATGGGAAGCTGCTTTTGGTGGGGAGGTTAGCGGAGGAGGTCGGAGAAGAAGGGTCCATATGGGGTGGTATCCCTTTCATCAAGCACTCTTTGGTGGGGATATGGGTGTTGGAGAATAATGAGAGTTGGTCTCTTCTTTCTGTTACTCCTCAAGAGTCGTTACAACATACGATCATGTCATCCCATGGAACAGATTTTATGGTTGCTGCTTCATCAGATAAAATTTGGCTTACGATTAAAGGGAGCAAGAATGTGTTGACCTTTGACTTGATGTCTATGGAATGGAGTGTGTTAGCAGGCTATACAGGTGAAGATCTGGTTGATACTGTTCCAAGGAGGGCGTTCTTTGCACCCTTTAATATTTCCCCATCCTTAATTTTGTCCACAAATCTACCAAAGGGATGGACGCACCTAGTAAATAGGATATAGTTGTGAAACTAAACAAATGGTTAGGGTTGGGAAGGGACCTATTAGAGAGCTTATCCATACATTTTATATATAAGGAAAACGAGTTTTTCTCCTTTCAATTCAGATATATATAAATAAATAGTGTGTATAAAATGAAGTATACAATCATTCTAATTTCATTCTTTCAATATAGAATTATATATTGTTCTTATTTTATTGATATGGAACATTGAAACCAATGGTTTATGTCATCCTTTTTTATCCTTGTCTGATATAATAATGAAGGAATATAAATGATATCCTTATATAAATGCATAAGAGAGATTCAACAGAAATTGTTATATTGAGTTGAGATGTGAGTATAGATATACAAGATGGCTTGCTTAAATAGGCAAGAGCATGGTGGAAGAGTGGACAAGGTTTAGACATGTGTCTCAACCTAGAGAAGTTAGAGTCCTAATATGACTCTACAATTATTCATCTACCTAATAAATTTTCCTACTTAGGTTAAACTTAAGTAATCTACCATATAATATAATATTATAATATTACAATATATCTTAAGTAAATCAACTAAATATATATGTCATTTCTATATTTGAAAAGCTAGTGTTTCTTCATGTTTATATTTCAATTACTCACTAATATAAATATATATAATTCTACATAGTTAAATAAAATAAATATTAATAAAAATATTTATAATAATTAAAATTATAAAGCATGCAATTAGGTTTCACAATATGTAATGGTTTGGTATTTTATATGTTCATGTTTCTAAATAAGTCATAGGTGGTTGTTTTCCCCAAAAAAACCAACACTCTTGCAATAGAGATGAAAGAACAATGAGTTATGATTTTATTATTCTACTTTGATTTTTTGGTAAATCATACAAAATTAGCCAACATTTCATTTATTTTAAAATGATTTTATTTGTATCTTTAAAACTTTTTAAAAATCTATGAAAATATATTAATATAAATAAAATTTTTCAAATAAACAATATAATTACTTATTATTAATTGTTTTGATTTTCACATTAAAATATTGAAAAGAAATTATCATGATAAAAAAATAATAGGTAATAAAAATATATTTTAGACTTAAATATTGTAATATTATTTATAAGAAATGTAAAAGGTTTAAACTTATTAAATATAAACATTGAATATTTATAAAAATAATATTAATGATTAGACTTAATAGAAAACAAATGAAAACAAAGGGACGCCTCAAGTTCCTACCAATAGTGTGGTTAGTTGAGAGTTGAAAAAAAGGATTCAGATGAAAATAGAAAAGGATTTGGTTAGTTTAGGCATAGAGGAGGGAAGAATAAGAGAGGAAGAAGGTTGCAAGGACAAGTAATAACCACAATCTATGGATGAATATGTATGAGTTAGATGAATGTTAAAAATAAAAAGCCTAAACACTACTAAAGATGAAGAATTGTTATAAGAGTGAAGTAGAGATTTACATAGATTATAAATTTAGGTAATAATCAAACATTTAAATGAAACCAAAGGGTTGGTGGATAGGAGCTAATGGAATTTTGATTGAGAAAATAGGTTGTATAGATTAAGAGCAATGTTGATCTTTAGATACTAGCCTTGGTATGCTTAAAATTGGGCTGTAGGTAGGATACTAGGTGGTTTGGGGCATGATACTAGGGGGTTTGGGGCATGATTTAGTAGTTTGGTTAGTTTAAGCCTATGAAAATGAGACCGATTTATATCATATTACTTCAATATCAAGTTTTAGTATTAAATTGTCCAAATTTTCTTAATTACCGTAATGATTGAATGGACATTCTTATATTGTGAGTTGGCGCAAGCTAGGATAAGTGGACATTAAGCTACTTATTTTCTAATAAGTATGATATTGATGGTAGGTGGGCCCTTACAAAGTTTCGTGAATAGTGAAAGCCTTCAATTAAAATGAGATGCCATATGCCACAAGGATTAGACTCCTCATACGTGCCATAGCATGTGAAGTTAGCTTTAGGGTTTTGCAAAGCAAATGAATGGAGTTGAATTTTTTATTGGTATTAGCAGATGATAATAGATTGATTTCCTTTAGGGGATAAATCAAGATTGAGAGATGGGGAAGAAGTCTATAGGAGTCAGATGATTTGGCGAGACGAGCAGTCAGGAAGATTATGGGAGAGGAATATGTAAACAGTGAATATCACTACTGGGTAAACTATGATATCTCGGCTATATTTGCTGCCATTCTGCTTATGGTAGGAATTCGGAATGGGGATGTCATTCAATTATGTAGGAATGTTTTTAAGGAGGAATGTATGGGTAATTTAGAGGTTATTATGGAGAGCGTAGATGATAATATGATGATCCCTTTTCCAAAAGAATATTTCCTTGCAGCACAGGTAGGGGAGCCTCAAAAACTAGAAGTAGCAATAGCAAAGCTTCTATTGCTGGTACTAAGGGATAAAGAGCTATTTGATCAGAGGAAACAAGACATTTTGAGGAAGCTTTGGGAAACAATTGGTGGGTGGAATATCTTAGGGAAGAGGGTTATCAACCTCTTGATTATTTATCAAACATGGAGGTGGAGAAAATTCAAGGCATAGTTGCCAAAGATGCCCTGACTTAGGGCCGACATAGTTTGAGGGGAATCTAGGAAGCAAGGCATAGTTGCCAAAGATGCCCCAACTTCAGAAAAAACTGATACAGGACTATCTTCTTCCTCTTCTGATCATATGGATTGCGAGTTTGTTGATAAAATTATTTTGGAGGACTGAAAGTTGGAAGGGTTTGTGTGGGTCTAGGCTATAGGGATTTAATCTATTTAAATTTGGTAGAAATTTTATTTTTCACGAATCTACAAGTTGTACAATTCTTAAGTTTATGTCTGGGTTATTTAGCACTATCATCTGAGTAATAGATAGGGCTTTGGTTTTAGTCCAAGAGTTATAATATCACTTGATTTAAATAATATTGGGGTGATGTATAGATGCACCCAATTTTTTTTGATAGTTTTACATGCTTTACATGAAGACTTAAGTATGACATGGCCTGTTGTTACTGGAATATATTAATTATAGCAGTTTTTAAGTTAATTAATCTCTGTGTGGGTCTGTCTCTAAACCCATATAGTTAAAGAACAAAATCTTAACTATTTGGTAGCATGGTTGAGAAGGATGAATCTATGTGATTTATGGTATTGTAACTAATGTGGTAGTATGGATTAAAATGCTTCTTTTGGCAGTTTCCTTTTGTTGCAGTTTTGTTCCTATTTGGATAAGATTACAGCATAAGTAACTTCATTTATTGTTCTCAGTGGTTGTTTATTAGAGATTTTCTTTTACATATCAGTTTACATTGAAGCTAGAATAGATTATTTGTTTATCTTCTTTTGTGCATAAAAATTGATCTGTAAGATCACAGGAATGCGAACTAATTTTGGCCTTCAAATGCTATCAAGGTAAACGAATAGGTATGTAGGAACCCAAATTTGGTTTTGGCTACTATATTATCTGATAGGCTTACTAGTAAATTTACTAATTATAGGAGCATTGAGGTGGTTCATTTCCATGTCATCTAACTTTGAGAAATCCTATCTTATTCTAGTTTAGCATCTTAAGTTATGTAAAGGCTTGTTTTGAGAAAGGGATTTCTTTGGGATTTCAGGTTCTTATAACATTTAAAAACTATTTTAGTTTTTTTAATATATAAAACAATTTTGATCTTTTTTGTTTCCTTACACTTAAACATTTTATTATTAAGTTTGTAAATTAATATTATAAAAAATAACAATTTTCTTCATTTTCTTTTATTTTTTATTTTTTATTCAAGTACTATCTTTGATGGGGATAGCTCCCTATATTATATATGAAAAGATATTACAATCATAGTCTAACAAACAGAAAAAACTCCCTACATACACAAAGCTACACCATAAACTATTATAATAAGACACTACAGACCACATTATAAAAGCCTCAATATGGTAGCAACCCGAGACCCGATCAATACTGCCCTCCGAAAGCCAAGCCTCATCTGTCCACATCATCCGCTTGAAGGGGTCCATGTCATCATTCTTCACACCCACTCAAAACACTTCCCAAGGGTTATTCATGAACTCCTCCTTCTTGGCTTTGAGGGCCACTACAGCAACCAGTTCTTTGTCCTCCAAATCTGAGCATTCAACATCCGATAGATAAACCGCAATTAAAAAAGGGACCTAGAATCTTGGACCATTCCTCTTCCACCTCCATGACCGCAGCTCCCAGGGCATCTGCTTCAACCTCTCTAACAAATCGCATGATTTTTTCGATACATACCTCTTTGGATGGTAAAACATCAACCAGAAGAAAAAAAATTATTTCGTAGATCTACCCATCACACTAGTATCTATCCTCACTAAGGTCACCCTCCACTATTCCGCATATCACCTCAAGACCATCTGTGTCGATGTCAAAAATTCTATCACACTGTTCCTCCAGTGTCTCCTCTCTGTAGAGGCAACTAAGCCCAAATCGATGCACCATCTTCCTCCACAATTAGCAAAAACAATGGTACCCCTTGTGTTATATAAACCCACCATTTCCATTAGATTCATTTGAACTCAGGTTTCAATGTGTCATGATAGTCTCTTGTTGTCTTTGCAACCAGCAGAATCCCAATAACAAGAGAAAATCCATCAACCTGAGTCCGTATATACACCTGCCCTATGAAGCTGATAAGAGAGTACTTCTCTTATCCCAATGGTACCTTTCTATGGTTGGGATTACCCAATCCCCATCCTTGGGATCTTATCTCTCTCCATTTCTGGAAAATAACTCGGGTCCTCGTACACTGAATCTGCCACTGAAATTACCTTAGTCTGAGATTCGATTATGCCCTGGTTTGCAAGAAAGTCCTTCGCATGATTTACTTCACAATATATGTGTGTTTTACCTAATAGTCTTCCAACTTTTCAATAAGCTGGTCTATTCTTGGGATCCATCCGTTAAGCCTCCAATTGGTAAATCTTTTTTTGTTAACACCATTTAGTATAATTTGAGAGTCCTCTTCAATAACAACTTTTGGTTGTTTGTTAGTGATAACCCATTTAAGCCCCTCCTCTAATGTAGTGATTTCCGCCATGTTGTTGGAAACTTTTTCTGAAGGCCAACATATAGCCCCTACAAAGCTTCCTTCCTCATCTCTGACCACAGGCCCAAAACCCGACAAACCTGGATTGCCACAGCTAGCACCATCAAAGTTTATATTTTTCCAACCAGAAGGTGACAGACTCTATTTGACATTCTTCCTTCTAATCTATTTATCTTTCAATTTGTAGAGAGTTGACTATTTCAAATTCCGTACCTATTCCATTTCCATATCCCACTTGGAGTATAATTTGTAGCTCTGTCCATATATGTTGGCATTTATATTTTCTTCAATTGCAGTCTAGACTCTATTTATGAGTATTGTAACCTCCAATTCTTCCTCCCTGAAAATTCTCATGTTTCATTCTTTCCAAATTTGTCATGCAACCATTGATGGTCCTATTATCCACAAGCTACCCCACTTTGAGTTTTTACCCCCGTAGGCCAAGCAAATATGAAATATTTGAAAGTAAAACTACGAACCATGTGATTCTACAACATTCTCAAAATCCAATCCCAACATTGAGTTGAATATTTGCATACATATAAGAGGTGATCAACTATTTTTTCCTCTTCCTTGCATAGATAACATCTACTAGGCCCCGATATACCAATTGTTTTTAGCCTGTCACTTGTTAGTATCCTTCAATGAAGCGCAATCCATAAGAATCCACCTGCTTTTGGGAATACCATTTTGTCCCAATATAGGATCATTGGCCAATTACTGTCTTTTTGTCTCCTTCTTTGCAATTCATATCCCAAATTTACCTTGTAGTTACCTTATTTTTCCGCATTCCATATAAGTGTGTCCTCCTCATTCGATATATGAACCTTCCTACCTTTAAGAATCTCTGCCAGTTTCAAACTGTTACCCCTGTTCCATAAGCCAACCATTTTCCAGATAATTGGTTCCTTCTGGAAATCAAATTGCTTGATATAATCTGCCACAAATATACCTACCTCTGCCTCCACCTGATTGACCCAATCTTGATCTTCCATCATGCCTGCCAATGTCTCCTCCCCACACCAAGAATCTCTCCAGAACTTAGCCTTTTTCTCATCGCCAATCTTCTGTGTAAGATGTTCTGTAATTATTTTCCTACTCTCCCAAATAAATCTCCAAATTGGAGAGCGTCCTGCAGTGTTTGCCATAGTAAATATTCTTTTGGGCTCATTCGCATCCAGATACTTGTTTTACATCAGTCTGCACCATCCCTTGTGGGGATATTTTGTACATTTTCCAAGTTAATTTAGCACCAAGTGCCAAATTCTTAAGGCTCATTTTTCTCAACCCTGCCCCACCATCTTCCTTTAACAAACATGTCATGTCCCAAATGATTAAGGGAATTTTTTTCTCCTTTTTATGACCTTCCCAAATGAATTTTTTAGCATCCCATCTAGAGTTGTAGCTACCCTACTGGACAATTTGTACCAAGACATGAAATAAGTTGGGACAATCGAGAGTATTGACCTAATCATTTGTAATCTCGTGACTCGAGTCAACCATTTATTTTTCCAAGAGGTCAATTTTGTTTGGCACTTATTTATCACCTCTTCCCATATTTTAGTGTCAACTCTCTTGGAAAACAATGGCACCCCTAAATATTTTATATGAAAACAACCTTGACAACTATGTCCTTTTGTTTGAATTTAAAAAATATATCATCGATTTTTGTTTATTCATAGTCTGACTAGAGCATTCCTCATAATCATCTAGTACCTTCTTTATTATCAGAGCTTCTCTTTCTGAAGCTTCTCCAGATAAAATTTTGTCATCCGCAAACTGCGAATGTGACACAGGCTCCATATTTCCATTAATAGAAATACCTTTCCATGCCCCCTATCCAACTCTATAATTGATACTCCTTCCAAGCACTTCTGCCATCAATACAAACAAAAATGGTGATAGGGGATCTCCCTGTCTTAACTCGTTAGTAGCTTGGAAAAACCCGCTAACAGTCTCGTTGACAATCATAGAGTAGTTCACAGATGAAAAACAATGCTTTATACAATTCAACCACCTTTCCTTAAAACCAAATTTTTTTAAAACCTCAAAAAGAAAATTCCAAGAAACCCGATCATATGCTTTGCTCACATCTAGCTTAATGATCATACCTTTAGCTTTGGAATTATGCATTGAATGAATAGTCTTTGCTGCCATGATTATACTATTCATAATCTCTCGCCCTGGGGTGAAGCCATGCTGCTCCGGCGATATGATCTTCATCAAAATTTGTTTGAGTCTATTCACCATCGTCTTGGAAATAATTTTATATATAGAATTGCATAAGGATATGGGTCTGTAATCTGTCATTGAAGTGTAATCCTGCTTCTTTTGAATAAGGGCAATGTTAATATTGATGATCTCTCTTACAAATCTCCCTTGTTTTCTAAAATCGACCACCACATTGAAGATGTCGTCACCCATAAAACTCCAACTTTTCTGGAAACATTCCATTGTAATTCCATCCAGACATTAGTACATTTGGGTCAAGATTTCAACGGCCAATCGTCGGATTTCTGACCACATTTCATCGCACTACCGACAAAAATGGTCGTCGAAAACTTTGTGTTGGAAGTACCAACTATCCTCGTGGTTGTCACAATTTCGATATTACCATAACCTTTCTGACAGCCACCATGCATGCTCATTCCGAGAACGAATACCGTCGCCATCTCAAGCTATCATCAGAATTCTGACACCAATGTATAAAATTCCGACAGAGGAGTGTCTTTGGATGCACAGCATCCTTGTCAGGCGTTTCATTAGTGGTCGTCGGAATTATGACGACAAGAAATGATGTGGGTCGAACGACTTTGCCGCCGGTGCATGAAAGCATTGAACGAGTTCTACTTTTAAAAATTACGTGAAACATTTTTAATTTATTTGATTCAGTGTTATTTGCAAAAAATGATTATCAATGATGTTTCCTTTCTCAAATAATTGTCTAGGACCTTTCCGTCAGATATTATGTAACATCGAATGACTAAATTTTTTCTTTACAATTGCTTATTTAATTTAAGTATTATCTTAGTGTGAATTAAAATTTATATCTATACGGAAGCAGAACATACAAGTTGAAGAGTCTCTTGCATGCAAATTTCCTAAAAGAAAGCAAGCAGACATTATCTTGAATGGCATGGAAACAAGCTCATCTGCTTCCTAGAAGAGAGCAATTGGAGAATGGTAGAGGAAAGTGTTTAAGGGTGATAAATAGATAGATAGTATGCAATACAAACAAACAATGTTTGGAGTGTCTGATGTGACATCTCTAATTTATGTCCAGAGGGTCTAACTGGTTTTGGAGTTCCTGCGAAACCTATTGGGCCATGCTTGGAGGAAATCAATGTGTTCGTGCAAGGAGCACCTTTTTTCTATTATGAGAATGATACTTTTGCACCTAGGGATATTTGGAAGTCAATATCCAAAAATTTCTATAGTGTGGAACAAGAGTTGGTGGACTCGAAGTATAATTGTCAGCTTTCAAAAGACCAAGAGGTTATGTACACAATCTCCCAATAGAAGAGTGACCACAAGAATTACCTCTCCCCCTAATGACTATTTAGGAAGCACTTCCTCAAACAAAGGACTATTGGCCTCCATGGGATCAAAGAAAAAAATTAAAGCATAGACTCTAGACGATGTGGTGGTGTCCTCCGTGAAGAACTCTACATTGTAATTGAAAATTCACAAGGGAAACTGCAAGATAGTGAAGATAAATACAATCTTGAAAAGTGGGAAGAATGGATCTTGGATTGGGTGGGGCCAACTCAGGTGGCTCCTCTAGAGGTTGATGAGATACAAATCATATTAGGATTTGAAAAAGATCACACTCGTGGAACTTCATGTGCGAGTGATCGATTGCAGTGTTTGGGTAATGCATTCCAAATAGATACAGTCTTGATGGCATGCAACTGTATCTATTTGGAATGAAACTATATCTATTTGGAATGCATTGCCCAAACACCGCAATTGATCATTCACACATGAAGTTCCACGAGTGTGATCTTTTTCAAATCCTAATATGATTTCTATCTCGTCAACCTCTAGAGGAGCCACCTGACTTGGCCCCACCCAAACCAAGATCCATTCTTCCCACTTTTCAAGATTGTATTTTTCTTCACTATCTTACAGTTTCCCTCGTGAATTTTCAATTATAGTGTAGAGTTCTTCATGGAGGACACCACCACATCGTCTAAAGTCTATGCTTTAATTTTTTTTCTTTGATCCCATGGAGGCCAATAGTCCTCTGTTTGAGGAACTGCTTCTTGAATAGTCATGGGGGGGAGAGGTAATTCTTGAAATCGCTCTTCTATTGGGAGATTGTGTACATAACCTCTTGGTCTTCTGAAAGCTGACAATTATACTTTGAGTCCGCCAACTCTTGTTCCACACTATAGAAATTTTTGGATATTGACTTCCAAATATCCCTAGGTGCAAAAGTATCAATCTCATAATAGAAAAAAGGTGCTCCTTGCATGAACACATTGATTTCCTCCAAGCATGGCCCAATAGGTTTTGCAGGAACTCCAAAACCAGTTAGACCCTCCGGACATAAATTAGAGACATCACATCAGACACTCCAGACATTGTTTGTTTGTATTGCATACTATCTATCTATTTATCACCCTTAAACACTTTCCTCTGCCATTCTCCAATTGCTCTCTTCTAGGCAGCTGATGAGCTTGTTTCCATGTCATTCAACATAATGCCTGCTTGCTTTCTTTTAGGAAATTTGCTTGCACATGACTCTTGAACTTGTATGTTCTTCTTCCTTACAGATATAAATTTTAATTCACGCTGAGATAATAATTAAATAAAATAAGCATTTGTAATGAAAAGATTTAGTCATTCGATGTTACATATTATCTAACAGAAAGGTCCTAGACAATTCTTGGAGAAAGGAAACATCATTGATAATCATTTTTTGCAAATAACACTGAATCAAATAAATTAAAAATGTTTCATGTAATTTTTAAAAGTAAAACTCGTTCAATGTTTTCATGCACCGATGGCAAAGCCGTCTAACCCATACCATTATGCATAATAGAACAAATCAATATAATAGGCTATTATAAAGAATATATACAAAATATGAAAGAACATTAAATTACCATTACAAACCCATAAACCATTAAATAGTGAAAATAGATATAAATTTGTAAATGTCTCCCTATAAACACCACAACCATAACCAAAACAAAAAAATCTCTTACCCGCAAAAACTTAGCTGGTGAGTTGCAAGTCTACAACATCTCTCAGATGATCAAACCATTTCTTAATTTTGTTCTTCTGGTTAGTCAATGGATTTAGTAGGAAATTGATTCTGGAGTTATGTGTGTAGAATTTGGCAAAGTAAATGATGACAATCAAACTCAAATTTTATCTGTCTTGATTAAAGACTGTTATCCTAATGGCATTGAATTAAAGTTCTTTCTCTATTTTTTGGTGATCTCTAGAGCAGAGGTTGTTTTGCATCGACCTAGGATACATTTAACTTGTGTTGTATCTGCGAAAATATGTATCCTAGGATGATGCAATGCAACCTCTGCTCCACCAATACCAGATAGAAGAGAAAGTACTTCAATTTAAAGCCATCACAATAAAATGCTTTCAAGACATATATTAGGTATAAAAGGAATCCTAACCTATCATTTGAAGGGATTTACCTACAATTCAAGTGATCTCTTAATTATAAAATCAATTCAATTCCAAGTGAACATGCAATCAAGCATTCATCAAGAATTGAAGGAGAAATCAAGTTAATAAAGATATTTAATAAAGATATCATCTTTTAAATTAAGAAATGGGCAGGAGATTAAGAATACAAATGTTCAATATTGCACACTTCAAGGTATATTAAAATCAGTTTAAAGTGTATTCATTTAGGGACCTTTCATAAAATATTCTCAACTTACATATCATAAAAGGATCTGCTCCACCAATACCAAATAGAAGAGAAAGTACTTTAATTTAAAGCCATCGGGATAAAATGCTTTCAAGACATATAAAATCAAGTGATCTTTTAGTTATAAAATCAATTCAATTCCAAGTGAACAGGCAGTCAAGCATTGAAGGAGAATTCAAGTTGGTGCAGGTGAATTTGGAAGACAAAAGGACTCAATGAAGCCATTAAAGACTTTTGAAGGTAGTAGGAGTGAAGGGCCAATCAATTATGCACACAATGAAGCCATTAAAGACAATCACCATTAGTATAGATTGCAGGATATGCACAAGATGTGTTTGAAATGGATTTATAAACTTCCAACCAAATGTGATTAGTGAGTATAGATGTTGTAGTGCAACTGCCCTGGTACACATGCATGCAAAATATGTAAGCTTAGATAAGGCACATGAACTATTTGACATAATGCCTCAAAGATCACCCAATATCCAATGATGGTTGGGAGAAAGAAAACATCAATTTTTTCATAATCTTAAATATTTCTTTATTCATCACTATAAATCTATTATGAATATAGTCTCAATAGTGCAGAAATTTATTCTATTATGAATGCAATATTTAGGGATGTACTCTTTATATATTTTTTTTAATTAGGAAAAGGTCCTAATACAATCCCCAACTAATTAATCTATAGAAAGATACCACTAAAGAAAGAAATTCAATCTTCACCACTATGGTCTTGAAGGCTTTTAAGACACTTGGATTCCTATATTGGCCCACTTTTCCTTGACCCTATGTTAAGATAGTAAACTAGTTTGAGAGAATCCATTGGGTGGGAAATTGTGTATGGTTGCAATTATTTTCATGCATGGAAAGTGATTTAAAGTTTGGACCAATAGAGGATAAGTATTTCTTGAACCTTCAAGGACATGTGTAGAGCACCGCATGGATGTTTCTCCATTATTGAACTCTTTGAATATGTAAGTAAATTATTTTTGGTTGATGACACAGTAAGTGTGGTATTTGTCTTTTCGATATGTTGTGGATAATATTAATCAAATATGGAATTTTTTTGATGCTATATACACTATGTTTTGGATTGAATTTAGGTAAGCGAAGAGGTAATGGAAGAATAAAAGAGGTACACAAAGGAAGAAGAGTGAAATAGGTGGTTTGGGATGGAGGTTACAAGTATATATGATAATTCGTATGGATAATTTGTTGTCTATAAAGAGGCAAATAAGCTATCACAACTTCAACATGAATGAATGCCTCATCTACAGAAGTAAAAGGTACCTCTAATGGTTTCAAAATTTGTCAAAATAGTTATGATATACCAAATAATCAAGTGGAATATCCTTTAGGTAAATAATATTATCTTCAAACTATTTATTTTGATTTTCATCATATCCTTTCCATGTGAATTTCCCTTGGTTTTAGTCCCATTTTTTCTTTATTTTATATATATTCAAAACAAAATTTATAGATGCCTCTCTTTGTCTCACCACTCATTAATTGTTTGGGATTTTCACTCCATTCACCAAGGTTGGCATCTATTCTAAGACTATGTCATGGCCAAGCTAAATTATTCATCTCTAGTTTCTCTCCAATCTAGTCACCTAGTAGCATGTGAAATCTATCTCTTCCTAATTATTATTCTCTCCATCTTGTTAATGACCATTTCATTAATAAATCCTTCCTCATAATTTTGGATAAGTGAGACAATGTTAGCTCAAGGAATCTTTTCAATCCTCTTTCAAGATTCTTTCCCAAGTAATAATCTTGCATATTGGAAAATAAATTGTGCTTCTATTTTTCCAAGCTACTCTTCCTTATAATGTTTAGATTTATTCTAAAGTGCTCATTGTGACTCATGTTTACTACTCTTCCTATTAGTCTCATTCCAATATCTCCTACAAAAATATGGAATGATTACATTTATATTTTATTTGTGTCTCCTAAATATCCACAAAATTTGGAACAATAATACAATTTTTCAATAATAGTATGAGCATCACTTTGATGAAATGAGTACTAAGTGATCCATTCTTATGAGGGGTTCATCTAAACTACTCATGAGAATGGGTCAACTTGACTCTAAAACTATGCAAGTGAATCTTGATATAAATATCTTAGTATGAAAGTCTTGTGAAAACACTCATTCTTCTAGCATTGAAAGTTGTGAGAGAGTTATTAAGGGGATTCTCGTGTGTATAGATTCAATGTATAAGTTCAAGATAGATTTTGAGGTGATATTTCTTTCCTTTTGGTACATCTATCTTTAAATTGGATGTTCTTTTGCCTTCATGGTAGGGAGTAAGTAATTTTTATGTGGGTTCCTTTTTTCATTTTTGGATTATTAAGGAAAACATAGTTTGTGAAGAGGAGGTTTTGCTTGTTATCTTATAAAAAAACTGGGTATTAGCTATTATAATAAATGATAGACAAAAAAATGTCCTCTAAGGCTGTTGAAAAGAAATATCTATATGATGGAATCTCTTCCCAATTTATCTTCAAAGTTATTTAGTAAATATTTGGGAAACCAAAATAGGGTATGTTGATTTGCAAAGGAAGAACTAAATCTCCCAAGCTTGTTCCAACAACCATAAAATTTTATGATTGGGATGCAAGGGAGATTAGTGGATTTGATGGGTTGGCTTTGGCTAGATTCACCTAAGACAATTGATTATTTATTAGGCATTGTTGCGTCGATGCATTGTTAAGGTTATTATGGTTGATTATCAAAGCTAGTGGGATTCAAATATAGAGGCATGTTTAAGATAATTCTTATCATTGGTTGGTTAATAAAAATATGGTTTCAAGATTGATGCACAAACATATTAGAAGGGCACTTTTATGATGTATGTGAAATAATCACATTATTAAGCAAAATAATAGGTAATATATAGGCAAGAATACTCCATATATAGATATTTTATATGAGGGACATGACTAATTCCACAAACTATAAGATTGACTTGGCTTTTCTCATTAGTGGAATCATATAATAGCTAGTGTGTATTGTTGGCTAGATGAATGAATTTGTAGTTTCCATACAACTAAGAAATGATAATGTTTCTAAGTACAAACCAAGTGGGAACTATGGACCCACTAATCTTATTTGTGACCACTTGCCACGACTATAGTATGATAACTCTCTTATTGATAATAGAGAGTATCTAATACATTTATTAAGATCTTGATTATGGTCATCGTAGACCACACAAAGAATGACTTCCATAGGAGGCTAAGAAGGTGATGCATGGACAAGATTTTGTTTCATTCAATCCTTAACAAGCATGACAAATAACCGAAGAGTACTCATACTCAAACTTCTGCACCCATTTTCCAAATTTAGAGATAGGTTAATCTGGGTAGGGAGAGCTTGATCACCATTGAGTGAGGATGCCAAGAATATCTTTGATATAGATTAAAAAATGGGATTAAACTAGGGCTCAAGGACCCATCTACATAATAGCAATCATATGACAAGAGTAACCACTACCATGAGATATGAAACTTAAAACAATGTGACAAAGATATTACTATGTATAACTTGAGAGCATTCAGAATTATACCCTTATTTGATCCAAGGGGTTATATGGAGGGGACGATAGTGAGAAAGTATGTTTATGTGACTAATTTAGAGATTTTTTTGGAAAATTTTGCCAAAAAGTCTCAATTTAGAGAAAGTGATTATTGTACTACCTTGCTTTGTTTTGTCTTAGCTTGAAAAAAAAAGTCTAGTTTAGATTATTTTCCTATAAAGCAAAATGCTCTAACAATATTGTTATCAAATGCAAATATTTAGAAGCTATTCCATATGATATTCTTGATAAAACCATTTCTTTTATAGAATCTAGAAAGGTAAATATTTTAAGATTTGACTATGGAGATAGCCACCCAAGATCTAGAGGTCTAATGGAAAGCACAACAAAATGAGAAGATCAATATGACACAAATAAACTATATTCCTATCAATGAATGCAAGTTTACAATATGATTATAAATAGAACCCCTTGATTATATAGGTCAAGATGAGACATGTAGGATATCATAAGATTATGAAAGTATCTTAATCTTATGATATGAGACATAAAGTGATAAGTATCCTATGTATACCTTAAGTAAACTTAAATGATAAGGCATAAAAATGACCTAATAGTGGAAGTAGCTAGGTAATATCCCTATTACACCAACAATTATTGCTACTTGTTCTTTGATTCATCTCATTGATATGGCTCAAATTGAAATAATTCATTTCATCAATCAGAACAAATATATTCAAAATTTTACTAAGCAATAAAACAAGTCTCGTGATCCTTACTTTCCTTAAACTGGCCCCTTTGGTTGCTAGCCCTTTACTCATATGCATTACTCTCACAAAAAATACAAACTCATTTTTTTGTAAGTGATCCTTTAATCATCATCATTTTCATGCTCCGAACACACTTACCTTTGCAAGTGCAAGTATCCCAAGCCTCGATCCAAAACTATAATCTACTATATTTGCAACAAGCTTTGCCACATCACTTCAAATTGCTCTTGTAAGAACACAATTGTTAAATTAGTGTACATGACTAATGCAATATCATGGAGGGGTGTAGTAGAAGAAGACATATATCTCTATAAACAATATGGCTTTTTTGAATCTGTTCTCAAAGATCAATGATGAAAATAATGAAGATGGGGTTTTTAGTATGATATATGAATTAACTGAACTACATACTATAAGAATGAATAGGTCTCAAGAAGATCAAGGAAGTAGACGACAGAGGATCTCCCTATACTAGTAACACATTTAGAGGAAGGTAAATCACAATCTTCTTTTAAAACTTTTATAGTGACTCTACAAGTTGGTACTAGACCTTTCCTAATTTCTTTCAAATTAGTAAACTAATGAAGATATGACTGTTCTTTAGGGAACATCTAAGAACCAGTAGGAAACACCAACACATATATATCCATATAAATTGACAAACAATAGCTCATCTAGGCTTTTGTAGTTATTTCTCAGTTATGGACAGCAATAGTATATGTATAGGTTTAAAGTTTAAACCCTTGGTCGTGGAAGTATTTTGATTTAAAGTTTAAGTAGTGAGTTGTCCCATATGCATCCCAAAGTTGTGGTCTAAAAGGTTATAGTGGAATGGTAATGGGAGACACTCATGATAGTATGACCCAATTGCCAAATCCGTCCAGCAAAATAGGGTCATCTATTACTCCACTAGACATGTGATTAAGTTGTAGCATAACAATTATAGGTGACATTCAAGTGTGACTCGATTTATAAATATTCAAAAATGTGATCAAAGCATTGTTTTTACTGCATTAAATTTGGCCTCACCAAGCAAAACCAAATAAGTGTATACAAAATTATTAGATAAACTATGCATCACAATGACACACCATCCATGCCATGCCAATATTTTTCATTTTATGATCACTATTTTCATACAAAACTCAAAAAAAGGGAACAATATGATTCGCATGAATAAAATAATGGAAGTGATTGAAATGAGGGCAACCTTGTAATTTGATAGGGTGGTAAATCTCCAGAGCTTCCAGCAATCTTAGTTCCAGCTCTACTTGGGGCAGTTCCTTGGGAAGTGACCAATGATCTTTCCCCCACGATTAAAGCCACAAGTTCGCTATAGAGCAATAACACCAGTAGCATATCCATAACTAGTAGCATCATAGGCGGCATCATATAGAATATATCCAGAAGCAGAAGAAGCAAGAACAGTAGCTAAGGCAGAAGCACCAGCATATATAAAAGCTCGGTCAACTTTAGTTGCTGGAGGAGGGAGCTATAGGGCTACAGATAGCATTATAGACCATACACTCCAAACACCATACTAAAAAACCAACCAAATAGCTGAGGACTTACTAGATGCAGAGCGGACGAACCAGAGCTTAGATACAGGCACGAGACTAAGGCACTTCCCCTCCACACCGACCACTAGCCCTTGACTCCGCCTTTGCCTTTGTTGGCTCAGATGATTCTTCCTTCATGGAAAGGCATTGATCGATGATATTGGGATGAATGAGAGGTGGGATTTTGTAAAGAGGCAGGATTTATGAAATGACTTGGTCTTTTTTTTTTTTTTTTGAGTAATGCACACGGTCATCGGAATTTCGACGAACGCGGGCACTTTTTCTAAAAAAACCCTAGTGTCATTGCCAATTCCTTCTATGCTGAAACCAAATGTTGAATTATCATCGGAATTCTGACGAAATCGAGCATTTTTAAAAAAAAAAATCAAGTTTGATCACAACAGAGCTTCTCCATCGGAAACCTCCGTCAGAATTTTAAGCTAAATGTATTAGTGGGACCAGGGGCTTTGTTTGGATGCATATCAAACACTGTTTTTCTCACATCCTCTTTAGTAAAAGGACTCAATAGATATTTGTTATCCTCACTGGAGATCTCTTGTTGTATAACATCCACCAACTGAGTCGATTGAATATTTTTCGTTCCATTATCATTGCCCAATAATTTTTTGATATTATTAACTGCTATCTCTTCTATAGCCTCACAAGAAGAAAGAAGTTTTCCATTTTGGTCCATAATAGAATCAATTCTATTTCTATTTGTCTTGATTGACTCATGAAAGAATTTTGTATTTGCATCTCCTTCTTTGATCCAGAGTTCTCTGGATTTGTCTTTTTAGAATATTTCTTCTCTTAGTAAAACCTCTGCCAGGTCCTCCTTTAGCACTTTTTCTCTCAAGGATGTGTCATTGGTCATTCCCCTCAAAATGGTGTCTGAATTTATTTGCAAAAATACTTCTTCAATCCAACTTTTTTCTTTAAATTTTTTTTTGAAGCAGTGTCTATTCCATCTTTTGATTTTTTCCTTCATTAATTTCATTCATTTTACAAAGAAAAAGCTAGGGGTACCCCTGAATATGTTACTTTCTTGCCACCACCATTTAAAATTGAACAGAAACTCCCCATCTCTCCACCACATACTTAGGAATTCGAAGTTGTTCTTCCCCTTAGGTAGGCCTTCACTCAACTTTAATTTTACAGGGAAATGATTGCATAGTGAAACAAGGAGAATGTAAGCCTCTGCTTGGAAGGAAGACCCCATCTAATAATCTCCAATAAAGTTCCTATCCAATCTTTCAGAAATATTAGCAAAGTTTATTCTTCTATTGGTCCATGTGTGTCGGCCATTTTTGGGCTTAACATCCACTAACTGATTTCATTCTACAAAGTCTCTGAAATCATCCATCACCTTATTAGTCATTCTCAAACCCCCCTTTTTCTCATCCAAATCCAGTAAGGCATTAAAATCCCCTATCACAACAACCCTGTCATTGATTAAATCCTTAATCTTGTTTGTAAGAATATTCCATATCTTTGTCTTCTCTACAGTTTTGGATGACCCATATACATTGATTAATTGGAACTCTAAATTCTCCCTAATGCTGCAAACATTACAAATCATCTAATTCTCTCCTTTCTCAGAGAGATTAACTTTCACACTATCTGGCTTCCATAAGATACCTAGCCCACCTGCAGAACCATTGGCCTCTTGAAAAACACCTTCCCAATCTCTACAATATTTTAAAAAGACTTTAGCACTATCTACGCTTTTAGTTTCCTGTATCACTATGATTTCACTTGTGCTCCTACTTAATTCTCGTTTGACCAAACATCTTTTGTCAGGAGCCGAGAGGCCCCTGTTCCAAGTAGTTATTTTCATGTCTCACCAAGAGAGACAGATCCTCCCTTGGCATTTATCATAAACTCAATGAAACTCACTATCCCTTTCTCATTGGCTCTGGCCTCTCTTACTTGCCTATTGGTCCTTCTTCCACGCAGCCCTTTGGCTTTCCCTAACAAAGCGTTCATAGATTGGCTGATACATATTTGATCCACATTGTCTAATTCATCTACAAACTTGAATTCTTCTTTTGATCCTAGATCATACTCAATCTTGGTATCCGACGAACCTTTAAATAAAGGCTTATGCATGGGAGAATTATCTAATCCAATAGAATTGTCGCACCCTTTAGAGCCAGGCTCTGCCTCCAATCGGCCTTCTTTTGAAAAATTGTCAACCTACCTTGTTCGAGATATCTTTGTATATAATCACTTGTGACAGTTTAGTTTCCATCTTTTAAAAAAAATTCTTCTCCTTTTTGGGGGGGCTGCCTCTTGCTCTTCTGATAAACATTCTGCAATTCACCACCGAATGAAGGCAACTGCCACATCTAGAGCAGGGAGAAATAACCTTTTCAGTCTCTACTTGTTGCCTCCATTCTCTCGACGTGGTAGAAATAATTATTTGTGATGGTATTCTTTGGACCGCAATGATTCGCAATCTGGAGAATTTGTAAAGGTTGTTTTCAATAATTTGCTTATCTATTTCCAATAGGGTGCCTAAAGATCTTCCTATTTTTTCCAACACCACATCATTCCAATAATCAATCGAAAGGTTATATAGCTGAATCGATACCAAACTATCATACACCGCTAATGGAGTAGGGCCAAAATTTAGGGTTCATGGCTGTAAATAAATTGGATTGCCATTAACAAACCAATTTTCTTGATTTAAAATCCAACATCTTTCGGATTCTTGGGAAAAGACAACCACAAAATATCCTTTTGGAATATATTTAACTACAATATCCTCACCCCAATTTTTAGAAACCCAATTATTGAATTCCATTCGGGACAATTTAGGGCCAATTATCCTTGCAATAACTGTAAAGTCCTCCCACAAAGCTTTCTTGGCCGAAATCTCCATAGATAGATCAATAAAAAAATCACCTTTGCCACCTATACATCCTTCTGAGACCAGTCCTTCCTGGTTTCCCTCCTACGATTCTTCATCTCCTTCATCTGCGTTCCCTAATTTTTGCAGAGCGCTTTTTCCATCCATCTTCTCCTAATCAATTTTTTATTTTTAATTCTAATTAATATTATTAAAAAATTATTAAATTTATTTTATTTTTAATTTTTAAAAATAAAATTATTCATTCATTATAATTGATATTTAGTAAAAGTAATTTATATTTTTAATAAGAGTGTATATTTTTTTTAATATGAATTTAAATACCTTTTTATCATAAATACACTTTGAAAATTTGACATACCTTAGTTATCATCATTTAATATCAATATATGATTTTATTGACGTTATATCAAATTTCAGGTCTAGTTGTGGACATATCTAACATCAAACAAATTTACAATTCTATGAAAATAAATATATAGTGGAAAAACTTAATTGGGAGCAACATTATTTTTTTGGTCTTTTCATCTTTATTTGCTATAAGTTATACAAATAACTCTCTGTATTTCCTTAGGTCGTGACTTTTTTTATTAATTCATGATTTTGGGTCTATCTTATAACTTTATAGTATTTATTATAAAATGATCAACTTCTAATAAATCATAAATCATGTTATCAAAATTTGAAATGTCAAAATTATAAATTATTTTTGAATAATTTTAAATAATTAATTATAAATAATAAATTATTAGAATTGTTATTTAAATTTGATTTTTAATTAATAATTTAATAATATTTACAATTATTTCTTTCTAATAATTAATTTCTTAAATGTCATACAAACAATTAAAACTAGCAATCACACCTTAAAAAAATTGGTCTATTAGCTATTAGGCCATTTATGTTGTTTGTGCAATAAAAGACTAAATAATGGAGAAGTGATATCTTTGAATCAATTGTTCATCCTTCTAAATACAATAAAAATAAAATATTCAAATCTTGAAGATAATAATGTTCTAGATAGTACATATTTAAAAGTCACATGGAATGAAGAGTGTTTATTATTATTTTTTATATATATTTTTTGGTTCAGTTGTTTTGGTTTTTTGGCTTTCAGTCTGTGTGGGGTTTGTCCCTTGTTTTGCTTAGGTTTTTTGTATGGGTCTGTAATACTCCAGGTTTCAGGTTTCTATAAAATCTATTTATCAATATAAAAAATTAATGTATATCACAATTTTAATGTGTGTCTATTATAAGTTTTTAAATTCTTATTAAAAAATATTTAAATTTTTTTATTAGATTATGTTTTGAAAATAAAAATTATCCAAATTTCTAAATTCATATTTGAAACTATTCTAAACATTCGGAAATTTAATTTCTCAAAATATTTTAAATTAATTTATATTTTAAAATAAATATTATAAATTTATATATATTAATGTTATAATGAATTAGATATTATATTATATTTATTTATAGTAAAAAAAATTGATTTATTAATAAAAATTATAATATAAAGTCTAAAATTGCAAAAACTAGACCCACTCACAACAATACATTTTTGCAACTAATTTTTTTAATTTTTAATGATTATTAATTATTTGAAAGGTGTTTAAAATAGTTTAATTTTTTTTAAATAATAGTAACTAAGATTGAATATAAATTATAATTTATAAAGAACTTTTTTTTATAGTATTCATTTACAATTTAAAAAATAAAACCCTTAAGTGTAGAAAAGAACAAAGGAAAGAAATTCAAACTATGGTACTGTAAAGTGGAAAATCGCGATCGAACCCTAGTTGTTCTCCCCTCTTCCAACTCCGAGGAGAGAGAAGGGAGGTTCGCTAGGATTCGATGGTTTTCACTTAGGGGAGAGACTTTACATTCAAAAGAGGGGTTGAAACCCACAAGATCCAATCCCACGCAATGCAAGATTGGATGCTAAATGTGTTTCAAGGGTTAAGACAGCAAGGCTACCCTCTTTTGTAAAGAATGTTGATAGGAGAATTAAGCTAAGCATGCATAGAAAGTGATAAAGATTCACTTATAAACTGAGATAGGAATACAGTATGAAGCTGCGGCCCTGGAATTAGCAGTAAAATGTCGATACGGCGCTGTCCTGCAAATTTGAGCAAAAGTTGTCGGGACGATGGCGCCTGGCGCCACGGTCCTCCGAAAAATCCACGAAACGAAGGGGGATCTGTTCGTCTCTGCACAAGGATTCCAGATCTTCAATTTCAGCCACGTACCTACAACCTACACACAGAAAAGCGAAGACGATTGGGGGGTTAGGGATTAGGGGTTTGCCTTTAGGTCAAACACCGGTTTTGGAATTAACCAAGAAATGAGCAAGTGCTGTAAATGTAAATGGCTGTAAAATAAGTACTAATACCTTGTTCTAAGGATGTTTGTATCCTTATGTGCGAAGGTTTAGATGTTGTATGTTGTATGTTGTAGCATGTAGTATGTGATCTCCTCTTCAATGGTTGAATCCTTGTCTTGAATGCAACACTTAGCCTTGAATGGAGACTTGAAATGATCAATTGCTTGAAGGAATGCTTGAATGCTTGAATGCTTGAATACTTGAGTATAGTTTCCACGCTTTTACATATATCCTCTTCATCCCAAATGAGAGAGAAAAATGTAGTTTATATACTTGTCAATTAGGGCTGATAGACTGATTTTCCCAACCTTAGGCTGACCAGGAAAGTTAATTTCCAAATTGCAAACAAAAAGACCCGAGACCCCTTAGGAGACCGGGCCTAAAATAGGACCCAGGGACCAGGGCGCTGGGCGCCATGGTCCTAGGGACCAGGGCGCTGGGCGCCTTGGTCCCACCTCCTGGGACAGCAGGGTGCAAGGAGGTTCAGGCCAAGGTGCTTGAAAAATGCAGTTTTCAGTGTCGTGAGCAAGTTTCAGGGTCTCCATTCAGGTTACGTGTTGCGTCGCCATCGTGAAGACCGAAATGCAGTCGAAATTGCAAGTGTCGCAATTTTAGGATGCTACATTTAGCCCCCACTTTAGCGGGAGTATGTATGCTCATACTTCCGGTAAAGTACAAGGAAACAACATTGAAAGACTTTCACCATCACAAGGAGGCAAGATACACCAAGCCCCCAGTGGACTAAGGATCTTACGACTTCGATTGACAAAGTAAAAGGGAAGATCGCGAGGAAGAACCATGACTGTCAGTAGTAAGGCTCCCTCACTATGAGTCATGCAAGAAAGATATCAAAAATTTTCAAGGCAAGGCTAAATTTGCCAAGAAATTTTCAAGTATCTTGAAAAGATATGAACGGGATGTATGCCCCCCTACGTTAAAGCGATCGCACACGCCTCACCAGGGGTGATTGTTTTAACGTAGTGACACATATAAGAAATGAGAAAGGAGCACGTTATCGCCAGGATTTAGCCCCCAAGTGTGAGATAAGCCCAAGGATAATAGACACAAAACACAAAGCACGAGGTGACTTCGCTTTCCTCGGGGTCAGTATGTTGTATGATAATTCATGTATATATATCATATGTATGTATGCATAATTGTTCTTCATTCCCCAATCAAGGAAGGTCACCTAGAAGAAGAGAACACATGTGTCTTTTGAGTCAACATGAGAGAGACCGAGAGATCTCAATGCTTTGCATCGTCCTCAAGTAGACAATACCAAGGACAACAAATAGAAGAATGAGAATAACATATAGAAGAAGTAACAAAAGAGAGGAGGAGAGAATCTGCTATGCTAATGTAACTAGTCTAGCATGTCATCTACCCCCGATCTTGCTGATCAATGTTTCGGGAAGGCAGGGAACACGCTAGAGGAGAAACATCCAACACAGCAGATGGAGCTATCACAAGATCCAAACAAGGGCTATGTTCATGTTCCGAGCCACATTGTTCTTGTCTAGGAGCTAGGATAAGTGCTTTAGAAAATTCATTAGATAAATGGTTATCAACATCAACAAGTTCATATTCACTATCAGAAGCAAGAGGAGTAACATTTTCACCATGAATAACATTTTCATCTATATCATCATCAAGATTTATAAAAATAGGATCTTTAACTCGCACCGGATCAAGACCATCATGCATCTTATGTTTAGGAGATTTCGGCTCAATTTCCGGCTGAGGAGAAAATGGAATAATGCTTGTTGAAGGTGTTTTTGGAGATTGCAAAGTTTGAGCTCTAAGACGATGCTTTCGCCGGCGTTCACGTGCAGAACGATTTCGTCTAGTCTTAGTAGGAAGTGGAGAAGATTAAGGAGGAGGAATGTTCTCATCCTTAGCACTTGGGTGTTTAGGTTGTAGTCTCTTAGGCTGGATAATAGGAGAAGAAGAAGGTCTCTTCTCTCTATAAAAAGAAGGAGGAGGAACTGCTCCATATAAAGGAGGAATTTTTGGTTTAGGAAGCAGACCAAGTCCATCATGATGAGGAGGTATAGGTCCACTCTTAGGAAGTTTATTAGGCATAGACATAGTCACATCCATAGGGATGGGTTGAGAATCTTCTTGAGGAAAGACATTAGTTTTATCTTTCAAAGGAAGAACTTCCTTCTCAAGAATGATAGGAATATCAAGTTTAGGTGCTCTAGGTTCACTTAGAGATAGGATCACATCTGTTTTCCACTTTTGATAAGATTTGAAAAGATGATCACTTCGCGGAGGAAGAGATTGGAATGGTTTAGGCCAAAAGTAATCAATAGGAACACTAGAGGTTCTTTCAACTAGTTTAAAGAGACTATGATTGATAGTAACAACTTCACCATTATGGGGAAATTTTAAATACTTATGAATAGGAGAAGCAATAGCTTTCATGGAAGATAGCCAAGGATAGCCAAGCTTCACACAAAATTGTTCGGAAGATGGAATAATAGCAAAGTTCACATCAAGAGATTTGTTATGGACCTCAATAGGCAATGTAATAGAACCAATTGCAGGAGAAGAAAATGCATCAAATAGTTTCACAATCACATCTGTTTTGTCATAGATCACTTGATTCAATTGCAAAGTAAAAAGAAATTCTTCAGTAATAACATTAACCATGCACGAAGGATCAATAAGCACTCCACGGCAAGGTGTATTCTTAACTTTTGCAACTATGTATAAAGGACCATCAGGTGCCCTAATGGTTTCACTGGAATCAAATGTGATGGAAGGTTCTTTAGGGATTTCTTGCTGCTCTACAAAGTTAATCACATTCGGAGTCATAAACACAAGACCATCAGATGAGAGAGAGGAATCATTAGCCTCAATTGCATTAGAGGTATGAGAAGGCAATGGATCAGTGAAAATCTGAAGATTTTGGTTAGGAGGAGCTACAGATGTGTTGCCTTTATCATTCACTCCAAAAACAGAGATAGTATTGTTATCAATCAAATCTTGAATTTTACCCTTTAAAGAAAAACATTTTTCAATATCATGCCCAGGCTGACGGTGAAATTGACAAAAAGATTTGTTATCAAAATAAGGTGAAGTAATCTTTGTAGGATCAATTTGTCTTATAGGAGGAAGAGTAAGCACATTTTGTTCCAATAACTTATTCATAATACTATGCAATGATTCATTCAAAGGAGTATACTTTCTTTCTTTCTTGAAAAATTTAGAAATAGGAGGCACACCTGATGCTGCATTCACATTGTTGTTGATGATGTTTTCATTGAATTTGATGGAATCTCTGCTCAGTTTAAACTTCCCAAATGGTTGTTGACTGCTATCATCCTTATCACTCAGAGCCATAGGATGTGATTGTTCCATTTGACTCACAGTCAGTTGATAATTGTGAAGAGTTGCACACAACCGTTGGAAAGAAGTAAACTCAGAAAATAGAAGTTTGTCTCGAATATCTTTTTGTAAATTAGAAATAAAGATTCTTTGAATATCATTGTCAGGCACTGGAAAAGAAATTTGAGCATACAAATTCTTATATCTACCAATGAAATCAGTCACTTTTTCTTTAACACCTTGTTTACAATGCATTAAATCAATCAAAGTAACTTTAGGACTTATATTGTTTTGAAATTGTTGAATGAAAGCATTTGCAAGTTGTTCGAAAGAAGTAATAGAATAAGAAGGAAACGAGCAATACCATTGTAGGGCTTTGTCTCTTAATGTTCTAGTGAATAGTTTTGCAAGAAACCTTTGGTCATAAGCAAAATCGGTACATATTGTTTGAAAAGTCTTAACATGTGTTAGAGGATCTCCTTTACCATTATAAAGTTCCAAATGCGGGATTTCAACATGTTTAGGAGGGATAGCTCGAACAATGTCAAGAGAAAGTGGGCTCGCAACATCAAATGTGGGCACACTAAACTTAGATTGGTTCATAGAGGCAATTTGTTGCTGTAAAGAAGATACAGTTTGTGCAAGATTGCTAATGGTCGCTTCAGTCGAAGAGTTCATATTGGATGTGTTAGATTGAGATGGAGGTGTTATGTTATTGAAAGAAGGTAAAGAGTAAGGTGGTGGGACTCTATGATAATTAGTCATAGGAGATGATTGGACAGGAGGAATACTACAAGGAGGAATGGAATGGTTAAATGAATTGCCCCCTTGCGTCATGTTCATTTGTGGTGATATAATAGGCACACTCATTGAAGGAATGAATGAAGAAGTCGGATTGAATGAAGGAAGAGGGTTAATTGAAGAAGAAGGGTTGCCCCCATGACTAGTAATCATTGGAGGAATGTCTTGTATAGAAGTAGCCATGATGTTTGATGTAAAGGTAGGTATACTAGCAATAGGAGTTGTCAAAGGAATAGAATGATTGACTTGAGTAGGAGGTTGTGTATAACCTAAATTTTCAGCACAACTTTTCATAGGCATCACATTCGAATCCACAATGTGTGCAATACCACGCAAAATATCAATTCCATTCTTATCACTTTGAAGCATATGTTTTAGACCCTCAATTAAAGGAAGAGCTTGACTATCAGGGTATTCTTGAGACATCCATTGTCGAAAATCGTCAAATTGGTTATCCAATTTTGAAAGTTGTTCTTCAGAAACCTTATGGAGAGCTTCTTCATCATTAGGAGGATTAGAGGAATTACCCATGTCCTCGTTAAAAAGGCTATTCAAATTAGGTTCCATCTCCTCAGTAGTTAAACCTCGGAAAGACTTAATTTTACAGCTTCGTCTAACGGGAATAGTGTAAGTAGGGCTTATTGTTGTAAAACTCATGCACTAGAAAGAGAGAGAAGATTTTGAATTTAGAGGTAGCAATTTTCAGTAAAATCAGCCAATCTTCTAGATTTAAGTTGTTAAATGCAATCACAACAGTCTCCCAAAATTTCAGAAAAAATGCCCGGGACCGTGGCGCCCGGAGCGCAACACGGTCCTTGCAACTTTTTTCGAAATTTGCAAGGATGAAAGGTATGATGATTTTAGAGCTAATCTGAAAAAATTGAGTGATTTTACGATCTGTAGATAGGCCAAATTAAAGTTGTAATCTCGAAATTGAACCCTATCAAGATTGTCAAAAAAATGCAAAAATTTGAATTTTGAAAAAGAGAGGGGAACTGAAATTTTGAATGTTATGATTTTAGAGGGAATGTCAAGAGCAATGCAAATTTTGGAATTTGAAAATTGACTCAATTTCACGCAAAATTCAATTTTGAAAGTGGAAATCAAAGTTGTTGTAATTAAGCACTTAATTTCAAAAGTCACAAAATGCAAGAATTTGAATAAAGCACTGAAATTTTTAATGAATGATAACACACTTTTCAGATTTAGGACAGTAAGGACACAATTTTGACACAAAATTTCAATTTCAATGATTTTTAAATGTTTAGAAGCCTTAATCCAAGCAATCACAAGACCAACTTTGACTGTTATTTTGAAGGTGTTAAAATTGATAAAATCAGCCAAAATTCTGGATTTTAGCAAGAAAATACAGTAAGATCTCGCTCCCGAAATTTCGGAAAAAATGTCGGGGACGATGGTGCTCGGCGCCACGGTCCTCGCAACTTTTTTCCAAATTTTCAGGGATGAAAGATATTGTGATTTTATTGCGGAATCCAAAGTTACAGCTGATTTGGAGATGTTTTGATCAGTGAAATTGTCGGACAAAGGTTGAATCAAGAGGGTTTCAAAAATTAGGGTTTTGACATTTAACCACTTAATTTTCAGAATTAAAGCACAAATATGAATTGAAAATTTGTGATAGAAGGGCAGATCTAAAACAGGCATTAACATTTAGACATTTCGCAAGTTCAATTACTAAAAAGAAAATTTAGGGTTTTTATGCAATCACCTCTAAAATTTTGCAAAAGATCAAACATGAAAATGTAATCAATTTTTTCAGATCTAAGCATGAAAAATCAGAAAGGATGTTCACGTCGGGTTCACCAAAATGTAAAGCGGAAAATCGCGATCGAACTCTAGTTGTTCTCCCCTCTTCTAACTCCGAGGAGAGAGAAGGGAGGTTCTCTAGGATTCGATGGTTTTCACTTAGGGGAGAGACTTTACATTCAAAAGAGGGGTTGAAACCCACAAGATCCAATCCCACGCAATGCAAGATTGGATGCTAAATGTGTTTCAAGGGTTAAGACAACAAGGCTACCCTCTTTTGTAAAGAATGTTGATAGGAGAATTAAGCTAAGCATGCATAGAAAGTGATAAAGATTCGCTTATAAACTGAGATAGGAATACAGTATGAAGCTGCGGACCTGGAATTAGCAGTAAAATGTCGATACGGCGCTGTCCTGCAAATTTGAGCAAAAGTTGTCAGGACGATGGCGCCCGGTGCCACGGTCCTCCGAAAAATCCGCGAAACGAAGGGGGATCTGTTCGTCTCTGCACAAGGATTCCAGATCTTCAATTTCAGCCGCGTACCTGCAACCTACACACAGAAAAGCGAAGACGATTGGGGGGTTAGGGATTAGGGGTTTGCCTTTAGGTCAAACCCCAGTTTTGGAATTAACCAAGAAATGAGCAAGTGTTGTAAATGTAAATGGCTGTAAAATAAGTACTAATACCTTGTTCTAAGGATGTTTGTATCCTTATGTGTGAAGGTTTAGATGTTGTATGTTGTATGTTGTAGCATGTAGTATGTGATCTCCTCTTCAATGGTTGAATCCTTGTCTTGAATGCAACACTTAGCCTTGAATGGAGACTTGAAATGATCAATTGCTTGAAGGAATGCTTGAATGCTTGAATGCTTGAATACTTGAGTATAGTTTCCACACTTTTACATATATCCTCTTCATCCCAAATGAGAGAGAAAAATGTAGTTTATATACTTGTCAATTAGGGCTGATAGACTGATTTTCCCGACCTTAGGCCGACCAGGAAAGTTAATTTCCAAATTGCAAACAAAAAGACCCGAGACCCCTTAGGAGACCGGGCCCAAAATAGGACCCAGGGACCAGGGCGCTGGGTGCCATGGTCCTGGGGACCAGGGCGCTGGGCGCCCTGGTCCTGAAGGACCAGGGTGCTGGGCGCTCTAGTCCCACCTCTCGGGACAGCAGGGTGTAAGGAGGTTCAGGCCAAGGTGCTTGAAAAATGCAGTTTTCAGTGTCGTGAGCAAGTTTCAGGGTCTCCATTCAGGTTGCGTGTTGCCTCGCCATCGTGAAGACCGAAATGCAGTCGAAATTGCAAGTGTCACAATTTTAGGACGCTACAGGTACCCTTCACAAAATTGTAATTATTATTCCCTTGCTTATTGTTACATACCATGTAGGATGAAAAACATGGAAACAAATAAAGATGGTGGTGTCAACGGCAACGATGAATTCAAAAATGTGAATGAAGGTGTTCTGAGAGATGTGGGCTTGGGGACCTAATCTGTCAGGTTAGAGTGTGTTGGTTAAGTCAGACCCCACGAAACTAACAAAAATGGTTCAAAGGCACTCCAACATACTACACATAAGCATGACTAACTATCTAGACAATTAGACATAAAATTGACAAAACTTCACCGACTCTTAATAATATCAAACTGCCATAATCCTACTATATTCTTCATAAAACAGTGTATCAGAAAACTATCAACCATATACTATAATCCATAGGAACTCAAAAAACCTAAATCAATCATCCTGAAATGAACATCTAGTTTTTTTCTCTATTAATTATAGAGAAAAAACATTACATAAGATCAATGTATAGAGATACTGTCAACATATCAAACTAATCCTATCAAAATACAAGGCTATATGCTAATCCATTATACATAACGGTACTAAACTATTAGACCATACATATATCATGTATTCAACTTTTAAAGTGACTCATCTATAGGATAAAATTCAAGACACATATATGATATTTGAGTTACTATCCAACACTCATAGTATATTGCATGCCCAAGACTCATTGATGCACCCAGGTTGTCCACCCAAGGGGACCTTCCATCTAGATTATTGTCTTGTCGCTATTGACTAGGACTACTCCAAGGGCTGCGAGTTGGGCTTGATACTCTTTTTCCATCTTCTTGCCTTCATTTATTTTATGCATGAAGGTTGTGAAGGCATTCACGGATGGGGTTCTCTCCATATTGGATCTACTGCAAGTATAACCATGGGAAATTTTTTAGGTAAAGGATCTAGTTATCCCATCCTCTAGGAACCTTTCAAACTTTTTCTTAGCCATCCTCATGACTATAGTGATCTGCACATCAATATGATCAAGAATGAACTTCTCCTTAGAGACTCAATAAGAATCCTAACTTTGACCCGATACTTATCCTCATTCCTAATCTTCCAATTATACCAGAGAATTCCACAACATACTATAAACTAGATAAAAAATTACAATATTTTCTTAAACCATGATAAAAACTAGTAAAAATATCCATAATCTTGATATTATCATTAAGATTAATTTCAAATAGGAACCAAATTTCCCTAGCAACAATGCAATTAAAGTAAATACGACTAGTAGTTTCAGCCACCCTATATATACTACATATGTCAACCGCATGCTGGTCATTCTTGAAAGGAAGTCTATTCAAGATAGACAATGATTTGAAAATTTTCTTTTTTAGGAGCAATATCACTACTCCATAATCTAGAAAAAATATTTTTGCCAATCATTGTTCAAAAAATTAGTAAACCATACAGAATTAACATGAGAGATAAGATCAATATTACAACATAAAGTATTATAAACCATCTTAGCTTTAGTACTCATAATTGGAGTGCCATCCATCCAGGTGTAAGAGAGAAACCTCTTAGTATCTTCAGTACAAGGTTTAGGAAGTTGGACCACATTACTAGCCTCCCTTAACATAGTATAAGTCCTCCAATTGGACATATGAAGTAGAAATTTTTGAGACATCTTATCCCATGAGATTAGATGATCATTAGTGAGAATATCTTTTAAGCAACATATACCTTTAACAACTCAGCTCTTAGCAAAGTAGCCTTGAATGAAAGCAAGGGGTCTACCTTTGTGGAATAAATTCCACCATATAGAACTCTCCCCACATATAATGCCATTATTACTACTAACTCTACTATTGGAAACCCAAAACCTAACGTACTCCCATGCCTTTCAAATTCTATTAAACACATTAGAACCAACTGTAGGGACAAGGAAGTTCCTTGCAACTAGGTTACTAAAAGGTAGTGTTTTCCAAGCCTCCACTTGCTTAGGGACAACCAACAAAATATTATTTTTGATAAGGACATTCCAAGGTTCATCTCCTTCCGGAGAGTGAAATATCCATTTAGTAGCTGGAGAAATGCCTTAGAGCTTGAGATCCTTCAAGCCCAAATCACCTATCCTCTTATCAAGATAAAACCAACTCCACTTAATAGAATGTCTTTTTCTATTACCTCTTCCATCTAACTATAAAAAAATCCTTATAGCCTTTTGAATTTCATTAAATTGATAATTGTTGAACATCCAAACCAAAACATATTACAAACTATAAGAAGAAAAAATCTTTTGACAAATGTAGATTCTACTAGTAGGTGATAGATAATGCTTATCCCATTTCCTTAGTTTTGATTCCAATTTTCCGTTGATACAAAGCCACATCTCTTTTAGATAAGGATAGATAGAGAAATGAATGCCCAAGTATTAGACTTTTTTGGAAGGCCCTCTCCATAGATAATCATACTTGCCTAGACCAATTAGTAGGGTCATCAAACCAACCCAGGATGATAGATTTAGATAGGAAATTTTGACTTCTAAGGCTTCATAGAAAACATTGAGCTTGAACATCAAAGATTCCATATTTTCCTCATTCAAATCAAAAAATAAGGTTGTATTGTCTGCAAACTATATATTTATCAGGTCAATCTTATTAGGGAGAGAGATAACTCTAATTATCAGTGAGAGAGATGCATCTCTCATCAAGTAATAAATTGCATCAAAGGCAATCACAAATAAAGTAGGTACCATAAAGTTGTTGAAACATTTAGGCAGTTCATTCCTAGTATCAAGTTTCTTGTGAAGGGGGCATTGCTTTCCTTTAGGCCTTCCTCTCTTCCGCCTAGCCTTGATTAACTTACCCTTACCAACAAGCACAATAATTCCAACTCTATTTGGATCAGAATCCATATGATTATCCTACTCAATATCCAGCTCCCCATTAGTCATAGAGTAACTAGAAATTAACTATGCTTCCATATCTGACTCAGAAATTTGAGCATCAAGGACATCCTCACTGATTCTCATCCTTTTAGTATTATAAGGCACCTTGGCAAGGTTGAGAGCCCTATTAGGAGCTAAGAATTTACTAGAAGGATCAATAGTAATAATGTCAAATAATGCACTATCTCTATTAGGTAAATCATGGGGAGTTGAAGTTTCAAGAATGGGGCTAGCAATAACCTAAGGGGTTAGAGAAGAATGATTCACCCCTTGGATAAGAAGATCATTGAGGGCCACATCAAGCTTAGAGTTCTCAGAGTGAGGCTCTAAGAGTATATCAAAACTGTTAGATAGCTTCAAGGTGTTTTTTATCTCTAGGGAGGAAATCCTTCAACCTAACCTTGCCATGCTATTGTTAGCACTCTCTTTTTCCTCAAACCCCTTAACAATGGACTTTCCGAGTGAATTTTTATCAATATTAAGCAACCTAGCCTCACACATGGTGGCACAAGAGTCATCATCTATAGGAATAGAATTAGTACAACTAATAGGGGCTCTTGAAGGGTAATGCTCATATTCTTTCTAGAGGCAATGGAAACTTTAATCTTGTCCATAACCAATTATTGTGCATTCTTCTTCCTAGTTTTATGCAACTTAGGAATCACAAAATTCTCAGAGTCACCAATCTGAGAATCCCCTATTTGGGCAAGAGCCTCAACAACAACCAAGTGTGGAGAGGCATCAACAGTAAAAGCTCCAAAGTTAGCAGAGGAGTTAAGCACCAGGATTTCAACCACTGCGGTTGAAACATCTTTGATAACCCTACTTAGAGAGTTAATAATCTCCATCAAGGGTGCTTGAGTATCAAGGCCATTCGAAGAGGGAGTTATTGCATTATCTCCGTCATTCACTATGGAGTGAAGCTTTTTAAATTTATTGAAAAAAATAGGAGGTTTGCGGGAAGTTAAAATAGGGAAATTATTTATAATATATCTTTCACGTCTACAAAGGAAACCAGCATTGATCCCATCGATGGTTTCAATCAGACAAGAAGTAGGGCAATTGTCTATATTAATTTTGATAAATTTGGGAATATCTCATATTGGATTAACTGAGATTAGCACCTAAGCATCCAAATGAGGAATGTGAGACTGAGAATTATCAACCCTAATCACTCTCCCAATAGCTTCAATCAATCATAGAATTAAATTCAACATAACCAAAGGTAGACTGTTAACAACAACCCATCAAGGGCAACACAAAACAAGAATTTTGTCATGAACAACATCATGGGATAAATTAAGAACCCTAAAAGTACATTTCCTTATAAATCAAAACTGCTTTTCGATAATTGCAGTCTAAGATTTGGCATCTTTGAAAAAAAATAAAAAATAGAACCTTTTGAATCATTCTACAAAATGAAAAATGAAACCCTAGTTTTTTCACCCAAATATTTTTAAATCATTCATCTAAACATTTGCAAGTGACGCATTTAGCAATGTCCATGGCTGTTAAAATAATAGCAACATCCTTTAATCTAGCCTTTTCATTATTGATAGCCTTAACCATAATATCATTTGGAGTAATAGATAAAGTAGGCTGGGGAAAGTTAGTATACTCACCTCTTCCTCCTCCATCGCCATTACCCTCTAAAACAAAGGAGTCAAGAATTTTGAACTTAGCCTCACAAGGAACTGAAAATGGATAGTAAGTCAAGACCAATTTGAATGATTTTTCCATGTTAGCAGCGACCACTTCAAGGAAAGAGGGTGAGCCCTTGGCATTAATTGGCCCACCATCTGAAGAGCCATCCATCGAGGCTCATTAACCCTCACACACGGGCCTATATGGATGGCTAACAATAGTAAAACAATCACAATAAATGCAGAAAAGAATCAATGAAGAGATAGGGCTTACCCTTGTGGAGGAAGTTTTACCACCTTCCCCACAACCCGGGTTGAAGCCTTCCAACACCGCCCACATCCACAACAATTACCAAGTTGCAGAGTGTTTTTCATAACCTTTTTATACTATCCAAAACATCCAGTTTTATTTTATATCTGACCTTCACACTCACCAATTATACTTAACCATTAAAATTATTTAATTTTATTATCCATATTTTTTACATGATCCTTTTGACTAGACATCTTTAGCTAAGAGGTAAGAAAACAATCAGACTATAAAACATCTTGTTTTATTTTATATTTGATCTTCCCATACACCAATTATACTTAACCAATTCACACTCACCAATTATAGGTAACCAACTAATTTTAACTAATACACAAATGATCCTTGCTTCATCTCTTTTGAAGATGTTAATGTCCCGCAGTCAACAAGACTTAATTCCTAGTGGGCTCATTAAGAACCATTAAACTTCACCAATAGATCAAAGACCCATCATTTTCATTACTTTTATTCATCTTATATTCTTAATAAATGTAAAAAATCAAATAAAATATATTCATAATATTTTTATTAAAATAAAAATTTAATTTTTAAAATAATTACTAATTTCCTATCAAAATTATTAATAATGAATGTCAGCTCTTAAGCGGTGCCGGTGTTTTTTCAGTAAAAGTTGCATATAAATGTACATAGAATATTACTATCCTTTCCAAAACAAGAGCTCCATTGCAGCTGAAGTCCTTGCCTATTGGAAAAAATAGGCAAAATAAACTTGGATGTACAAATGCAGCGCCAGCTTGAAGTGTGAAAGAAAAGAAAAGTGATTTCTTATGTACCATGGTTATTATCATATGTATGAATATTACATTTGTAATAGGCTTGCCAGGATAGAGATGTCCTATGATGTACTCATTCATTTATTATTTTCAGCCCTGGTGTCTGCATTGAGAATAGTATGGAACTGAATCAATTAGAATGAAGAGTTCAAGGTTATCCCTTTACTCACTACCATATTAGTGGTGGTAGTGATTATACCAATTGAAAGAATTAAAGTCATTGCTAGTTAGAGAAATCTGATTACTGGGATATGCTTGATTAATTAAACAGCTTGTAATTACAAACATCACAGTCATAACAACCACAAGATATAGAGACAGAGAACCTTTTAAGGGATGTTTAAATTAATCAATTACAAAAGAGGAATAAAAATAATGAACAAAGATGCTATATATCATATGTTGCACTATGATGCATAGTGATTCACTGCTATGGAAGTACTTTGAAGAAGCAACCTGTGCCTCATAGTAGACTTTTCTCTATAATTTCAATAGTCAAGAAGGACGTAGCATTTTTATACAGAGACAAGTGTGCCAATGCTCTGAATGCACATTGATGGGAAGTCTTCTCAAACATACAACCTGCACAAAAATGAACTTTTAAGAAATCCAGTGTAAAAACTGTTGAGCATTTATCAAAGGCAAAAAGAATGATTGTACATTCTATTCTAAAGTCCGCTCATGATGGTGTGTAAGCCTCTGAAGGCCTCCCAAACATCACCCAAAACTTGATGATGAAGATAGTCATGGCATCCTCTAAAGTCCGCCATGGAGAGAGCACAAAAATCCGCCATGTCTTGAGATGCCTAAACTCGGCCTTGGTAGTCATGACAAAGTCCGCCATGATAAAGAGGCCAAGAAGAGGGAGCTTAAAACAATGCCCTCCTTGGTGTCCTTCCTAAACTCCACCCAGGATACAATGTTGAAGACTTCCTAAACTCTGCCCTATCATGGGGAATGTCTAAAGTCCGCCATGTAGAGGTAGTCAAAGTCTGCCCTAGGGGAATGATCAAACTCCACCATGTGTTGAGGTGCATCCAAAGTCCGCCTTGGATAACCTCAAAACTCCGCCTTATGCCTTGAAAGGGTAATGAAAAGTCCGCCCAAGTTTGATGTCAAAGAAGATGGTGGAGTCATAAAAGTCTGCCCAAGCATGAAATTGAACACTTAAAACTCCGCCCTACTCTTGGAAGTTAAATACATCAATAAAAATTTGAGTGATGTCATCAAATCTTCCAAAAAATCGAACTTGCAATCAATTTAGAAAGTTGGAAATTAAGATTTCAAAGATTAGCGAGTTAAGAAATCAAAATGGAAACTCAAAATTAAAATGGGAAAGAAGATATTTGCAGATCAAGATGATTTTCCGGCTGAGTTCAAAATTAGAAACTTTATGGAAGATACTATTTTATGAGCCTAGTTCGAGTTAATGGACTAAAAACAATTTAGAAACGTGCACAAGTAAAGGATTTTCGAACTAAAGAAGATGACAACACTTTCCCAAGATTTGAGTTAGATTTAGAAACATGAGTTAGATGATTTTGCGTGTTTCTAATTAGGAATTCAACTTCATTATAAATGCATCATTTGTAACTTCATTTTTACACCAAGAAGTTCGAAATTCATAAGGAGAGCATAAGGAAGTGTTTGCAAATTGGAGAAAATTTGGAGAAAATTTTGATATCGCTTGCAGTTGGGCAAGCTTCTTGATAAAGGATTCAGAGATTTTGGAGCAAAGCCAGCTAGTATAAGGAAGAATTGTTAATTATTTCTGAGTTTTCTAAGAAACTTCTAGCCTTATTTCAATCTATTCAGAGGTGAAGTTGAATTTACAATGCAGATTTGTATATTTTCTGAGTTTTTTTTTTCAGAGTCATTGAAATTGATTTTAGTGGATTTATTCGAAGGAAAATCATTTTATTTTGAAGTTATAACACTTGGTGTTGATTTGTGATCACGGTCATCCTTAGGATTGAAGAGTTTACATATGAAAATCCATTTTTTGTGGCTAAGTATGAAATTGAAATGAAATCTCCAAACACTTAGCCATTCGCAGCCCCTATTTTCTTCAATTCATGAATTAATTTCTAACTTAAAGCTTCATTGTCTAATTGCAGATTCTAGGCACTATGAAATTTCAAGTGGACAAAGATGCTCCTCCTGAGTCAAGGATGACTTCAAAGTGGAAGAAAGTTAGTGACACTAACCTTGGGCACATCAATCTGAGGGAATTTAAGAAGCAGATGTTTGGTTTGGACAACCTTGTGCCTATAACAACCACACGAAAGATGATGAAGAGTGGCATCGTGCATGTTGCTGGTTTTCTCCCCACCATGCAATGCACCGAATTAGTAGTTGAATGTGCTAGGCATTACAATCCCGCCAGTAGGGATATTGTTGCACTTGATGGAAGAGTGTTGGCGAACATCAATGATGAGGCCATCAAAAAAGCCTTCAGGATCCCAGAGTATCATAACACTGTGTACGTGACCAAGGAAAAAGATGATAGCATGTATTAGGACCACTTCGAGGAGTATGACGCCATTGTCAATCATTCCTGGATGGCTAAGCCAAGGAAAGGCACCTCCAAACTTCAGAGGAAGAGCTTGGTGAGAGAATACTTCAAGGAAGATATTGGAGACATGATCGTTCTGCTGAAGAGGATAATGGGAAATCCTGAAGGTGCTCCATTTGAGCCCTGGATGTATTATTTTATAAATGAAATAATGAATGGAGTGAAGATGATAGACTGAGCCTGGATGATAAGTGACAACTTGGATGGCCAGCTGAGGAACCTAGAAGCAAATAGGACCTTCTTCATGAGCTCGTACCTATTTTATTCCTTGGCTAGAAGATACAGAGGTCTCACTTGCAAAGGGCAAGTGGGAAACAAAGAAAACTAGTTTCCAATCTATGATTGTTATCCCCAGCTCCACATGGAAGAAAAGTTCCATTTTAAAAGGGTGAATGATACATTTCTCATGTACATCACATGGACGTTGCAAGGTGGATTGCACCAGAGACTCTCTCAAGAGTCTATGGACTTCATAAATAGATTTGGATATTGGTATATCCAATACCCGAAGTTCACTTACCTTAGAATTTAGGGGTTTATCGGGTCTCCCTATAAGCTTCTGGCTTACCCTACCAACCGAGTTGTGTTACTCGAGGTTGTGAGGCAATTGGAGGGGTATATGGTGCTTCAAAGAGATAAACAAGAGGATTTGAAGAAGCAACCTGTGCCTCATAGTAGACTTTTCTCTATAATTTCAATAGTCAAGAAGGACGTAGCATTTTTATATAGAGACAAGTGTGCCAATGCTCTGAATGCACATTGATGGGAAGTCTTCTCAAACATACAACCTGCACAAAAATGAACTTTTAAGAAATGCAATGTAAAAACAGTTGAGCATTTATCAAAGGGAAAAAGAATGATTGTACATTCTAGTGATTTGAAGCCATAAGGAATTTGCAGTACCAAAACTAACCACCATGTATCTGATTTCAAGAGCTACTACTGGAAAAGTTCAAAAGTAAAATAGGGCCTTTTTTAGGGAAATCTTCCTAATGCCTATGCAAACAACAATTACTTATACAATTTTCGACAACATATGGAAATTCAAATACATAAAATCATGCTATATACAATGTGAACTATAATTTGCAACTGCCTTGGTAGACATGTATGCAATGTGGAAGCATAGAAAAGGCATGCGAATTTCTTGACAAAATACTTTCTCTTCTTGGACGATAATGATTGCATAATTTTGCAAGGAAAAACACTCATATAATTGACCATAAAAATGAACTTACAAAGCAGAAGCAAACAAACTACTTGTATATGACGAAGTAAATTTTTGGTGAGAGGCTATATATCTGCACTTGCCTCAAAAAAAAGTCAGATTAGAATTGTTTTTGGAAACTATTATGTAGAACTAGTGTTGTGAGTCATGTCAATTGTAAATGTAAAAACTAAGAACGTTAATGATTTTTGTGAGATTGTTAGGAGATGCATGTTATATACTAACTACAATAGTTGGCAGCTAAAAATCAAACAATGTAAAATTTTAAAGTAACATATTATTCATCTTAGAAGTGTAACTAAGAGTGTATGACTCATTTTAACTTATCTTCACCTCTTTTTAAAGACTCTCTTTTATCGGTAAGGTTATTTTTTAGGAAATAGTTATCCTATTGTTTGAATAGCAAATAATTTTTCATGAAGACAATATCTTAACCATACGTTTGAGAATATTTTGAACAAGCTTATCCATAAGAATGATTCCTAATCTAGCGTTAAAAGAGGATCTCTATGAATATTAGTTTTGGGTTGATTTATTTGACCTCCTACAACAATGTTGTTTACTTAAGTGAATGGGATTCATTGACTGAAGTCGTAGATCCTAATGTGGTTGTATAGAAAAAAAATACATGTGAATGGAAGCAATATTTTGGTTTAAATGTTTACTAGAAGTCGGCAATTTAAGCTAAAATCAATTTTAGAATGGCAATCGAGCTGTCCTTTTTCATATGCATAGAATAGGTATGTTGATAAGGCAATGAAACTATTCTAGGAAATGCCAAAGAAAAATAGGCTTTTGTGCATAGAATAGGAAATTTGTGATAGCATTTGCCTGTGATATTTAATGCTTTAACTAAACAACACATAGTCTTCCCTTGTCTAATGGGGATGATTGGCCGGCAGTCCGCCGAACTCATGGTTGAGGTCGACCCCTTTGAAATGATTAGTTTACCCCTCTAAAATGATTCCAGTATAGATAAGTTGAAGTATATCCGTGTCAGGACCCATTTTCGGGTCCTTGAGGATGGAAGATGCACATATTATTGGAAGAGTACACTACACAATGGCTTGACCTACTTTATGAATGATTTTGGTTGTCATCTAATTATTTATGACTTTGCTTGCTAAAAATTTTAGTTTAAGGAGATCAAAGGAATGTTGCCTTTGAAGATTGGCTATTATGATATTGTTGGCAATTCCTACTCCTCTTTACCTTGTTTAAAGTCATGCAATGAGAATCTTCTTTTGTGGGGAGGTTAGATAATGAGACTAGGGAAGAAGCTTTGATATGGGGTGGTATGCCTTTCACCAAGCATACTTTGGTGGTGATATGGGTGTGGGATTCAGGAACTGGTAATTATAATAGATGGTCTCTCATTTTTGTCACTCCCACAAATTTGTTGGAAGACATAGTCAAGTCATCCCATGGAATAAATTTTATGGTTGGTGCTTCATTAGATAAAATTTAGCTTACGATTAAAGGAAGTAATAGAGGGAGGGAGGGCCAGAAACCTCAAAACTGATAGATCACACCATGAAGGGAGAGAATGGAAGCATTATAATCAGTTTTCTCTACTGTATTATCTTTCATATTAACAGAGATGGCATTAGCAACAGGGATGAACGCAAACTATTGTTGCTTCGTGTACCTTGTCCAATAGACTTAGCAGTATGCCATAACCCCTTGCTCCCTATGAAGAGCCATCATCCCCGAGGTAGAAGGAAGTTTGTTAAGCCTTGATCCAAGTTCAATTTGTGCATACCTTGCATTCATCAAATTTATTATGATCACAATTTCATTTGTGGCATTTTGTCAACTGTTCGCATCATATACAATCATGGATGACCTTTCACTTTGTCAAAATTTAGTTTTAGCCATCTTTCTGGGATGCTTGAACTGCTCAAATTGCAAATTAATATCACTTTCAAGTAGCTCTAAAATCAACTCAAGCTAAAAGCAAGTCTATGATAGTCAATCTGACTTTTATTGTTTTGATAAAATGTATGATTTCCTTTATAAAATTTATTTGATCTTATCTTCAATGTGTGTTCCTTCATCAACAAGTCAGTTTGAAATCACACATACCAAACAATATTAAGAGAATGTCAATCAATTTTGAATGTTTAACATTTTAAGTCTAAAAGTCAAAATTTAATGTATGTGATTAAGTTGTCATCATCTTTGATGTTATGAAGTCTGATATTTTTCCTTTACTATGAATCTAAACCTTTTCTATTCTAGAGTCAAATCTCATGCCTTGATTGAGATCTCTTTCTTGATTAGTACTCTCAGATCTTCTAATCTATTGATATTAGAGACAAAGATAAGAGAGAGCTGAATAAATATAATAATAAACAAACTATTTTTTGATATCAAGATTATTATATCTTTATCTTGGCTTTATTATTGGCAATATATTTGACTTGTATTTCGTTGTGGTAAAAATTAAGAGTTGAAGCCATTATTAGATGTCATTAATATATGAATATGTAGGGATTTGATAATATATGAGAGATTGAAAATTATGGTAAATGTTTATGTTGTAGTGAGACAATTGGAATAAGAACATTGTTATATAGATTTAGATATAAAAGTACATATCTATTTAAATTTATTGAATTATTATACAATTTGAATTATTGAATAATGATATTAGTTAAATTATAGAGAGCTTCATTATATCTTATTCTCCTTTTAAATGAAATACAGATTTGTTGTCAAAAGAGTTTTTCTTTATGATTATAAAATGAAATAGAGTAGTTTTGATTTATAATGAATATAGGTTCTCTATTGAAGATTTTAGTTTACCATTATTAATACTTTCTAATATTCTAGTTTGTAGCTACTTCAAGGAATTTCTCAAGGATTAAGTTTGAAAATTACTCTAAGCAACCATCTTGTGTTACCATGTCTTTGTTAAGATTAGGACTAGTAATAAAGGAGTTTACTTATGCATGGATGAATTATTATGAATTAGGATTTGAAGTAAATAATCATTTATACTTTAAGGGATAATTCAATCTATAACATTATATTTAGAATTATCTTCTCAAATATACAAAAATGAACTTTTAAGAAATGCAAAGTGTAAAAATTGTTGAGCATTTATCAAAGGGAAAAAGAGTGATTCTACATTCTAGTGAATTAAAAAGTCTAAACAAGAATACATTATAGCTAACCACCAAATATCTGATTTGCATCCATAAGGAATCTGCACTACCAAAACTAACCACCATGTATCTGATTTCAAGAGCTACTACTGGAGAAGTTGAAAAGTAAAACAGGGCTACATGATAACTAGCCTTTTTTAGGGAAATTCGTCTCATGCCTATGCAAACAACAATTACTTATACATTTTTTTACCACATGTGGAAATTCAAATACATAAAATCATGCTATATGCAATGTGAACTATAATTTGCAACTGCCTTGGTAGACATGTATGCAATGTGGAAGCATAGACAAGGCATGCAAATTTATTGAAAAAATACTCTCTCTTCTTGGATGATAATGATTGCATAATTTTACAAGGAAAAACACTCAGATAATTGACCACAAAAATGAACTTACAAAGCGAAATCAAACAAACTACTTGGATATGTCTATTGCATAGTATGTAAATAGGGAGAATGAGAGATATGACGAAGAAATTTTTTGGTGAGAGGCTATATATCTGCACTTGCCTCTAAAAAAAAGTTAGATGAGGATTGTTTTTGGGAAGTATTATGTAGGACTAGTGTTGTGAGTCATGTCAATTGTAAATGTAAAAACTAAGAACGTTAATGATTTTGTATATAGAGTGCCCTAAATGTTTGTGACATTGTTAGGAGACGCATGTTATATACTAACTACAGTAGTTGGCAGCTAAAAATCAACCAATGTAAACTTTTTAAGTAACATATTATTCATCTTAGAAGTGGAACTAAGAGTGTATAACTCATTTTAACTTATCTTCACCTCTTTTTAAAGACTCTCTTTTATTGGTAAGGTTATTTTTTAGGAAATAGTTATCCTATTGATTGAATAGCAAATACATTTTCATGAAGACGATATCTTAACCATACGTCTGAGAATATTTTGAACAAGCTTATCCATAAGAATGATTCCTAATCTAGAGTCAAAAGAGGATCTCTATGAATATTAGTTTTGGGTTGATTTATTGGACCTCCTACAACAATTTTGTTTACTTAAGTGAATGGGATTCATTGACTGAAGTCGTAGATCCTAATGTGGTTGTATAGAAAAAAAATACATGTGAATGGAAGCAATATTTTGGTTTAAATGTTTACTAGAAGTCTGTAATTTAAGCTAAAATCAATTATGGAATGGCAATCGAGCTGTCTTTTTTCATATGCACAGAATAGGTATGTTGATAAGGCAATGAAACTATTCCAAGAAATGCTAGAGAAAAATAGGCTTTCGTGCATAGAATAGGAAATTTGTGATAGCATTTGCTTCAATGAAAGGCCTTTTTATCTTTTTTTGATACCATGATAAGCCTGTGATTTTTAATGCTTTAACTAAACAACATGTAGTCTTCCCTTGTCTGATGGGGAGGATTGGCTGGCAGTCCATTGAACTCATGGTTGAGGCCGACCCCTTTGAAATTATTAGTTTACCCCTTTGAAATGATTCCAGTACAAATAAGTTGAAGTATCTCCGTGTCGGGACCCATTTTCGTGTCGTTGAGGATGGAAGATGCACACATTCTTGGAAGAGTACACTACACAATGGCATGGCCTACTTTATGAATGATTTTGGTTGTCATCTGATTATTTATGACTTTGATTGCTGAGAATTTCAATTTAAGGAGATCGAAGGAATGTTGCCTCTGAAGATTGGCTAATATGATATTGTTGGCAATTCTTACTCCTCTTTGCCTTGTTTAGTGTCATGCAATGGGAATCTTCTTTTGTGGGGAGTTTAGATAATGAGACCAGGGAAGAAGCTTTGATATGGGGTGGTGATTGAAGGTTTTGTCATTGATGGCAACCTTACAATCCTATGACACCGGCAAGGCATTCCACTGACACTAGCAAGATCAGACTCTACATCAACACTCAGTCACCGGCACCGGCAGTGAAAGGAAGCATACCGGCACAGAGGCCGACAAGATTTTTGTTGTAATATATTTTGTTTATTATTGTAAAATCATTGTAAGCCAACTTGGCAAGTTGTAAAATGACTCTTATATAAGAGAGATCATTGTAGAACATTTTGTGTAAGGAAGAGGAATGTAATTAGGTGAAATAAGATAGACCTATTATGCGAATTATAGGTTAAGGGTTTATGTAAGAAGCAGAGCAGAAACCGGTACTGGATCTGGCATTATAGATGCTACTTTGAAGTAGTACAAGACACTGGATTTATATAATCCATTTTGTAAGTTAGTGAGACTTCCTATTTTGTATTTGAGTAGTGAGCTATAGGCACTTGGCCTTCCTTCATGTGCAGGCCCTTCTTGTAGCAGTAATATTCTCTTATTGGCCAGTAAGTGAATATTGTGGGTCACAAATCCCACCGAGGTTTTTCCCACACCGGGTTTCCTCATTAAACTATTGTGTTATGGTGTGTTTTTCATGTGGTTGTTTTTATCTCTGTTTATTGCATTACTTTCTGTTTACCGGTACACAGTATTAATATGCTCTACATGTTTTAAGTTAAGAAAATCATATTACCAGTTAGATACTAATTCACCCCCCCCTCTCAGTATCTGTGGGAATCCTAACAATTGGTATTAGACCTTGGTCCTGCATTTTCAAAAGCCTAACAGCTTGAGGAAGATCTTGACACCGGTAGAGATGGAAAACTTGTTGAAGCAACTTGAAGGAGCTCTCTCAGATTATGATGTAGAAAAATTGAAAAATATCAAACTTGAAGATGATCTAAAGGCTGCTCAGGATATTATTCAAGCACTTCAAGAAAATCTTACTATTTAAAGAAACAAGAGAAGAGAATTTTGTAAAAAGATGCAAAATGAGAATGATGAAAAAGAAACTCTTAATGATATGATAAACAAGTTGAACCAAGGGAACATGACAACAAAGAATGAGATGAAGGATATGACTATGAGATTTTGTAAAGAAATTGAAGATAGAAAGAAGAATGAAGAAGATTTGAATAGAAGACTGAGTGATGCTGCAAATGAAAACACAAGACTTAGTTATGAAAATGATTTGTTGAAGACAGATCTGATGCACACTCAGAATGACTCAAATGAACTAATGAGGCAGAAAGAAGTCTTAGAAAGAGAACTAGATACTGCAAATCAACATAAAGAGAAATTCAAGAAAAGCTCAGAAGAACTTGGTAACTTACTGAAAAATCAAAAACCTAAAGGTGACACTTGTGGAATTGGCTTTGAAGTTGGTGAAAGCTCCGATACTACAAACACATAGGATCATAGCAAACTGGTAAGACAACCTACTGCTTATAAATTCAGTGGCAAATGCTTTAACTGTAACAAGTATGGTCATAGAGCAAATCAATGTAGATCTAGAAATTATCAGAATACCAATGCACCCACCAGTTAATGTTCAAAATGCAACAAAATTAGTCATAATTTGGAGAATTGCAGAATGAATGTAAGATGTTATGTTTGTGGAAGATTTGGACACTTATCTAATCAATGTAAAACACAAATTGGCATAGGTTATGGAAATGCTATTCAGAAAAATAATGTGACTTGTTATGCTTGTAACAAGATTGGACATATTGCAAAATTCTATAGAAGTAAGGCACCACCGGTAGACAACAAAGGTTCTAGTTTGAAAGGTAAAGAAAAAGTTGAAGAGGTTAAGCAATAATTTTAAGAACAATGGATTAGGAAATCAGAACTGAATGTGGATAGGAATACTCCTCCACCAGTAGAACCAAGCAACACTCCACTGGCAGGATAGAGTAACACTCCACTGATAGAATAGAGTAGCACTCCACCGACAGGAGTCTCTTCATCAAATTGAAGAAATTTCCTTGAGGGTTTGGCAATCAATGAGACATATGCTATTATTCCCTCAGTTGATGGTAAGAAGTTGAAATCACTTCTATACCGGTAGATATGTTAAGTGATTACTTAACCGGCATGCATTAAATGTGGTAGTTGACGGTTTGACATTATAAATTAATGTTTTTGGCTCCATTTCACTTCATCGAGCATTCAAACATTCGAAGAGCATGAAATTTCTAGAGATAAGGCATTTCGAGCAAAGAGGCAAAGCATTTCAGCAATCAATCTTTCCAAAGGTAGAAAAAGGTATTTATAATCATGGCATCCTCTTTTGTACCTGAATTCATAGCAAAACCTACTGTAGTCAAGGTAATCAAATGCCCTAGGCCTGTATTTCAGCTAGTTATCGAGATAGCCAAGAAGGATGATAATGTAGGTGCATTTTCCCAAATCCCAAAAGGACTTATTTTTGCAAAAGACCCTAGAATTTATATCCATTGCCATATAGAAGAATTAGGAGATGAAGAAATCAAAAACATGTACAAGACTATCATATGTGATGACTCCGAAAATGTAAAACCTTAACATAGAAATTGTTGAAACCCTAGGATTCATTGAGATCCTTTGCATTCCAGACTTTCCTAAGGAAGTTATTAGGATAGTATTGAGCAGGGTACATGGTGCATTCTTTTGGTTAGATTCAATTCATAGAATTACCAAGGAAGCTGTGAAAGTTGTAATAGGGTTACCTTCCACCGGTAACAGACTAGACAAAACAAAGAAGGTCTCAAATGACCTGGTAATGAACCTAACAGGTGCAACATTTGACAAAAGGTCCTTGAGAGTTAATGATGTAACCGACATAAATGTAAGATTCATTATCATGATTCTAGGTTCAAAAACAACACATGCGAACTGACTTAACTCAGTTTCTAGTTTATGCATAAAAAGTGCACATGATATGGTAAAAGAGAATGTGAAAATTGATGCATGTGAATGGTTAAAGGATGAATTGATTGACAATTTAGGGAAGATCAAGAAGGATAAGAAAGGAACATTTATATTTGGCAACCTACTTGTATGCTTAATGCTACATATAACCAAATAGGTGCCCGGTATAGGTATCAAGAACCTTGGATTTGACATATCGGTAGGGAAATAGTTATCAAATTTGTTCAACAACATGGGTGAAAGAAAACAAAAGAATATTGATGAGTATTTTCAAGCACTAAAGGCCATAATGAAAAAAAGAGTCAGACTGTCATAGGAAATTGTTAACAAATACAAAGATGATATATGTTTTGTGATTAAAAAGGATGAGATCTAGATGGAAGCAGTTATCCCAAGAATAATTTGGGTTACTGAGATGGGTTATGAGACCGATGATCACATCATTGAAACATATGCAAAAGCCCTTCTGGAAGCACCCAATGAACCTAAGGAAGAGGTATTTGGTAGTGCTGAGACCATTGAAAGCCAAATTCAATCTAAGAAGAGAGTAAAGAAAGTTGAAGCAACTGTGAGAAGAGGTTCAAGGAAGGCTAAGGCTATAAAAGAAGATGTACTGAAACAAACCAGTATGACTAAAGATGAGTTACAAGCACAACAACTAGAAACTCAGCTGTCATCGGTAGCAACATCTTTAGAGAGTGACATGCCAACTGAATTTAAAAGAGTTGTAAGGAAAAGACAACCTTCACCAATATCCACACCTTCACCTAGAAGAACCAGGCAAAAACAATAGGCAGTGAGGCCCCCGGTCAAGAAGTCTACTCCTAAGAAGAAAAAGTTGACACCAAAGAAAAGGACTCAACAAAATATTTCTCTGATTGACAGACTGTTGGATGAAATCACAGAAGAAGGAAAACTTAAAAACATCAACAAACTATATGACTTGCTATCAGTTGATGATAAAGAAAAGGTTGAAAATAGTGTTATTTTACACTTGGATATCTATAAGAAGTTCTTGATGCAAGTCATAGATGAACTACCAAATGAACTATTCAAGAGACTGAAAGCAAGAAGACAATCTGTTGTAGAACTTGACAAGAAAATAAAAATTGAAAAATTACTTGTTGTTTACCCAGTTAACTCTCTGAAGGAAATAGATGATCTAATTGCAGAAGCCAACCGGTCAGTAATCTCTACTACATGCCGGCATATTACACTAATGGTTGGAAGAGTAAATGAGGTTGCAGAAGAAACTGAAGATGCATGGGATATATTCCTTGTTGAAAAGGAAAAACAGGAAGAGTATAGAAACCCTAAACAAATCAAGGTATATCAGAAAGACAAGGATAAGGGTAAAGGAAAGGTTGGTGGTCCTCCAAGCATCAAAATAAGTGATAACTTATCCCCACCTCCTTTGATTACTCCACCAGTAACAACAACTAAAAATCAACTGGCTAATGAGAGTACGGATGTATCACAAGAGGATACAAATTGTAATCCTGAGGTCTTATACACAGTTGATGTTGATACTCAAAAGGTCAACATTATGATAGACAAGGACACAACTGGTAAGACAGATATGGCTAGTGAGCCACCGGTAGCTGACAACATTGATAGCACCGAAGGAAAAGAGGCAGATGATAGCACAGATCAACAAACAGAGAGACAAGTAGAGCAACAGGCTCTGGAACAGCAACAGGTTCATGTGGAAATAGTGCCACCGGTAATAGGAGAGCAACAAAAACCTTTGCTTAAGGAAATGGAAACATAGACTGACCTACCAGAGGTCACTACAAGCAAGGATATTGCTCCCACTGGTGGAATTCAGAGAGTTGACTCTTCAACTGCAGGATCTAAGTCAACAAATGTAACTGAATTTCTTTTAGATTCTTTAAAGAAAATAACTGATTGTAGTTCATAGGCATATAAAGCTATAGATGACATAATTCCAATTTTGAAGATGATAGCTCCAAAATGCAATATAGATAATAAGGATTCTTTGAGTCAACTCGACACTTTGTCTAAGTATATTACTGACAACATAGTGATAGCTTAACAAATAAAGGAAGAGGCATTCAAAGACAGGTTGGAAATTGAAAAACAAAATTTCTTTGAGGATCAAATAAAGAAGTGTACTACGGAATTTGACACACTTCTACCGGAACTATGTAACACATTGAAGGAATTTAAAACTCTATACAAAGATATTTGCAAGACAAACTTTTTAATAGTTGACATAGATGAGAAAATGAGCGAGGCACAAGAAGAAATAAATAAACTTGCTGACAATTTTCTTAATTCACCTGATACATTATCAATTTTTGAGCAAAAGATAACTAGTTTTGAGGAAGAATTACTGAAGCTAGAGAGAGAAAAGGAGAGAATAATAAACAAGGCTAAGAATCTGAGATTAAGACTAAGTCCAAGACTCGACTATCTAGCATCCCTGAGAAAGGAAATATCTGAGGCACTAGTACAAGGATAGAAAACACCGATAGAGCATATGCAGCACCTCACCGGTACAGTTCAAAGAATAGAGGTAGCAATAAAAGACTGTATAAATTTGGTTTTGGCGGATCTTTTTCAAATTGTAACCACCTAGTTACAAGGCTGAGACAGAAAACTACAACTCTATTGACACTTTGACAACCTTTGTCATTGATGCCAAAGGGGGAGTAGTAGTATGAGAAAATAATCAGCAAAAGACTTATCTGCTCAGGGGGAGCTCACATATTTTTGGTACACAATTTTTGGATTACAAGTTTTGGATACACTTTTTGAATTTTCTCATGAGTGTTGCCATCAATGCCAAAGGGGGAGATTGTTGGCATATGCACACTCCAATGAGACATTGTAGGTGATTGAAGGTTTTGTCATTGATGGAAACCTTACAATCCTCTGACACCAGCAAGGCATTCCACCGGCACTAGCAAGATCAGACTCTACACCGACACTCAGATCACTGGCACCGACAGTGAAAGGAAGCATACTAGCACAGAGGCCGATAGGATTTTTGTTGTAATATATTTTCTTTATTATTGTAAAATCATTGTAAGCTAACTTGGGAAGTTGTAAAATGACTTATATAAGAGAGATCATTGTAGAACATTTTGTGTAAAAAAGAGGAATGTAATTAGGCAAAATAAGGCAGACCTATTATGCGAATTATAGGTTAAGGGTTTATGTAAGAAGTAGAGCAGAAACCGATACTAGATATGGCATTATAGATGCTACTTTGAAGTACTACAAGACACTGGATTTATATAATCCATTTTGTAAGTCAGTGAGACTTCCTATTTTGTATTTGACCAGTGAGCTCTAGGCACTTGGCCTTCCTGCATGTGCAGGCCCCTCTTGTAGCTGTAATATTCCCTTATTGGCCAGTAAGTGAATATTGTGGGTCACAAATCCCACCAAGGTTTTTCCCACACCGGGTTTCCTCGTTAAACTACTGTGTTATTGTGTGTTTTTCATGTGGTTGTTTTTATCTTTGTTTATTGCATTACTTTCTATTTACTAGTACATAGTATTAATATGCTCTACATGTTTTAAGTGAAGAAAATCATATTACCAATTAGATACTAATTCACCCCCCCCCCCCTTCTTAGTATCTATGGGAATCCTAACAATATGGGTGTTGGATTCAGGAGCAGATAATTATAATAGTTGGTCTCTCATTTCTATCACTCCAACAAATTTGTTGGAAGACACAGTTAATTCATCCCATGGAACAAATTTTATGGTTGGTGCTTCATTAGATAAAATTGGGCTTATGATTAAAGGAAGCAACAGAGGGAGGGAGGATCAAAAACCTCAAAACTGACAGATCACACCATGCAGGGAGAGAATGGAAGCATTATAATCAATTTCCTCTACTGTATCATCTTTCATATTAACAGAGATGGCATTAGAAATAGGTATAAACCCAAACCTTCATGCACCTTATCCAATAGACTCATTCAGCAGTAGGCCAAATCCCCTTGCTCCCTGTGAAGAGCCACCATCCTCGAGGCAGAAGGAAGTTTGTTAAGCCTTGCTCCAAGTTCAGTTTGTGCATACCTTGCATTCATCAAATTTATTATGATCACAATTTCATTTGTGGCATTTTGTCAACTATTTGCATCATATGCAATGATGGATGACCTTTCGCTTTATCAAAATATAGTTTTAGCCATCTTTCTGGGATGTTTGAACTCCTCAAATTGCAAATTAACATCGATTTCTAGTAGCTCTAAAATCAACTCAAGCTAAGAGCAATTCTATGATAGTCGATCTGACTTTTATTGTTTTGATAAAATGTATGATTTCCTTTATTAAATTTCTTTGATCTTATCTTAAATGTGTGTTCATTCAACAATGGGTTAGTTTGAAATCACACATACTAAACAATATTAAGAGAATGTCAATCAATTTTGAATGTTTAATATTTTAAGTCTAAAATTTAAAATTTAATGTATGTGATTAAGTTGTCATCATCTTTGATGTTATGAAGTCTGATATTTTTTCCTTTACTATGAATCTCAACCTTTTCTATTCTAGAGTCGAATCCCATGCCTTGACTAAGATCTCTTTCTTGATTAGTACTCTCAGATCTTCTAATCTTTTGATATTAAAGACAAAGATAAGGGTCTTGACAATATAGCTCAATAAATATTATAATAAACAAACTATTTATTGATATCAAGCTTATTATATCTTTATGTTGGCTTTATTATCGGCAATATATTTGACTTGTATTTCATTGTAGTGAAAATTAAGGGTTGAAGCCATTATTAGATGTCATTAATATATGAATATGTAGGGATTTGATAATATATGAGAGATTGAAAATTATGGCAAATATTTATGTTGTAGCAAGACAATTGGAATAAGATCATTATTATATCTTTATATATAAAAGTACATATCTATTTAAATTTATTAAATTATCATACAATTTGAATTATTGAATAATGATATTAGTGAAATTATAGAGAGCTTCATTATATCTTATTCTCCTTTTAAATGAAATATAGATTTGTTGTCATAAGAGTTTTTCTTTATGATTATAAAATGAAATAGAGTAGTTTTGATTTATAATGAATAAAGGTTCTCTATTAAAGATTTTAGTTTACCATTATTAATACTTTCTCATATTCTACTTTGTAGCTACTTCAAGGAATTTCTCAAAGATTAAGTAAGAAAATTACTCTAAGGAACCATCTTGTGTTAGCATGTCTTGGTTAAGATTAGGACCAGTAATAAAGGAGTTTACTTTGGTTAAGATTAGGAGTAGTAATAAAGGAGTTTACTTATGCATAGATGAATTATTATGAATTAGGCTTTCAATAAATTATCATTTATACTTTAAGGGATAATTCAATCTAAAACATTATATTTAGAATTATCTTTGAGTAAAATTATTTTTAGAATGGATATAATTAGATTATTTTGCATTTCATTATTGAATTTAGATTGCTCAAATACAAATTAGTAAACATATATTACATGTTATCCAATAAATTGATGCTTATCTATGTTTAGTTTTTTTTAAATTCGTCTAAAATTCTTTATATGCTCATTTACAAAATTGATAAGCTTGTAGATAGCTTTCATGTTCAACATTGTCGATATGATTATCTCAACTTTATAGATTAGCGGTTAAGATTGTATTTGTATCTATTAAAATGAATCTGATAGCTATGAAAGAATTGTGAGTTTTTTTCATTATCAAATGTTACGACACTTTATCCTTCGAAATATATATAAATGGTTACATAAGAATTAATAATGGAAGGAGTGACTCAAATATTCTTTGAATTCATGTATAAATGCATAGTGAATTCATATATATATTATCACCCTATATCTATCTACCAGTAATAACTTAAAAAAAATATTGGCTGGAAGGCTTTGTTTGATCAAATTTAATATTAGTCTACGTTATTATTTTGATTATTATCTTATACTTTTCTATATCATAATATCATTACACTAGCATTATAATGTAGATGTATCATGTTCCATATATTTCACTACTCTTGCCAATTTTGGATTGCTAACAATCCTTGTGCAGGGTTAGGTTTTCTTCATGTTAGGAAGAATTTTGGGGAGGCATAAAGCTTCATATTTGGATGGAAAATAATTCCAAATTTTTACTCAATTTTTCCTTCATACCAAGTTTTTCTTCATCATTTTGAACTTTATGCATTCTATGCATTTGGCCTTTCAATCTAATATAAAAGAATATTTTTCCTTAAGTTCTACTTGTAATAAATAACCGTTTCCTAAATAAAACGCACAAATAAAAAGCAAACACGCTAAACCTATAAATATTAAATAAATAAACATTAAATAATATTAAATAAAAAATAGATAGATATTAAATAATATTATACCTTTTATCACTTTGGAAGGCAAGTTTAGTTGAGGGGGGCTTATATTTGGCAAGTTTAGTAGAGGGCGTTGATTCTTGAAACCGTGAGTGTGTGGTGCTATTAGAAGAAGATCCCATGAAATCGGATTGAACTGAAGACAAAGAAAGATTCAAAGATAGGGAAAATAAAATAAGGCTTGTTATTGAGGAGGTAAAGGGAAAAGTATATAAAAGACCAGAGTGGGGTGTAATGACAGAGGTAGTGACAAAGACATGTAACTAAATGCGTAGATAGCCTATGCTTGTGAATCGAAAGGGCATTAAAGAAATGGGGAAGCATACCCAATTCTGACGTAATACTCCTACATCTTAAGAAAAAGAATGTGATCTGACAAAGGAAGGAATATCATTTCCTAAATAAAGCACACAAAGAAAGGGGACATTAAATTATATTTTAACATAATTTTTTCCTAAAATAACATTTCTTAAATAAAGCGAACAAAGAAAAAGCAAAAACTCTAAACTTAAAAAGATTAAACAAATAAACATTAAACAATATTAAATCAATTATAGATAGATATTAAATAATATTAAATAGATTTTGCAATACTGATAATTTCTATAAAAATAATAAATAATATTAACAAATAATAAATCACCAATTACAAATCTTCTATAAAGAGTTGACTCCTTCTCAACAATCGAAAAAAGAGTAAATAAGTAAATAAATAATTAAATTATAATTATCCAAAAAATAAGAAAACTAATTTCCCCCCTAGATCGAACAATTAGTTCCACCTCAAAGAGAAATAAATAAATAATAAAATATCCACTTACACAATAACAATAAACAATAAACAATAAACAATAAACAATAAACAATAAACGATAAATACTAAATAACAAACAATAAATAATAAACAATAAACAATGTTCGGCTGGAGGCTTGGGAATCATGTGGAATGCCGCCAAAGTAGATGTACATCTCATTGCTTCCTATGATCATTGGATGGTGTGCATCATTATCTGCAAGCAATCTAGCATATCATATCCTTTGTTTAATATCTATGGGCCCTACAAAATGGAGGAAAAATTAAAAGTCTGGAATGAGGTGTTTAATCAAGCAAGCCAATCGGGCAGTGGTAAGGTCATCACCACTGGGGACTTCAATGCTCTCTTAGACATTGATGAGAAGTTGGGAGGCCTCTGGAAGCCCACCAAAGTAATGGAAGATATTGGGATTTTGCAGAGAACTGCAAACTAGTGGATATCTTACCAAAGAATGGTAGATTAACTTGGACCAACTAAAGATTGAATTTTGGAAATATATCAGAAAGGCTTGATCGCTTTTTGGTGGGGGAGTGGTGGATCAAGGGAGATTACTCTTTAGAAACTAAAATAGTACCTCAAGTCAGATCAGACCATCTACCTTTTTCTTTATCCATTGCACAAGAAATGCGAAATCAGAAGAATTATTTTAAGTTCCAAAGCATGTGGTGGAGGGATGAGACATTCCTTAACAATCTGAAAATTTGGTGGCAGGAAGGCAATATATACTCTGGCTCCCCTAGCTTTATGTTTATCAAGAGAATGCAGTATTGAAAAAGCAGGATTAAGGACCGGAATAAGAACTCATTCAAAAATATCTTTACGGAGAAAAGTAGAATCGAGGAAAAGTTGGAAGAAATTGGCATTAAGGCAATGCAATTTGGCATGACCAATGAGAAGTTTGAAATGGAAACGGCCCTGAAAATGCAATACTTGGAAATTCTAAAGAGGGAAGAACTTTATTGGAAGGACAAATCTAGGGAACTTTGGATTTCTGAGGGGGATCTCAATACAAAAATATTTCATACATCGTCAAAAGCTAGAAGGATCAACAATAGAATCTACTCAATCAAGGATAAGAATGGGACATTAAAAACCCCGGATAAGGATTTGGAACGAATTGCTCTTGAATATTTTGAATAAATTCTGGGCAGCTCTGAGGAAGGAAATATGGGCACGCAACCAGTTATTGACCCCTTGATATCTATCCCTGATTATAGGCCAATATCACTGTGCAATACTATCTACAAGATAATCTCCAAGGCAATGGCTGAAATATTGAAGAAAGTGCTCCTAAAGTTAGTCTCTGAAAATCAGAATGGGTTTACTCCAGATAGGGAAATTGCAAACAACATCATCTTGGTCTCGAAATTCATTCATTCACTACATAAGGAAAAACTAAAAGGTATGGTCGTTAAACTTGATGTTGCTAAAGCTTATGATAAAGTAATTTGGAGTTTCTTGTGCCAAGTCCTCGTCAAATTTGGGTTTCCAGATAAATGGATTGAATGCATAAAATTCTGCATTAGTACTGTTAAGTTTTCAATACTCATCAATGGAAGTTTAAGTGGTTTCTTTGAAGCCACGAATGGCCTACGACAAAGGGATCCTTTGTCTCCTTCACTGTTTGTTTTGATTGTAGAAGTATTGGGAAGATTAATAAAAAAGAGGCATCACGAAGGCATTTGGAAAGGAATTAAAATCCATCATCAGTTTGAGGCAATCACACACTCCCAATTTACTGATGACACTATCATATTCGGTGAGGCTATCGGCTGAGAAGCTTTGGGAATTAGGAACACTCTTGAGGAGTATACCTTGGCTTCAGGACAAGTTATGAACAAAGAGAAATCTCGATTGTTCTTCTTTAACACCAATAGGCAAACACAGGGCAAAATTGCACAACTCTTGGACATAAGAATTGCAAAGCTTCCGATCAAGTACTTGGGGGTGCAGATTAACAAAGGGTGTAGGCAATCTCAAATTTGGGAAGATGTTACTAAGTCTTGTCAATCTAAATCTGAGAATTGGAAAATTAGATGGCTGACTCAAGTTGGTAGAACTACCATGATCAAGTTTGTTCTATCTGCAATACCTCTATATAGCATGTCATGTTTCAAAATGCCATTTGTAGCTAGAAAAAGTCTGAACAACTTATTGAAAAAATTTATGTGGGATGGAGCCAAAGACAACAGGAAAATTCCACTAATCAATTGGGACACTCTATGCCTTATTAAGGAAGATGGTGGTGCTGGTGGTTGATCTTCATAGTTTCGACATCATGAGACAAAATTTTGAATCGTGCTCACATGCTTCTTAGTTTTACTAGGCCCAAGGGAATACATGAAAGTGTCAATAATTTCCTTAATCCCATTTTTCAATGTTCCAATTTCCTTACCAACCCACTTCCAGCAGCTCTCTTAGCCCCTAGTGACCTCCAAAGTCAAGTCTTCCAGCACCTTCTCCCCCTTTTGACCACCTTCATTATCTTTATTCATGGTCCCTTGTTCCTCTTTATCAATATTGATGGGGGTGTCTAACCTAATCTCATGGTCCATGTCTTTGGACCCACTTGACTTGGTCAATTTTGTTTTCTTCCTAATGGGTAGCTCTAGGTCTTGCATTTTCTTGCTATAGGACTTAAACTTGCTTTCCGCCTACCTTGGAGGATTTCTTTTCCTAATGTTGTTAGCTCCAGGGGTCACCATAGGCTCCCCTTCTTTCTTTGGTCTATACTCGGGGTCCTTTGAATCCTTGATATCACGCCAATCAAGATTTATTATTGTTGTGATTATATATTCTATATTTAAATTTTGAAGATAAAAAAAAATTATTTCTGAGGTTTGGACTAATACACCCCCTCTCTCAGTGTTGTGGTGTGTTCAACAACCCTATCTTAAGCAAAAAAGGATTTATTGAAGGATAATAGGAAAATGGATTCAAAACCTCTCTTTTACATCTTTCAAGGATTGCATGAGAGTAGTTTACCCAAGATTATAACAACAAAGAAATATAAACACACATAGGATACATTTGAAAATGTATTAAGGAATGACTAAGGTGAGGATAGCCAAATTTCAAATGCCATGAAGTAATTTTAAGACTATATACATGAAAAAATAAGATGCAATCGACTCAAAGTTTAATCAAGTTGCTAGACTACAAAGTGAAATCAGATCACAAGATAAAATACTAGAGGATAGGAGACTGGTTGAAAATATTTTAAAAAAATTTCGTACATGGTTTGAATCGATTGTGGTGGCTATTAAAGAAACATAATCTCTCACAATTTTCAGTTGATGTGCTACATGCATCTCTCATTTATCATGTGCGTAGACCAAGAAGATCATCAAATTCATGTTTGGACCATGCCTTTATGACACAAGTCTCAATCAAAAATGGTAGATGTAGGGAAAGATCAATTTTTAGAGGTAGATGAAGAAATTTATATAGATGTGGAAAAAAAATCACATCAAACTCATGTGGAAAATCAAGTGGAAGAGGTAGTCATCAAATATCAACTCAGAATCAATCTCAAGGCCAAATGTATGATAATTCTTAAATTCAATGTCATTATTGCAAGAAACATAGGCCATAATTTAATGAACATAGAAAGAACTATTATGATTCTAGGAAACAAAGTACAAATTTTAGGAAAGAAAACCAGAACTACAGATTCAAGTTCGAAGAGAGAAATAGAAAGAGCTAATAGCATTAAGTATTATTATCATTAAAATAACCTTTGTTAACTATTATAAGATATGTCTAGATTCATATGCCTTGTTTTTCTTCTCATCATGGAAAAAATACAAAAAATGAGAATTATTTGGTCAAAAATAATTTAAAAAATTAAAATTTTGCTGATTAACAATAATTAGAAAATAAAAATGACTGCCTAGCAATTAATAAAAAATGTAAGAATAATTAATATTTTGTTTGGCGATGGTAACAAGAATCAATACAAAACACATAAGCCTAAATGTATAGAGAATTATTTACGAAGCCACAACATTAATTTATTTTTCAAACTTCTCAATTATGACACACAATAAATGGAAGCCACAACATATAGAAATAATTTTATCTTCCATTCTAGTTATTTTAAAAGAACTATATAAAAAATGTGGTTTCTTAAAATACTATTTTGGTGATATGTCAACACAAAAATATTTTTATTTTATTTTTAATTCTTCATTTCTCTACCTATAGGCATGTGGCAACATCTAAAATAGAGTAATTGGTACTTTATAATCAAATAACAGGGTATTACAACTATTTATCCTTAGAAAAAAGGAATAAAATGCTCATAATACATTAAATGTTACAAATGTAATAGATATAGCCATCAATACCTAACAAAACCATGTCTTGGATTTGTCAGATGATTAAGGGTCGCTTGCTTCTTCGTTAGTTACAACCCTCTTACTTTTGGGCATAATTGATTCTAATTTTCCTTACATTTTTGTTATATCTATTGCTCTTTAATTTGATATAGATGTACATTATGGTAAGTCTTCCAAGGGGGTATCTCCCCTTCTTTCCATTTGGTTCCAAATTTAAAAAATGACCCAACTTGGATTGTTATGTATAGGAGGAAGAGGGGTCCTCTTAAGTTTGTTTCTTGTTCATTCTCAAAGTATTTGATTGTGAATTATTCTAGTTCTAGCTTTGGTTAAGCTTATTCTATTATGCCTTGGTAATTTGTTGTCCTAACTCTATTAGGCTCTTACTTAGTTGTCATTTTGGAGCTCTTCGTAAGTATTCCAGTTCCTTTCAAAACCCTACTTACTAATAAAAAATAAAACTATTGTTATGATCACAAGCCCATGGATAAACCTGACATCATTGTTAATAAATTAATTGCACAAGGATGTATCAAACCTATCATGGACAATATGTTTACATTGATGTATGGTTTTTTAGATGTTTGCATAGAATACCCAGAGATGTTTATGGGAGATATGGTCTAATTATTTTTGTAGCAATTTAATAGCTTCTGGTGCTTATAAAATGATGGATGATAAAATCAAAATCTCTAGTACATATGAGTCAATAACTGAAGTTATAGTTTTCAAATGATAGCATGAGTTGTGAAAAGTTGTATTAAATTCTAATGTTTATTAAATCATTAGTATAATTTCCCTTTGTTGCCTCTGAAATTACTTTCCTCTGGAAATCAACTGTCCTTGATGATGACAATCATATTGGCAAATCCCTTGTGTTTCACATGCTTGTATAGAATTTAGTGAGGATAATTGATGAGCTATATTTGCAAAGATTTGTCAAATTTCCAAATGGGATGAGTTAGTAATGTACTTTCTTCCAAAGAGGCATTTGAGAATTAATTTTAGCTTTAGACTTTAGATATGTTAATTGAGTTTTTCCTTCAAGTTCTAGCTATTTATATGCTTTGTCATTCGATACATATATATTATTTTAAATTAATTCTATCTTGAAACATAACCTTGTAATTGTTTAGATCATCTAAATTTAATTCAATGCTAACATGAATCTTCTTTCTATATCTAACATTAATCCCAACCTCAACCTTATTGTAATTGTATCAAAACACTCTTTTAATTCAAAACCTAATGCTAATTGTAACCCTTATCATATCCTTTACCCTTACACAAAGCCAAAGTCTAGCCCTAACCATAATCTTAACCTTAATTTTTTGAAATTATATATATATATATATATATATATATATATATATATATATATATATATATATATATATATATATATATATATTGTTTATTTATTTATGTTTTAAAGTAATATTGGGTCAAAGCGCTATGATTTTTAGTCTAGCTCTACCTCACACGACCATCCTCCTTCTCCTTAACATTAATGCCTCACCTAGCCATCCCTTTCTCCTCGTTTTTCCTCCATCACCAACATTTCCTCCAACACAATCTCCTCACGAACATCGTTTAAGCCAAGAGAGATGTGAACCTTGATTGCACTATTAATAATCCAACCATTTAACTATCACATTATAAGATGAATCTCTATATTATTAGAATGTTAAAAGAATTAATATTTTAAATTAATTAATAATATATAATTTATAAAATAAAAAAATAATAACACTAATTAATAATATACAAATAAAATTATTATTGATAATGAAGGTCGGCTCTTGGAAAACTAATACTAAATAATAAAAAGTTACGTATAAATGTACATAGAATATTAGTATCCTTTCCAAAAACAAGTACCTGTTCTCTTAAAGAGGAGGAGAAAAAAAACAGTGGATAGTGCAGTCATGCGGACAATTACAGATAATTTCAGAGACGCGGACTTGGAATGCGGACGATCATATAATCATGCCCACATAGATGAGGACTTGAAATGTGGACTTCAAATCGGGAAATCCAGCCGTCTCTGGCGCAATATGATTTGTATGTCCTGCACAAATCTTCCATTTTCAGAATTACAAAAGGTCTACCAAGATAGATATGGTGCAAGTACTCAACGAGGCGATAATAATGAAAATAAATCTCCTGAGGAATGGGATACAATTGAGGAAGATAATAATAATAATCCCGATCTGGATCATGACGCAACGGAGGAGATTTTGCGAAGACTTCCCATGTCCTCATTGATGAGAGCCAAAAGCATTTGTAAAGCTTGGAATACGGCAATATCGGCCACCAATTTCAATGTGAATAACGAGGGAGGCAATTTTCTGACCCAGCAGACCTACCAAGGAATCGCCTTCTTCTGTGCATCTCTCAACAGGTGGTTTCAAATCCGTTTACGGTGGAATAAAATTACATGGAACCGGGACAAGGGCTGCGCGTTTCATCTTTGTGCTGCAGCGGCAGGGTTTTTCTCTTTCATCATTTGTCTGGTGAGTCTGTCATATATAACGTTTTATCTAAACAGCCAATCACTTTCAAATTTTTACTTTCAACTTCTACGATATAGCTCTACTCTATGATTCCACTACAGATAAGTGGAAGGATATACCTATCAGGAACCATTTTTTGGCTGGTCAGAAAAGCACACATTCATGGAGGAGCACACTACACAATGGTATGGCCTACTTTACGAGTAACTTTGGCTGTCACTTGGGTTGTTATGACTTTGCCCGCAGAGAATTTCAGTTTAAGGAGATCGAAGGAGGGTTGCCTCCAAAGATTGACAATCTTGATTTTAGTAACAATTGGGAACCGTCCCTGCCTGCCTTAGTGTCGTGCAATGGGTAGCTGCTTTTGGTGGGGAGGTTAGCGAAGGAGGCCGGAGAAGAAGGGTCCATATGGGGTGGTATCCCTTTCATCAAGCACTCTTTGGTGGGGATATGGGTGTTGGAGAATAATGAGAGTTGGTTTCTTCTTTCTGTTACTCCCCAAGATGTGTTACAAGACACGATTATGTCATCCCATGGAACAGATTTTATGGTTGCTGCTTCATCAGATAAAATTTCGCTTACTATTAAAGGCAGCAAGAATGTGTTGACCCTTGACTTGATGTCTATGGAATGGAGTGTGTTAGCAGGCTATACAGGTGAAGATCTGGTTGATACTGTTCCAAGGAAGGCGTTCTTTGTACCCTTTAATATTTCTCCGTCTTTAATTTTGTCCGCAAATCTACCAAAGGGATGGATGCACCGAGTAAATAGGATATAGTTGTGAAACTAAACAAATGGTTACTGGTTGGGAAGTGACCTATTAGAGAGCTTATCCATACATTTTATAAATAAGGAAAACAAGTTTTTGTTCTTTCAATTCTATATATATAAAAATAAATAAATAGTGTGTATACAACCATTCTAATTTCTTTCTTTCAATGTAGAATTATATATTGTTCTTATTTTATTGATATGAAACATTGAAACCAATGTTTACGTCGTCTTTTTTGATCTTTATCTGATATAATTATGAAAAAATATAAATGATATTCTTATATAAATGCATAAGAGAGATTCAACACATTGTTTTATTGAGTTGAGATGTGAGTACAAATGTACAAGATGCCTTGCTTAAATAGGTAAGAGTACGGTGGAAGAGTGGACAAGGTTTAGACATGTGTCTCAACGTAGAGAAGTTAGAGTCCTAATATGACTCTACAATTATTCATCTGCCTAATAAATTTTGCTACTTAATTAAACTTAAGTAATTTACGATAGAAAAAAATATATAATATTACAATATATCTTAAGTAAGTCAACTAAATATATATGTCATTTCTATATTTGAAAAGCTAGTTTTTCTTCATGTTTATATTTCAATTACTCACTTATATAAAAATATATAATTCTACATAGTTAAATAAAATAAATATTAATAAAAATATTTATAATAATTATAATTATAAAGCATGCAATTAGGTTTCACAATATGTAATGGTTTGGTATTTTATAGGTGGTTGTTTTCCCGAAAAAAACCAACACTCTTGCAATAGAGATTAAAGAACAACTAGTTATGATTTTATTATTCCACTTTGATTTTTTGGTAAAGGATAAAAAATTAGCCAACATTTCATTTATTTTGAAATGATAGTAATTAAAATTATAAAACATGCAATTAGGTTTCATAATATGTAATGGTATGGAATTTTATATGTTCATGTTTCTAAATAAGTGACAGGTGGTTGTTTTCCAAAAAAAAAAAAACAATAAAAAAACTATAACGAGTTATGATTTTATTATTCCACTTTGATTTTTTGGTAAATCATACAAAATTAGCCAACATTTCATTTATTTAAAATGATTTTATTTTTACCTTTATAACTTTTTAAAAATCTATGAAAATATATTAATATAAATAACATTTTTCAAATAAACAATATAATTACTTATTATTAATTGTTTTGATTTTGATATTAAATATTAAAAAGAAATTATCATGATAAAAAATAATAGACAATAAAAACATATTTTAGACTTAAATATTGTAATTTTATTAATGAGAAATGCAAAAGGTTTAAACTTATTAAATTTAAAGTGAGATGCCCATTTTCAAACACATACTGATGCTCCAGATTTCCTATTGGTGGGAACCTAGGTATGTTAAACTATTGCCAAATAAATAAACTTAAATCAAACAACTGGCATGTCAACATAGTAGTTGATGTTTTCAAAAGCCATTGATAGTGGCTGGAAAGGAAGGACCATTCCTTTCTTTTGAGGTACCGAGGCTTGGAGTTCAGAGAGTTCTCTATCATGGATAGAATGGAATTCAGAATTCGAACTCTCTCTTCTCTCTAGTGAGTATGCATGGCCTGACAAAAATATTACAATTTGTGAATGAAAAATGCTACCTTTTTCAGATGGTTTTGGAACTGTTCAATTGATATGGCTAATGAGCTTTTCATTTGGGCATGTTAGAAACTTTTCTCTATAGCATATTTTTTCATTTAATTTTTATGTTTTTCTTTTTGAGAAATAAAATAATTTCAGGTACAGTTCAAAACACTTTCTAAGCTCTGACAATACTTTTTTTCGTTTTAGTGTTCTCTTACTCAAGATACAGAGAAAATTTATATTTACATTCAACACGATAACTACTTTCCATTGCAATATTTACAATAGATAGTAAACAGTACCATATCAGATTGAAACATGTTTTAGTCCCTATCTAAGACAAGGCATTTTATCTTTTATGGTAGATTCACACATTCACAAGCACTAAATGTATCTCAAGAAATCTCGAGTTATCACTGCTTAGCTTTCTAAACTTTATATGTGTTTCTGTACTTGGCTAAGATCATTCAGCTTTGAGTAGATATGGACATCCACAAGCAGTAAAAGGATTTCAAAAAATGTCTTGGTTTATCACTGGTTAACTTTCTAATCTTTATATATGTTTCTGTCCTTGGCTAAAACAAAGAAATTCAGCTTTGAGGAGTAGATTAGGACATTAACAAGCAGTATAAGTCTTTTAGGAGTAGTTTCGGACATACCTCTGGAATGTTTTCCAGATGCATCGACAGACATAAGTTTTCCCCCATGGCTACTTTCTCCAGTTCTGTTTGCATGTTTCTTTTCTATTACATCTTCTGATAGTACACCCTGCGATTTTCCAAAAGCTGTAAATGGAAAGGATTCAAACTTCTACTAGATCTCCCATCTCACCGTAAAAATAAAGAATAAGTGAGAAAAGAGTAATGCATTTAATCTGTTAATAACATCATCGACTTACGATTGAGGACAGTTAAAGCCAAGGTAAATAGAATATTGAAAATTACACAGAACCCAATCAGTGATCCTATACCAATCCAATAAAATCTAGCTTCAGCAAATAAACCACGAGCTTCTATTATGGCATGCCCCAATGTCTCGTTTGAGGTAGTACTACTGGGCTGCATATAAGTGAAATATTTGGATGAAATAATGTACACAATATGAGTAGTACTACTTGACTGCATGTAAGTGAAATATTTTAATGAAATTAAATTGGTTGCCAATGCTTGCTAGCCTTTAATGATTAATCCAGGGATTCCCTCACTTACTTTATTCCATCTGGGAGCAAAAACTTCATTTACAGCAAGGGCATTTTGGCTGTCAGATAGTGGGGAGCACCAATATGCCCAAATCCACCAGCTGGGTACATCCTCTGTTGAAGAAACACGATAAAATCAAGCATTTCTATCATAGTTAAAAAGTTCAAGATTGCTACAAGTTATTTTCTTCAATTTAAATAACCGCATGTGTTTAACGCTGTAAAGTGTATACTATACCTCGAGAAATCACAAATCCTCGAAGAACAAACACAACAACTAAAGCAAATGAGAGCCAAATGTTTGTGAGATGATCATATTCCGACCCAGTGATGCCACGAGTTTGAAGAGCCCCAATGCCATTTGATCGAGCGCAAAAAAGACAAGTATTTGGCTAAAAAATCTGCAAACAAAAGAAGGGATCTCTAAGAACAACCTCTGGCAATTTGAATGTCACTGTGACTGTTATTATAGTTTTGATGTAAGTTCTCATTTTTATATCCCATATTCTCTGTTTTCTTTCATATGCCAATAAGCTAGACATCAAGGAGTGGAATAAAAAAAGCTAATGATACAGACTATATTGGTCAAAATTCTATCTAAGGCCGGCCGTGTGACAAAAAAGCATAGCAGAGATAACTGATGCAGTAATCGGAACAAATACATGACTGCTATCAAAGTGCACTCTTAAACAACAAACCCAGAAAACCCAATTGATACAATTAAAAGCGCATGTATTACACAAGGAAAAACGAATGAATGACAAACTACCATGAACAAATTATAACATTGCAGACAACGTTACATACCAAGACACCGCGAAAGCTTTTAAGTGTACTGGAAATGCAATATGCACTCGACTCTGTTCATTCTTCAGTAGATTAAGCAGTGGATTCTTATCTTGATCCGGTAGATGGGTTCAGTCGGTCTTTACCAACAATATACTTCGAAATGAAAACACAACCCGCATGCAGACAACCACATCAACGTCCATCACAGTTGGACTGTAAACCCTAATCAAGAGCTGTCACTTATCCCAAAAAATTTCGACGGCAACAAGAACTAACGTTTTCACAGCGTGAGACAATTCCGGTGGGGGTGCAACGGGCAACCCCACAAGGAATTGCCTATCGGCAAATTACTTCAATATCAAGTTTTAGTATTAAATTGTCCAAATTTTCTTAATTACCGTAATGATTGAATAGACATTCTTATATCGTGAGTTGGCGCAAGCTAGGCTAAGTGGACATTAAGCTACTCATTTTCTAATAAGTATGATATTGATGGTAGGTGGGCCCTTGGGAAGTTTAGTGAATAGTGAAAACCTTCAATTAAAAAGAGATGCCATATTTACGCATAATGGTAACACCATCAAGCCACAAGGATTAGACTCCTCATACGTGCCATGGCATGTGAAGTTAGTGTTTTTGGATTACCTACAGATTTAATGATTAGATCTTTCTAGCAAACATTTTTAGGCTTATGTATTGTTATTAATTCAGGCTTTTACGAAGGTAGCTTTAGGATTTTGCAAAGAAAATGAATGGAGTTGAATTTATGATTGGTATCTGCAGATGATAATAGATTGATTTCCTTTAGTGGATAAATCAAGATTGAGAGATGGGGAAGAAATCTATAGGAGTCGGATGATTTGGCTAGTCGAGCAGTCAGGAAGATTATGGGAGAGGAATATGTAAACAATGAATATTACTACTAGGTAAACTATGATATCTCGGCTATATTTGCTGTCATTCTTCTTATGGTAGGAATTCGTAACGAGGATGTCATTCAATTATGTAGGAATGTTTTTAAGGAGGAATTTATGGGTAATTTAGAGATTGTTGTGGAGAGCGTAGATGATAATATGATGATCCCGTTTCCAAAAGACTATTTCAGTACATGTAGGGGAGCCTCAAAAACCAGAAGTAGCAATAGCAAAGACTAAGGGATAAAGAGCTATTTGATCAGAGGAAACGAGACATTTTGAGAAATACTGATTTTCTTTTCAAATGGCTACATCTGAAGGAAGCTTTGGGAAACAATTGGTGGGTGGAATATCTTAGACTTGATTATTTATCAAACGTGGAGGTGGAGAAAATTGAAGTTTTACCTCCAGTGAGCGCCGACATAGTTTTAGGGGAATCTAGGAAGCAAGGCATAGTTGCCAAAGATGCCCCGACTTCAGAAAAAACTGATGCAGGACTATCTTCTTCCTCTGCTGATCATATGGATTGCGAGTATGTTGATAAAATTATTTTGGAGGACTGAAAGTTGGTAGGGTTTGTGTGGGTCTAGGCTATAGTGGTTTTATCTATTTAAATTTGGCAGAAATTTTGTTTTTCACAAATCTACAAGTTGTACAGTCCTTTAAGTTTATGTCTGGGTTGTTTAGCACTCTCATATGAGTAATAGATAGAGCTTTAGTTTTAGTCCAAGAGTTATAATATCACTTGATTTAAACAATATTGGGGTGATGTATAAATGCACCCAATTTTTTGATAATCTTATATGCTTTATATGAAGACTTAAGTATGACATGGCCTGTTGATACTAGAATATATTAATTATAGCAGCTTTTAAGTTAATTAATCTCTGCATCGGTCTGTCTCTAAATCCACATAGTTAAAGAACAACATCTTAATTTTTTGGTAGCATGGTTGAGAAGGATGAATCTATGTGATTTATGGTATTCTGACTAATGTGGTATAGGAGCATTGAGGTGGTCCATTTCCATGTCATCTAGCTTTGAGAAATCCTATCTTATTCTAGTTTAGCATCTTAAGTTATGTAAAAGCTTGTTTTGAGAAAGGGGTTTCTTTGGGAATTATGGTTCTTATAACTATGGAAGTCTGGGTTAAAATGCTTTTTGGTAGTTTCCTTATGAACAAGTTAAGTTTTTGTTTTAATCTACGTATTATGAAAAGATTGGAGCTTAGAAAAGTAAATTTGGTTTACTTTATCCTTATCTAAGTGTCTGTCTTCTATATTACAGTTATAGGTACTATAGATTCCTCTAGTAAATTTTCTTTAAAAGTACTGTTGTTGATATATGAATTCTCAATTCTTAGAAAAGTGGATTTTACTCGAAAAGATTTAGGCACTCACATTACATTTTAAGTTTCTTTGCCTTTGAAATATAATATTTATATTTGTTTTATTGTAAAATTATTTATCATTATTTTTTTATTTAATATATTTGAAATTGAATTTTTATTTAATATATTTAAAATCTATTTTTTTTAGTACAAAAATTAAATATCTTAAAAAATTTATAATAGTTTAATACAAACATATATCTTCTATTATTAGTACTTGTTGTTAGGAAATACTCTTGTAATGAAAATTTTTTTGTAATACTTATTAAAAAAAATTATTTTGATCAATCATAAACAAATATTTTTCTTTCTTTTAAATTTTTAAATTTATTTTAAAGTATACATGCATATTTGTTAACTTTATAATTAAAAAAAAATATTTCTCTTGTAAACAATTGGCTAATACTTTTTTCCCTGTTATACACGGTTTCTCGGGTGCAGCTAATGTTATTTTGAATTCAAAGGTTCACTTGTAAAATTTAAAAAACTAAGGTATCAAATTATGTTTTTGGATTGATATGGCATTCTAACCCTAACTCTAAAGTTTATCATAACCCTAATTGTAAACCTAGCCCTAATTCTAAATGTAATCCAAATTTTAGTCTAGCCCTGATTCTAAATGTAATCCAAATACTAACTTTGTCCATGTTAACAAATTTTTGAAAAATAATTTTAATTTATTTACATTGTTTACTCAAAAATTACTATTATTTATAGTTATTTTACTCACTTAAAAATTATTTTATTTTATTTTCTTAAAAAAAAAATGATTTACTTATAGTTATTTTAGTCACTTAAAAATTATTTTATTTTATTTTCTTAAAAAAAATAATTATTTACTTAAACTAACTCTTTAGCAAATGAAACATTTATAATAAAAGTCTTAAATAATTTTTAAAATTCAAAACTAAATTAAGATAAATATTTAATAAATAAAAAGGTTGTTTATATAAGAATAAAATATTTTTTAATTTTATCACATGGATCTAAAACATTTTATCATATATAATATTTTATTTTAATTTATATATTATGCTTTCCTCTGTCCCAAAAATTAAAATTGAAGTATTCCTTAAAAAAATATTAAATAAAATTATAATGTTTTTTTTTAAATTTAAATTATAAATTATTTCAAAGTAATAACAAAAATACATTATGTAAGATAATATAATAATAAAAAAATACTATAATAATTAAAATTACAATATTATTATACCATCTTATATTATATTTCTATTAATATTAAATTATTTTTAATATATCACATATTTTTATTATTATTATTATTATTATTATTATTATTATTATAATAATATTTTATAATTAATTTAAAATTATTGTTATATTACTATTTTTGAAAAAAATTAAATATAAAAATATATCACTTATTCTTTAAAAAAAATTAAAAAATATAGCTTTCCGAAGACATTTCATTTCAAGAGTTACTTATTCTTTTTCCTTATTAATTTAATTTAATTTTTTTATTTTTTCATTAATAACTTAAATCATAATTATTATTAAAACTATACTAAAAACAAGGCAAATAACCTAAAACTTGATTTTCAATATTCAAATGCAAATTAAAATATAACAATAGAAACCAATAACAATAAATCTGATAAATTACTTCCAAATCAAATCTATAAATATATAAATATATATTCATTTAAGAATTTGTATGGTAATAACAGTCTACCCTATTTTTGTGATGTTAGGTCCATCTACACACAATGCACATGTAATGAACTATTAAAAAAAAAAAAAATTTGGTAAGAAAATTAAATGGTTTACCCACTCAAACTAATAAGAATATAGATAAATGTAATTTTATTATTATTTAAAACAAAAATTTAATTTGCATTATAGTTCTCTTGTCTAAATATTTTAATTCTTTACATTGATTGGCTAATATAATTAAACAATTAAAATAAGTATCCTCCCATGTGAAGGAACTAATAAAACTATAAATTTTAATTATATAATGTACTTAATATTTATCTTCAATTTATTTAATAGTTATCATTATTTTTTTGCTACTTGATAGGGATCATGACTTTTTGTGCACACATTGGACTATAAAAAACGCATTTTTTTTTATCACTAAATAATTGGATAGGCCAGCACTTTTATATTAATCCAAGAAAGCTTACATTTCGAGGAGGTGTCTAAACACAAGTTGTCCTCCACGGTCGATGAGAAAAATTGACCTTCATCCTTTTACAGATGTATGCCAATATAGCATTTCCAAAAACAAAACCCTGCCAATCCCAAAAGAGATCCGACTACATACAAACCTCAGACCATGAAATGGCCGGGCTTAACCGACACACTCGAGCCCGATAGATTAGATGCTCGGGCCCACATCTCTCAATAAACCTATGTTTCCATTTTCAAAGTCATCATTTCCGTCTGTTTTTTTTTAGTTCTCTGTGTTTTCTTATCCCACGTGCTAAGATTATAACAAGGAAGGGATTATCATAAAGCGCACCGTTCTGAGTTTGTTTGTTTCTCCATTCAACGCATAAAATAATATTTAAAAACTATTTTAGTTTTTTTAATATTTAAAATAATTTTGATCTTTTTTGTTTCCTAACACTTAAACGTTTTATTATTAAGATTGTAAATTAATATTATAAAAAATAACAATTTTTTTCAATTTTTTCTTTTTTTTTAAATCACGTACCATATTTGATGGGGATAGCTCCATATATTATATACGAAAGATATTACAATCATAGTCCAACTAACATAAAAAAATCCCTACATACACAAAGCTACACCATAAACTATTATAACAAGACACTACATACCACATTATAAAAGCCTCAATATGGTAGAAACCCGAGACTCGGTCAATGCCATCCGATCAATACTACCCTCTGAAAGCCAACCCTCCTCTATCCACATCATCCGCTTGAAGGGGTCCATGTCATCATTCTTCACACCCACTCAAAACATTTCCCAAGCGTTATTCATGAACTCCTCCTTCTTGGCTTTGAGGGCCACTATAGCAACCTGTTCTTCGTCCTCTGAATCTGGGCATTCAACATCCAACAGATAAACTGCAGTTAAAAAAGGGACCCAGAATGCTGGATCATTCCTCTTCCACCTCCATGACTGCACCTCCCACAACATCTACATCAACCTCTCTGACAAATCCTGTGATTTTTTTGATACATCCCTCTTTGGATGGTAAAACATCAACCAGAAGAAACATAATTATTTCGTAGATCTGCCCATCACACCAATGCCTATCCTTGCTAAGGTCACCCTCCACTATTCTACGTATTGCCTCAAGACCATTTGTGTTGATGTCGAACAATCTATCACACTGTTCCTCTAGTGTCTCCTCTCTGCAGAGGCAACTAAGCCCGAATCGATGCACCATCTTCCTCCACAATTAGCAAAAACAATGGTGCCCCTTGCATTATATAAATCCACCATTTCCATTAGATTCATTTGAACTCGGGTTTCAATGTGTCATGATAGTCTCTCGCTGTCTCTACAACCACAAGAATCCCAATAACCAGAGAAAATCCATCAACCTAAGTCTGTATATACACCTGCCTTACGAAGCTGATAAGAGAGTACTTCTCTTATCCCAATGGTACCTTTCTGCAGTTGGGATTATCCAATCCCCATCCTTGGGATCTTATCTCTATCCATTTCCAAAAAATAACTTGGGTCCTTATACACCGAATCTGCCACCGAAATGGCCTTAGTCTGAGATTTTATTACGCCCTAGTTAACAAGGAAGTCCGCCACACGATTTCCTTCACGATATATGTGTTTTACCTGATAGTCTTCCAACTTTTGAATAAGCTGGTCTATTCTCGAGATCCATTCATTAAGCCTCCAATTGGTAAATCTTTTTTGTTAACACCATTTAGTACAATTCGAGAATCCCCTTCAATAACAACTTTTGATTGTTTGTTAGTGATAACCCATTTAGGCCCCTCCTCTAATGCAGTGATTTCCGCCATGTTGTTGGAAACTTTTCCTGAAGGCCTGCATATAGCCCCTACAAAACTACCTTCCTCATCCCTAACCACAGCCCCAAAACCCGACAAACTTGGATTGCCACGACTAGCACCATCGAAGTTTATCTTTTTCCAACCAGGAGGCGATAGACTCCATTTGACATTCTTCCTTCTAATTGATTTATCCTTCAATCTGTGGAGACATGACTGTTTCAAATTCCATACCTATTCCATTTCCATATCCCACTTGGAGTATAATCTGTAGCTCTGTCCATATATGTTGGCATTTACATTTTCTTCAATTGCAGCCTGGACTCTATTGCTGAGTATTGTAACCTCCAATTCTTCCTCCCTGAAAACTCTCATGTTTAGTTCTCTCCAAATCTACCATGCGACCATTGATAGTCTTGGTATCCACAAGCTGCCCCACTTTGAGTTTTTAGCCCCCATAGGCCAAGCAATTATGAAATCTTTGAAAGTACACCTACGAACTATGTGATTCTGCAACATTCTTAAAAGCCAATCCCAACATTGAGTTGCATACATATAAGAGGTGATCAATTATTTCTTCCTCTTCCTTGCATAGATAACATCTACTAGGCCCTGATATACCAATTGGTTTTAGCCTGTCACTTGTTAGTATCCTTCCATGAAGCACAATCCATAAGAATGCACCCTCTTTCGGGAGTACCATTTTGTCCCAACATAGGATCACTGGCCAATTACTGTCCTTTTGTCTCCTTCTTTGCAATTCATAGCCCAAATTTACCTTGTAGTTACTTGATTTTTCCGCATTCCATATAAGTGTGTCCTCCTCATTCGAGATATGAACCTTCCCACCTTTAACAATCTCTGTCAGTTTCAAACTGTTACCCCTGTTCCATAAGCCAACCATTTTTTAGATAATCGGTTCCTTCTGGGAATCAAATTGCCTGATATAGTTTGCCACAAACATACCTACCTTTGCCTCCACCTGATTGACCCAATATTGATCTTCCATCACGTCTGCCAATGTCTCCTCCCCACACCAAGAATCTCTCCAGAACTTAGCCTTTTTCCCATTGTCAATCTTCCATGTAAGATGTTCTGTAATTATTTTCCTACTCTCTCAGATAAATCTCCAAATTGGAGAGCCTCCTGTAGTGTTTTCCATAGTAAATATTCTTTCAAGCACATTCGCATCCAAATACTTCTTTACCATCAATCTGCACCATCCCTTGTGGGGATATTCATACATTTTCCAAGCTAATTTAGCACCAAGTGCCAAATTCTGAAGGCTCATTTTTCTCAACCCTACCCCACCATCTTCCTTTAACAAACATGTCGTGTCCCAATTGATTAAGGGAATTATTTTCTCCTCTTTATGACCTTCCCAAATGAATTTTTTTAGCATCCCATCTAGAGCAGTAGCCGCCCTGCTAGACAATCTGTACCAAGACATGAAATAAGTTGGGACAATCGAGAGTACCGACCTACTCATTTGTAATCTCCTGGCTTGAGTCAACCATTTATTTTTCCAAGAGGTCAATTTTGTTTGGCACTTGTTTATCACCTCTTCCCATATTTTAGTGTCAACTCTCTTGGCAAATAATGGCACCCCTAAATATTTTATAAGAAAACAACCTTGACCATAATCCAAGATGCTCTTGATCTTCAACTGTGTCCTTTTGTTTGAATTTAAAAAATATATCATCGATTTTTGTTTATTCATACTCTGACCAGAGCATTTCTCATAATCATCTAGCACCTTTTTTATTATCAGATCTTCTCTTTCTGAAGCTTCTCCAAATAAAATTGTGTATCCACAAACTACGAATGTGACACAGGTTCCATATTTCCAATAATAGAAATACCTTTCCATTCCTCCTATCCAATTCTATAATTGATACTCCTTCCAAGTACTTTTTCCATCAATACAAACAAAAATGATGACAGGGGATCTCCTTGTCTTAACCTGTTAGTAGCCTGGAAAAAGCCGCTAATACTCTCGTTGACAATCACAGAGTAGTTCACAGATGAAAAACAATGTTTTATACAATCCAACCACCTTTGCTTAAAACCAATTTTTTTATGAACCTCAAAAAGAAAATTCCAAGAAACCCCATCATATGCTTTGCTCACATCTAGCTTAATGATCATACCTTTAGCTTTGGAATTATGCATTGAATGAATAGTCTCTGCTGCCATGATTATACTATCCATAATCTCTCACCTCGGGGTGAAGCCATGCTGCTCCGGTGATATGATATTCATCAAAATTGGTTTGAATCTATTCACCATCGTCTTGGAAATGATTTTATACATAGAATTGCATAAGGATATGGGTTTGTAATCTGTCATTGAAGTGCCATCCTACTTCTTTGGAATAAGGGCAATGTTAGTATGGCTGATCTCTCTTACAAATCTCCCTTGTTTTCTAAAATCCTCCACCACTTTAAAGATGTTGTCACCCATAAAACTACAACATTTTTGGAAACATTCCATTGTAATTCCATTTGGACTGGGGGTTTTGTTTGGATGCATATCAAACACTACTTTTCTCACATCCTCTTTAGTAAAAGGACTCAATAGATATTTGTTATCCTCGTTGGAGATCTCTTACTGTATAACATCCACCAATTGAGCCGATTGAATATTTTTTGCACCATTATCATTGCCCAATAATATTTTGAATTTATTAACTGCTATCTCTTCTATTGCCTCAAACGAAGAAAGAAGTTTTCCATTTTGGTCCATAACAAAATCAATTCTATTTCTATCACACTTTGTCTTGACTGACGCATGAAAGAATTTTGTATTTGCATCTCCTTCTTTGATCCAGAGTTCTTTGGATTTGTTTTTCCAGAATATTTCTTCTCTTAGTAAAACATCTGCCAGCTCCTCCTTTAGCACTTTTTCTCTCAGGAATATGTTATTGGTCAGTCCCCTCAAAATGGTGTCCAAATTTATTTACAAAAGTGCTTCTTCAATCCGACTTTTTTCTTCAAAACTATTTTTGAAGCAGTCTCTATTCTACCTTTTGTTTTTTTCCTTCATAAATTTCATTCATTTTACAAAGAAAAATCTACGAGTACCCCTAAATATGTTACTTTCTTGCCACCACCATTCAAGACTGAAAAGAAACTCCCCATCTCTCCACCACATACTTATGAATTTGAAGCTGCTCTTCCCCTTAGGTAGGCCTTCACTCAACTTTAATTCCATAGGGAAATGATCAAATAGTAAAATAGGGAGAATGCATGCCTCCGCTTGGAAGGAAGACCCCATCCAATAATCTCCAATAAAGTGCCTGTCCAATCTTTTAGAAATATTAGCAAAGTTTATTCTTCTATTGGTCCATGTGTATCAGCCATTTTTGGGCTTAACATCTACTAACTGATTTCATTCTACAAAGTCTCTAAAATCATCCATCACCTTATTAGTTAGTCTTAGAACCCCCTTTTTCTCATCCAAATCCAATGAGGCATTAAAATCCCCTGCCACGACAACCCTGTCATTGACTAAATCCTTAATCTTGTTTGTAAGAATATTCCATACCTTTGTCTTCTCTACAGTTTTGGATGGCCCATATACATTGATTAATGGGAACTCTAAATTCTCCCTAATGCTGTAAACAGAGAGATTAACTTTCACACTATCTGGCTTTCATAAGATACCTAGCCCACCTGCAGAACCATTGGCCTCTTGAAAAACACCTTCCCAATCTCTACAATATTTTAAAAAACCTTCAACATTGTCTATGCTAAGTTTAGTTTCCTGCATGACTATGATTTCACTTGTGCTCCTACTTAATGATCGTTTGACCAAATGTCTTTTGTTAGGGGCCTTGCCCTTGACCTTCCAAGTAGTCATTTTCATGTCTCACTAAGGGAGACAAATCCTCCCTTGGCATTTTTTATAAACTCAATGACACTCACTATCCATTTCTCATTGGCTCTGGCCTCTCTTACTTGCCTATTGGTCCTTCTTCCACGCACCCCTTTGGCTTTCCCTAACAGAGCATTCACAGATTGGTTGATACATCTTTGATACACATTGTCTAATGCATCTACAAACTTGAATTCTTCTTCTGATCCCAGATCATACTCAATCTCGGTATCCGATGAACCTTTAAAGAAAGGCTTATGCATGGGAGAATCATCTAATCTAGTATAACTGTCGCACCCTTTAGAGCTAGGCCCTGCCTCCAATCAGCCTTCTTTTGAAAAATTGTCAACCTCCAACACTTGATTCTTCAAAGAAAGTTCCAAAGGAAAAGTTATGATTGCTTCATTATTCAATGGCACTCCATCTACCTTGTTTGAGATATCTTTGTATATAACCGCTTGTGATGGTTTAGTTCCCATCTTTTTCCAAAATTTCTTCTCCTTTTTGGGGGGGCGCCTCTTTCTCTTCTGACAAACATTCTGCAATTCACCACCGAATGAAGGCGACTGCCACATCTAGAGCAGGGAGAAATAACCTTTTCAATCTCTACTTGTTGCCTCCATTCTCCCGACACGGTAGAAAGAATTATCTGTGATGGTATTCATTGGACCATATCGATTTGCAATCTAGCGAATTTGTAAAGGTTGTTATCAATAATCTGCTCGTCTATTTCCAATAGGGTCCCTAAAGATCTGCTAATTTTTTCCAACACCACATCATCCCAATATTCAATCGAAAGGTTATATATCTAAATCCATACTGGACTGTCATACACCACTAATGGATTAGGATAAAAATTTGGGGTCCATGGTTGTAAAGAAATTGGATTGCCATTAACAAACCAATTTTATTGATTTAAAATCTAACATCTTTTGGATTCCTAGGCAAAGACAACCACAAAAAATCCTTTTGGAATATATTTAACCACAATATCCTCACTCCAATTTTTGGAAACCCAATTATTGATTTTCATTCAGGACAATTTAGGGCCAATTATTCTTGCAATAGCTGCAAATTCCTCCCACAAAGCTTTCTCTACCGAGATCTCCATAGATAGATCAATAACAAAATCACCTTTGCTGCCTGTACATCCTTCTGAGACCGGTCATTCCTAGTTTCCCTCTTGCGATTCTTCATCTCCTTCATCTACCTTCCCTAATTTTTGCAGAGTTCTTTATCCATCCATCTTCTCCTAATCAATTTTTTATTTTTAATTCTAATTAATATTATTAAAAAATTATTAAATTTATTTTATTTTTAATTTTTAAAAATAAAATCATTCATAAATTATAATTGATATTTAGTACAAGTAATTTATATTTTTAATAAGAGTGTATATTTTTTTAATATGAATTTAAATACTTGTTTATCATAAATACACTTTGAAAATTTGACATACCTTAGTTATCATCATTTAATATCAATATATGATTTTATTATCGTTATATCAAATTTGAGGTCTAGTTGTGGACATATCTAACATCAAACAAATTTACAATTCTATGAAAATAAATATATAGTGGAAAAACTTAATTGGGAGCAACATTATTTTTTTGGTCTTTTCATCTTTATTTGCTATAAGTGATACAAATAACTCTCTGTATTTGCTTAGGTCATGACATTTTTTATTAATTCATGATTTGGGGTCTATCTTATAACTTTATAGTATTTATTATAAAATGATCAACTTCTAATAAATCATAAATCATGTTATTAAAATTTGAAATATCAAAATTATAAATTATTTTTGAATAATTTTAAATAATTAATTATAAATAATAAATAATTAGAATTGTTATTTAAATTTGGATTTTAATTAATAATTTAATAATATTTACAATTATTTTTTTTCTAATAATTAATTTCTTAAATGTCACACAAACAATTAAAACTAGCAATCACACCTAAAAAAAATTGGTCTATTAGCTGTTAGGCCATTTATGTTGTTTGTGCAATAAAAGACTCAATAATGGAGAAGTGATATCTTTGAACCAATTGTTCATCCTTCTAAATACAATCAAAATAGAATCTTCAAATCCAAAAGATAATGATGCTCTAAAGAGTACATAATTGAAAGTCATATGGTATGAAGAGTGTTTATTATTATGTTTTATATAATTTAACTTAGTGTTTAAATTTTATTTTATTTTTCTTAATTTTATTATGTTTCTTTTCTTGGATTATATGAATTGTAGGTTTGTTTGATATTATATATGCCCACAATTAAGCCTAGAATTTCATGGTCACCCCTAAATATCATAAAAAATTTATAATAAAATTCTAATCAATATACAATTTTATTTTAAAATATAAGTTCGTCAATTGTTTTGGTTTTTTGGTTTTTAGTCTATGTGGGGTTTGTCCCTTGTTTGGCTGTTGGCCTTGGTCTGTAATACTCTGGGTTTCAGGTCTTTGTAAAATCTGTTTATCATTATAAAATATTAATGTATATCACAATTTTAAAGTGTGTCTATTATAAGTTTTTAAATTCTTATTAAAAATATTTAAAATTTTTTATTAGATTATTTTTTGAAAATAAAAATTACCCAAATTTCTAAATTCATATTTGAAACTATTCTAAACATTAGGAAATTTAATTTCTCAAAATATTTTAAATTAATTTATATTTTATAATAAATATTATAAATTTATATATAATTAATGTTATAATGAATTAAAATATTATATTATATTTATTTATAGTAAAAATTTTTGATTTATTAATAAAAATTGTAATATAAAGTCTAAAATTGCAAAAACTAGACCTACTGACCACAATACATTTTTGCAACTAAATTTTTTAATTTTTTATGATTATTAATTATTTAAAAGTGTTTAAAAAAATTTAATTATTTTTTAATAATATTAACTAAGATTGAATATAAATTATAATTTATAAAGAACTTTTTTTATAGTATTCATTTACAATTTTAAAAATAAAACTGTTAAGTGTAGAAAAGAACAAAGGAAAGAAATTCAAACTACGGTACCCTTCACAACATTGTAATTATTATTCCCTTGCTTATTGTTACATACCATGTAGGATGAAAAACATGGAAACAAATAAAGATGGTGGTGTCAATGGAAACGATGAATTCAAAAACATGAATGAAGGTGTTCTGAGAGATGTGGGCTTGGGCACCTAATCTGTCAGGTTAGAGTGTGCCGGTTAAGTTGGACCCCACAAAAATAACAAAAATGGTTCAAAGGAACTCCAACCTACTACACATAAACATGTCTAACTATCTGGACAACTAGACATAAAATTGACAAAACTTCACCGACTCTTAATAATATCAAACTACCATAATCCTACCATATTCTTCATAAAACAGTATATCAAAAAACTATCAACCATATACTATAATCCATAGGAACTCAAAAAAACTAAATCAATCATCTTGAAATGAACATCTAGTTTTTTTTTTCTATTAATTATAGAGAAAAAACATTACATAAGATCAATGTATAGAGATACTGTCAACATATCAAACTAATCCTATCAAAATACAAGGCTATACGCTAATCCATTATACATAACAGTACTAAACTATTAGACCATACATATATCATGTATTCAACTTTTAAAGTGACTCATCTAGAGGATAAAATTCAAGACACGTATATGATATTCCAGTTACTATCCAACACTCATAGTATACTGCATGTCCAAGACTCATTGATGCACCTAGGTTGTCCACCCAAGGGGACCTCCCATCTAGATTATTGTCTTGTCGCTATTGACTAGGACTACTCCAAGGGCTGTGAGTTGGGCTTGATACTCTTTTTAAATCTTCTTGCCTTCATTGATTTTATGCATGAAGGTTGTTAAGGCATTCACGGATGGGGTTCTCTCCATATTGGATCTACTCCAAGTATAGCCATGGGAAATTTTTGAGTAAAGGATCTAGTTATCCCATCCTCTAGGAACCTTTCAAAATTTTCTTAGCCATCCTCATGACTATAGTGACCTGCACATCAATATGATCAAAAATGAACTTCTCTTTAGAGACTTAGTAAGAATCCTAACTTTGACCTGATACTTATCCTCATTCCTAATCTTCGAGATATACCAGAGAATTCCACAAGATACAATAAACTAGATAAAAAATTATAATATTTTCTTAAACCATGATCAAAACTAGTAAAATTATCCATAATCTTGATATTATCATTAAGATTAATTTCAAATAGGAACCAAATTTCCCTAGCAACAATGCAATTAAAGTAAATACGACTAGTAGTTTCAGCCACCCTATATATACTACATATATCAACTGCATGCTAGTCATTCTTGAAAGGGAGTCTATTCAAGATAGACAACAATTTGAAAATTTTCTTTTTTAGGAGCAATATCACTACTCCATAATCTAGAAAAAATATTTTTCCAATCATTGTTGGAAAAATTAGTAAACCATATAGAATTAACATGAGAGATAAGATCAATATTACAACATAAAGTATTATAAACCATCTTAGCTTTAGTACTCATAATTGGAGTGCCATCCATCCAGGTGTAAGAGAGAAACCTCTCAGTATCTTCAGTACAAGGTTTAGGAAGTTGGACCACATTACTAGCCTCCCTTAACATAGTATAAGTCCTCCAATTGGACATATGAAGTAGAAATTTTTGACACAACTTAGCCCATGAGATTAGATAATCATTAGTGAGAATATCTTTTAAGCAACATATACCTTTAATAGATGAGCTCTTAGCAAAGTAGTCTTGAATGAAAGCAAGGGGTCTACCTTTGTGGAATAAGTTCCACCATATAGAACTCTCCCCACATATAATGTCCTAATTACTGCTGACTCTACTATTGGAAATCCAAAACCTAACGTACTTCCATACCTTTCAAATTCTATTAAACACATTAGAACCAACTGTAGGGACAAGGAAGTTCCTTGCAACTAGGTTACTAAAAGGTAGTGATTTCCAAGCCTCCACTTGCTTAGGGACAACCAACAAAATATTATTTTTGATAAGGACATTCCAAGGTTCATCTCCTTCTAGAGAGTGAAATATCCATTTAGTAGCTAGAGAAATGCCTTAGAGCTTGAGATCCTTCAAGCCCACACCACCTATCCTCTTATCAAGATAAAACCAACTCCACTTAGTAGAATGTCTTTTTCTATTACCTCTTCCATCTAACTATAAAAAATTCCTTATAGCCTTTTGAATTTCATTAAATTGATAATTGTTGAACATCCAAACCAAAATATATTACAAACTATAAGAAGAAAAAATCTTTTGACAAACCTAGATTCTACTAGCAGGTGATAGATAATGCTTATCCCATTTCCTTAGTTTTGATTCCAATTTTCCCTTGATACAAAGCCACATCTCTTTTAGATAAGGATAGATAGAGAAATGAATACCCAAGTATTAGACTTTTTTGGAAGGCCCTCTCCATAGCTAATCATACTTGCCTTGACCAATTAGTAGGGTCATCAAACCAACCTAGGAGGATAGATTTAGATAGGAAATTTTGACTTCTAAGGCTTCATAGAAAACATTGAACTTAAACATCAAAGATTCCATATTTTCCTCATTCAAATCAAGAAATAAGGTTGTATTGTCTGTAAACTATATATTTATCAGGTCAATCTTATTAGGGAGAGAGATAACTCTAATTATCAGTGAGAGAGATGCATCTCTCATCACATAATAAATTTCATCAAAGGCAATCACAAATAAAGTAGGTACCATAAAGTTGAAACATTTAGGCAGTTCATTCCTAGTATCAAGTTTCTTGGGAGGGGGGCATTGCTTTCCTTTAGGCCTTCCTCTCTTCCACCTAGCCTTGATTAACTTACCCTTACCAACAAGCACAATAATTCCAACTCTATCTGGATCAGCATCCACATGATCATCCTACTCAATATCCAACTCCCCATTAGTCATAGAGTAACTAGAAATTGACTATGTCTCCATATCTGACTCAGAACTTTGAGCCTCAAGGACATCCTCACTGATTCTCATCTTTTTAGCATCATGAGGCACCTTGGCAAGGTTGAGAGCCCTATTAGGAGTTGAGACTTTACTAGAAGGATCAATAGTAATAATGTCAAATAATGCACTATCTCTGTCAGGTAAATCATGGGGAGTTGAAGTTTCAAGAATGGGCTAGCAATAACCTAAGGGGTTAGAGAAGAATGATTCAGCCCTTGGATAAGCAGATCATTCAGGGCCACATCAAGCTTAGAGTTCTCAGAGTGAGGCTCTGAGAGTATATCAAATTTGCTAGATAGCTTCAAGGTGTTTTTGATCTCTAGGGAGGAAATCCTTCCACCTAACCTTGCCATGCTATTGTTAGCACTCTCTTTTTACTCAAACCCCTTAACAATGGACTTTCCTAGTGAATTTTTATCAATATTAAGCAACCTAGCCTCAGGCGGGGTGGTACAAGAGTCATCATCCATAGGAATAGAATTAGTACCGCTAATAGGGGTTCTTGAAGGGTAATGCTCATATTCTTTCTAGAGGCAATGGAAACTTTAATCTTGTCCATAACCAATTATTGTGCATTCTTCTTCCTAGTTTTATGCAACTTGGGAATCACAAAATTCTCAGAGTCACCAATCTGAGAATCCCCTATTTGGGCAAGAGCCTCAGCAACAACCAAGTGCGGAGAGGCTTCAACAGTAAAAGCTCCAAAGTTAGCAGAGGAGTTAAGCACCAGGATTTCAACCACTGTGGTTGAAACAACATCTTTGATAACTCTACTTAGAGAGTTAATAATCTCCATCAAGGGTGCTTGAGTATTAAAGCCATTTGAATAGGGAGTTATTGCATTATCTCTGTCATTAACTATGGAGCGAAGCTTTTTAAATTTATTGAAAAAAATAGGAGGTTTGCGGGAAGTTAAAATAGAGAAATTATTTATAATATATCTTTCATGTCTACAAAGGAAACCAACATTGATCCCATCGATGGTTTCAATCAGACAAGAAGTAGGGCAATTGTCTATATTAATTTTGATAAATTTGGGAATATCTCAGCTTGGATTAGCTAAGATTAGCACCTAAGCATCCAAATGAGGAATGCGAGGCTGAGAATTATCAACCCTAATTACTCTCCCAATAGCTTCAATCAATTGTAGAATTAAATTCAACATAACCAAAGGTAGACTTTTAACAACAACCCATCAAGGGCAACACAAAACAAGAATTTTTTCATGAACAACATCATGGGATAAATTAAGAACCCTAAAAGTACATTTCCTTATAGATCAGAACTGCTTTTGGATAATTGCAGCGTAAGATTTGGCATCTTTGAAAAAAATAAAAAATAAAATCTTTTGAATCATTCGGCAAAATGAAAAATGAAACCCTAGTTTTTTCACCCAAATATTTTTAAACCATTCGTCTAAACATTTGCAAGTGAGGCATTTAGCAATGTCCATGACTGTTAAAATAATAGCAACATCCTTTAATCGAGCCTTTTCATTATCGATAGCCTTAACCATAATATCATTTGGAGTAATAGATAAAGTAGGTTGGGGAAAGTTAGTATACTCACCTCTTCCTCCTCCATCGCCATTACCCTCTAAAACAAAGGAGTCTAGAATTTTGAACTTAGCCTCACAAGGAACTGAAAATGGATAGTAAGTCAAGACCAATTTGAATGATTTTTCCATGTTAGCAGTGACCACTTCAAGGAAAGAGGGTGAGCCCTTGGCATTAATTGGCCCACCATTTGAAGAGCCTATATGGATGGCTAACAATAGTAGAACAATCACAACAAATGCAAAAAAAAATTCAATGAAGAGATAGGGCTTACCCTTGTGGAGGAAGTTTTACCACCTCCCCCACAACCTGGGTTGAACCCTTCCAACACCACCCATGTCCGCAACAATTACCAAGTTGCAGAGTGTTTTTCATAACCTTTTTATACTATCCATAACATCCAGTTTTATTTTATATATGACCTTCACACTCACCAATTTCAATAAAATTATTTAATTTTATTATTCATATTTTTTACATGATCGTTTTGACTGGACATCTTTAGCTAAGAGGCAGGAAAACGATTAGACTATTAAACATCTTGTTTTATTTTATATTTGATCTTCCCATACACCAATTATACTTAACCAATTCACACTCATCAATTATAGTTAACCAGCTAATTTTAACTAATACACAAATGATCTTGGTCTCATCTCTTTTGAAGATATTAATGTGGTGCACTCAACAAGACTTAATTCCTAGTGGGCTCATTAAGAACTATTAAACTTCACCAATAAATCAAAGACCCATCATTTTTATTACATTTATTCATCTTATATTATTAATAAATGTAAAAAATCAAATAAAATATGTTAATAATATTTTTATTAAAATAAAAATTTAATTTTTAAAATAATTACTAATTTACTATCAAAATTATTAATAATGAATGTCGGCTCTTAAGCGGTGCCGATCTTTTTTCAGTAAAAGTTGCATATAAATGTACATAGAATATTACTATCCTTTCCAAAACAAGAGCTCCATTGCAGCTGAAGTCCTTGCCTATTGCAAAAAAAAGGCAAAATAAACTTGGATGTACAAATGCAGCGCCAGCTTGAAGTGTGAAAGAAAAGAAAAGTGATTTCTTATGTACCATGGTTATTATCATATGTATGAATATTACATTTGTAACAGGCTTGCCAGGATAGAGATATCATATGATGTACTCATTCATTTATTATTTTCAGCCCTGCATTGAGAATAGTATGGAACTGAATCAATTAGAGTGAAGAGTTCAAGGTTATCCCTTTACTCACTACCATATTAGTGGTGGTAGTGATTATACCAATTGAAAGAATTAAAGTCATTGCCAGTTAGAGAAATCTGATTACTGGGACATGCTTGATTAATTAAACAGCTTGTAATTACAAACTTCACAGTCATAACAACCACAAGATATGGAGACAGAGAACCTTTCAAGGGATGTTTAAATTAATCAATCACAAAAGAGGAATAAAAATAATGAACAAAGATGCTATATATCATATGTTGCACTATGATGCATAGTGATTCACTGCTATGGAAGTACTTTGAAGAAGCAACCTGTGCCTCATAGTAGACTTTTCTCTATAATTTCAATAGTCAAGAAGGACGTAGCATTTTTATAGAGACAAGTGTCCCAATGCTCTGAATGCACATTGATGGGAAGTCTTCTCAAACATACAACCTGCACAAAAAAAGAACTTTTAAGAAATGCAAAGTGTAAACACTGTTGAGGATTTATCAAAGGGAAAAAGAATGATTCTACATTCTAGTGAATTAAAAAGTCTAAACATGAATACATTATAGCTAACCACCAAATATCTGATTTGAATCCATTAGGAATCTGCACTACCAAAACTAACCACCATGTATCTGATTTCAAGAGCTACTACTGGAAAAGTTGAAAAGTAAAATAGGGCTACACGACAACTAGCCTTTTTTAGGGAAATTCGTCTTATGGAAATTCAAATACATAAAATCATGCTATATGCAACGTGAACTATAATTTGCAAGTGTCTTGGTAGACATGTATGCAATGTGGAAGCATAGACAAGGTATGCAAATTTCTTGACAAAATACTCTCTCTTCTTGGACGATAATGATTGCATAATTTTGCAAGGAAAAACACTCAGATAATTGACCACAAAAATGAACTTACAAAGAAGAAGCAAAGTCAGATTAGAATTGTTTTTGGGAACTATTACGTAGGACTAGTGTTGTGAGTCATGTCAATTGTAAATGTAAAAGCTAAGAACGTTAATGATTTTGTATATAGAGTGCCCTAAATTTTTGTGAGATTGTTAGGAGACGCATGTTATATACTAACTACAGTAGTTGGTAGCTAAAAATCAAACAATGTAAACTTTTAAAGTAACATATTATTCATCTTAGAAGTGGAACTAAGAGTGTATGACTCATTTTAACTTATCTTCACCTCTTTTTAAAGACTCTTTTATTGGTAAGGTTATATTTTAGGAAATAGTTATCCTATTGTTTGAATAGCAAATACGTTTTCATGAAGATGATATCTTAACCATACCTCTGAGAATATTTTGAACAAGCTTATCCATAAGAATGATTCCTAATCCAGAGTCAAAAGAGGATCTCTATGAATATTAGTTTTGGGTTGATTTATTGGACCTCCTACAACAATGTTGTTTACTTAAGTGAATGGGATTCATTGACTGAAGTCGTAGATCCTAATGTGGTTGTATAGAAAAAAAATACATGTGAATGGAAGCAATATTTTGGTTTAAATGTTTACTAGAAGTCTGCAATTTAAGCTAAAATCAATTTTGGAATGGCAATCGAGCTGTCTTTTTTCGTATGCACAGAATAGGTATGTTGATAAGGCAATGAAACTATTCCAAGAAATGCTAGAGAAAAATAGGCTTTCGTGCATAGAATAGGAAGTTTGTGATAGCATTTGCTGCAATGAAAGGCCTTTTATCTTTTTTTGATACCATGATAAGCCTGTGATATTTAATGCTTTAACTAAACAACACATAGTCTTCCCTTGTCTGATGGGGAGGATTGGCTGGTAGTCCGTGGAACTCATGGTCGAGGCCGACCCCTTTGAAATGATTAGTTTACCCCTTTGAAATGATTCCAGTATAGGTAAGTTGAAGTATATCCGTGTCGGAACCCATTTTCGGATCCTTGAGGATGGAAGATGCACACATTATTGGAAGAGTACACTACACAATGGCATGGCATGGCCTACTTTATGAACGATTTTGGTTGTCATCTGATTATTTATGACTTTTCTTGTTGAGAATTTCAGTTTAAGGAGATCGAAGGAATGTTGCCTCTGAAGATTGGCTATTATGATGTTGTTGGCAATTCTTACTCCTCTTTGTCTTGTTTAGTGTCGTGCAATGGGAATCTTCTTTTGTGGGGAGTTTAGATAATGAGATCAGGGAAGAAGCTTTGATATGGGGTGGTATCCCTTTCACCAACCACACTTTGGTGGGGATATGGGTGTTGGATTCAGTAGCAGATAATTATAATAGTTGGTCTCTCATTTCTGTCACTCCCACAAATTTGTTGGAAGACAATTAATTCATCCCATGGAATAAATTTAATGGTTGGTGTTTCATTAGATAAAATTTGGCTTACGATTAAAGGAAGCAACAGAGGGAGGAAGGATCAGAAACCTCAAAACTAATAGATCACACCATGTAGGGAGAGAATGGAAGCATTATAATCAATTTCCTCTACTGTATCATCTTTCATATTAACAAAGATGGCATTAGCAATAGGGATGAACCCAAACCTTCATGCACCTTATCCAATAGACTCATTCAGTAGTAGGCCAGAACCCCTTGCTCCATGTGAAGAGCCACCATCCCCGAGGCGGAAGGAAGTTTGTTAAGCCTTGCTCCAAGTTCAGTTTGTGCATACCTTGCATTCATCGAATTTATTATGATCACAATTTCATTTGTGGCATTTTGTCAACTGTTCGCATCATATGCAATGATGGATGACCTTTCACTTTCTCAAAATTTAGTTTTAGGCATCTTTCTGGGATGTTTGAACTACTCAAATTGCAAATTAACATCGATTTCTAGTAGCTCTAAAATCAACTCAAGCTAAAAGCAAGTCTATGATAGTCGATCTGACTTTTATTGTTTTGATAAAATGTATGATTTCCTTTATAAAATTTCTTTTATCTTATCTTAAATGTGTGTTCATTTAACAACGGGTCAGTTTGAAATTACACATACTAAAAATACTAAAATATTAAGAGAATGTCAATCAATTTTGAATGTTTAACATTTTAAGTCTAAAAATCAAAATTTAATGTATGTGATTAAGTTGTCATCATCTTTGATGTGATGAACTCTAATATTTTTTCCTTTACTATGAATCTAAACCTTTTCTATTCTAGAGTTGAATCCCATGCCTTGACTGAGATCTCTTTCTTGATTAGTACTCTCAGATCTTCTAATCTTTTGATATTAAAGACAAAGATAAGAGAGTCTTGACAATATATATAATAATAAACAAACTATTTATTGATGTCAAGCTTATTATATTGTTATCTTGGCTTTATTATCCGCAATATATTTGACTTGTATTTCATTGTAGTGAAAATTAAGGGTTGAAGCCATTATTAGATGTCATTAATATATGAATATGTAGGGATTTGATAATATATGAGAGATTGAAAATTATGGTAAATGTTTATGTTGTAGTGAGATAATTGGAATAAGATCATTGTTATATTTTTAGATGTAAAATTACATATCTATTTAAATTTATTGAATTATTATACAATTTGAATTATTGAATAATGATATTAGTCAAATTATAGAGAGCTTCATTATATCTTATTCTCCTTTTAAATGAAATGTAGATTTGTTGTTAGAAGAGTTTTTCTTTATGATTATAAATGAAATAGAGTAGTTTTGATTTATAATGAATAAAGGTTCTCTATTAAAGATTTTAGTTTACCATTATTAATACTTTCTCATATTCTACTTTGTAGCTACTTCAAGGAATTTCTCAAGGATTATGTAAGAAAATTACTCTAAGGAACCATCTTGTGTTAGCATGTCTTGGTTAAGATTAGGACTAGTAATAAAGGAGTTTACTTATGCATAGATGAATTATTATGAATTAGGCTTTCAAGTAAATAATCATTTATACTTTAAGGGATAATTTAATCTATAACATTATATTTAGAATTATCTTTGAGTAAAATTATTTTTAGAATGGATATAATTAGATTATTTTGCATTTCATTATTGAATTTAGATTGCTCAAATACAAATTAGTAAACATATATTACATGTTATCCAATAAATTGATGCTTATCTATGTTTAGTGTTTTTTAAATTCGTCTAAAAGTCTTTATATGCTCATTTACAAAATTGATAAGCTTGTAGATAGCTTTCATGTTCAACATTGTCGATATGATTATCTCAAATTTATATATTAGCCTATTAAAACAAATCTGATAGCTATGAAAGAATAGTAATTTTTTTTTCATTATCAAATGTTACGACCTTTTATCCTATAACATATATGTAAATGGTTGCATAAGAATTAATAATGGAAGGAGTGACTCAAATATTCTTTGAATTCATGTATAAATGCATAGTGAATTCATGTATATATTATCACCCTATATCTATCTACTAGTAAATGACTTAAAAAAAATATTGGCTGGAAGGCTTTGTTTGAGAAAATTTAATATTAGTCTACGTTATTATTTTGATTATTATCTTATACTTTTCTATATCACCATATCATTACACTAGTATTATAATGTAGATATATCATGTTTCATATATTTCACTACTCCTGCCAATTTTGGATTGCTAACAATCCTTGTGCAGGGTTAGGTTTTCTTCATGTTAGGAAGAATTTGGGGGAGGCATAAACCTTCAAATTTGGATGGAAAATAACTCCAGATTTTTTCTCTCTCGTGATATTCTCAAGAGAGATAGATGTTGAGAGTTCATATCAAGTTTTTCTTCATGATTTTGAACTTTATGCATTCTATGCATTTGACCTTGCAATCTAATATAAAAGAATATTTTTCCTTAAGTTCTACTTGTAATAAATAACCGTTTCCTAAATAAAATGCACAAGAAAAAGCAAACACGCTAAACCGATAAATATTAAATAAATAAACATTAAATAATATTAAATAAAAATTAGATAGATATTAAATAATATTATACCTTTTATCACTTTGGAAGGCAAGTTTAGTTGAGGGGAGCTTATATTTGGTAGAAGCAGGTGTAGAGGGCGTTGATTCTTGAAATCGGATTGAACTGAAGACAAAGAAAGATTCAAAGATAGGGAAAATAAAATAAGGCTTGCTATTGAGGAGGTAAAGGGAAAAGTATATAAAAGACCAGAGTGGGGTGTAATGACAGAGGTAGTGACAAAGACGTGTAAATAAATGCATAGATAGCCTATGCTTGTGAATCGAAAGGGCATGAAACAAATGGGGAAGCATACCCAATTGTGACGTAATTAAGTTTGATTAAGGAGCCGAGTCCTGCATCTTAAGAAAAAGCCTGTGATCTGACAAAGGAAGGAATCTCATTTCCTAAATAAAGCACACAAAGAAAGGGGAATTAAATTATATTTTAACATAATTTTTTTCTAAAACACCATTTCTTAAATAAAGCGTACAAAGAAAAAACAAAAATTCTAAACTTAAAAATATTAAACAAATAAACATTAAACAACATTAAATCAATTATAGATAGATATTAAATAATATTAAATAGATTTCGTAATACTAATAATTTTCATAAAAATAATTAAATAATATTAACAAATAATAAATCACCAATTACAAATCTTCTATAAAAAGTTGACTCCTTCTCAACAATGGAAAAAAGAGTAAATAAGTAAATAAATAATTAAAATATAATTATCCACAAAATAAGAAAACTAATTTTCCCCTAGATCGAACAATTAGTTCCACCTCAAAGAAAAATAAATAAATAATAAAATATCCACTTACACAATAAACAATAAGAAAATAAACAATAAACAATAAACAATAAACAATAAACAATAAACAATAAATACTAAATAACAAACAATAAATAATAAACTATAAACAATGTTCGGCTAGAGACTTGGGAATCATGTGGAATGCCGCCAAAGTAGATGTACATCCCATTGCTTCCTATGATCACCGGATGGTGTGCATCATTATCTGCAAGCAATCTAGCATATCATATCCTCTATTTAATATCTACGGGCCCTGCAAAACGGAGGAAAAATTAAAAGTCTGGAATGAGGTCTTCAATCAAGCAAGCCAATTGGATAGTGGTAAAGTCATCACTGCTGGGGACTTCAATGCTCTCTTAGGCATTGATGAGAAGTTGGGAGGCCTCCAAAAGCCCACCAAAGTAATGGAAGATTTTTGGGATTTTGTAGAGAACTGCAAACTGGTGGATATCTTACCAAAGAATGGTAGAGTCACTTGGACCAACAGAAAATTGAATTTTGCAAATATATCAAAAAGGCTTGATCGTTTAGTGGTGGGGGAGTGGTGGATCAATGGAGATTACTCTTTAGAAACTGAAATAGTGCCTCAAGTCGGATCGGACCATCTACCTTTGTCTTTATCCATTGCATAGGAAATGTGAAATCAGAAGAATTATTTTAAGTTCCAAAGCATGTGGTGGAGGGATGAGACATTCCTTAACAATCTGAAAATTTGGTGGTAGGAAGGCAATATATACTCTGGCTCCCCTAGCTTTAAGTTTATCAAGAGAATGCGGTATTTAAAAAGCGGGATTAAGGACTGGAATAAGAACTCATTCAAAAATATCTTTATGCAGAAAGGTAGAATTGAGGAAAAGTTAGAAGAAATTGGCAATAAGGTAATGCAATTTGGCATGACCAATGAGGAGTTTGAAATGGAAAAGGCCCTGAAAATGCAATCATGGAAATTATAAAGAGGGAAGAATTCTATTGGAAGGACAAATCTAGGGAACTTTGGATTTCTTAGGGGGATCTCAATGCAAAAAAATTTCATTCATCGTCAAAAGCTAGAAGGATCAACAATAGAATTTGCTTAATCAAGGATAAGAATGGGACATTAAAAATCCTGGATAAGGACTTGGAATGAATTTCTCTTGAATATTTTGAATAAATTCTTGGCAGCTCTGAGGAAGGAAATATGGGCACACAACTAGTAATAGATGAAGTCATTGACCCCTTGATATCCATTTCTGACAGCGACATGCTCGTGGCTCCTTAATCTTTGGAGGAAATAAAAAAGGCTACCTTTGCAGTTCACCCACACAAGGCACCTGGACCGGATGGCTACATGGCTAAACTCTTTCAAAAAGGTTGGGAGTTCATGGGAAAGAATAAATGGGCTGTGGTAGAAGAATTTTTGAAAAAAAATAAGTTTGTTAAAGAAATGAATCACACTATTATCTGTCTCATTCCCAAAAAGGTGGATTGCGACTCCATGTCTGATTATAGGCCAATATCACTGTGCAATACTATCTACAAGATAATCTCCAAGGCAATGGCTGAAATATTGAAGAAAGTGCTCCCAAAGTTAGTCTCTGAAAATTAGAATGGGTTTACTCTAGGTAGGGAAATTGCGAACAACATCATCTTGGTCTCCGAAGTCATTCATTCACTACATAAGGAAAAACTAAAAGGTATGGTCGTTAAACTTGATGTTGCTAAAGCTTACGATAAAGTAATTTGGAGTTTCTTGTGCCAAGTCCTCATCAAATTTGGGTTTCCCGAAAAATGGATTAAATGCATAAAATTATGCATTAGTACTATTAATTTTTTAGTACTTAGCAATGAAAGTTTAAGTGGTTTCTTTGAAGCCACGAATGGCCTACGACAAGGGGATCCTTTGTTTCCTTCACTATTTGTTTTGATGGCAGAAGTATTGGGGAGATTAATAAAAAGAGGCATCACGAAGGCATTTGGAAAGGAATTAAAATCCATGATCAGTTTGAGGCAATCACACACTCCCAATTTGCTAACGACACTATCATATTTGGTGAGGCTATCAGCCAAGAAGCTTCAAGCATTAGGAACACTCTTAAGGAGTATACCTTGGCTTTGGGACAAGTTATGAACATAGAGAAATCCCAGTTGTTCTTCTTTAACAACAATAGGCAAACATAGGGCAAAATTGCACAACTCTTGGACATAAGTATTGTAGAGCTTCCGGTCAAGTACTTGGGGGTGCGGATTAACAAAGGGTGCAGACAATCTCAAATTTGGTAAGATGTTACTAAGTCTTGTCAATCTAAATTTGAGAATTGGAAAAATAGATGGCTAACTCAAGCTGGTAGAATTACCATGATCAAGTCTGTTTTATCTGCAATACCTATATGTAGCATGACATGTATTAAAATGCCATTAGCGGCTAGAAAAGTCTGAACAGCTTATTGAAAAAATTTGTGTGGGATGGAGCCAAAGACAACAGGAAAATTCTACTAATCAATTCGGACACTCTACGCCTTATTAAGGAAGATGGTGGTGCTGGTCTTAGGAAAATTGAAGTACAAAATACTACTCTTGGTGCGAAGCTATCTTGGAAAATGTGTAAGGAACCTCAGAAATTCTGGTGCAGGTTGTTCCAAAAGAAGTATCTTGATTCAGAAGACACTAACATAATTCTCACAATGGCTAACTCAGAGAGGGGCTCAGCTACCTTGAACTTCTTATGGGATAGTAGACATATTATCATAGACCACATGTCATGGCAAATTAGTAATGGTTGCACCACGCTGTTTTGGAGAGACTCCTAGGATGGGTTTCCTGCATTAGCAGATTCATTTGAAGACAATGGATGGGTTGACATGGTGAAAAATTACATAGGATGACATGTGTGCAACTACATGGAAAGACTGGTAGATTAGAATGGCCCAAGGAAATGGAAAAAAATCAATACTGGAAATCCTTCATGATGTGAGTAGCTATGGAAAGCAATAAAAGATAGGAAAATACCGGAGTCTGTGGAAGAAGATATCATAATTTGGTGTGCAGTGAAATCTGGGAGTTACAGCTTCAAACTTGGATATGAAGTTCAGAGACAAAGAGGCTCCATCAACACTTGGCCACATAAATTGTGTTGGAGTCACAAAGTGCTCCCAAAAGTTGGGGCTTTCCTGTGGATCGCTCTTCATAATAGAATCCTAACCGGGGATAGACTCAAAACTATAGGTATTTCGGGCCCTAACCGTTGTGTTATGTGTTGTGCAGGTGAAGAATCAGCAAATCATCTACTTTTTTGGTGTCCGGTGGCAGAATATTGTTGGAATTGGTTCCTTGAAAGTATTAATTGGGTGATTGTTAAAAACGAAAGACTTTTTGACTTCATTCTTGCTTGGCCAAATAGACAAAAGACAAAATGGTGTGATTTATGGCTAATTGGACCTTCCTTAGTAGTATGGCATATCTGGAAAGAAAGGAACAAGAGAATTTTCAAGGAGGCATCATTGTCACAAGTCATGCTTGTGGAAAAGATCAAAACTGCAATAGAAGAAGTGACAAATGGAGAGAAAATAATAAGCAGTCCTAAAATATACACTAATTGGGATGCACAAATGGAGAAGAGATGGGCCTTTAAAAAACCACCATTATATGCCCCCCATCAAAGCAGCCTGATAGAAATACTATCAGATGGAAGGCCCCCCCAAGGGGTTGGACAAAATTGAACTTCGATGGTGGCAGTAAGGGGAATCTGGGGGAATCAGGTATAGGAGCCATAATCTGTGATGAGCAGGGCAATATCCTTCATGGGCTGTTTGGGGGCATTGGAGTCGCCACAAACAACGAAGCAGAGATTCGTGCACTAGAGGCAGGACTCCATCTTTGTATTAGGCAAGGACTCTCTCGAATCATAATTGAGAGTGACTCATAGATAATAATAGATGGGATCAATCGGTCAAGTTTTCATAACTGGAAGCTTAACAAATGGGTTCCCATGATAAAAGAGCATCTAAGAACAATTGAGAGTGATGAGATTGGGCATGTCTACAATGAAGGGAATCAGGTGGCTAATTACCTTGTGAACCTTGGAGTTGGAGGAAATGATGACCTTGTTTACTTTTTCCAGGCTTCTACTACGGAGGATATCAAAGGACAATGCTTGAAGGAATACCAAAGATATTTACGATAGGGGATCGGGTAGCATGCCTGTGACTTTTTGACCCTACCGGCTTGTCAGGACACTGTGGTGGCACCTTGATAAACACTGGTGAAGTAAGAGACTGAAAATTCGAGCAGAAAAATAGGGTCTTTGGTGGTACGATCACATGGCCCCTGAGCAGTCCATCATGATGCCTAGAATTAGCCACCACATCGGTAATGGTATAATGTAGAATGGGAGATCCTAACAAGATATGGATAGGGCATAATTGATTGATATCTCAAATCACGACCTTTTATGTTGATCCTCCCGATGAAGATAGACTATGAAAGAGCGAGTGCCATTTTGGGAGATTTGTAGTGACAAATTTGAGTAATGGCATATTTTGGAATGGTTAGTTGCGTGAACTGCGAAAAAATGTCGGATATGCAGTTGAGAAACCTGTTCCTCATAGAAGATTATGGGTATGACTTTGTTCAGGGGCTCGTGGGCATCACTCTAAATTTTGAAAGGCACTAGTGTGATGCTGTGATGTTGGAAGTTGTTCTCCTGCCTTTGGTGGATATCATCGACTCTAGGGAGCGCGTGGTTGAATTGCTTGCAGGATTTATAAAACCATTCAACACGGATAGCATTGCCAATGCCATCTTAAGTATGGAGGAGGCTGTCAAAGTGAGCATACTTAAAGTATACTTCCAGTTTGACAATTACCTACCCTCTGATACTGAGGATGACCACAAAGAAGAGGTTAGTGAGGATGGTGAGGAGAGTGATGATTTTGCAGGGGATGGTGAATCTATCAATAGTGACACCATTCGAGAGATGGCCCATAGGGAAGTCTGGAAGGAGGAACATGAGAGATTAAAGAAATTTAGAGAGAATGCGTGGGAGGTATTTAGATGTGTAGTATTTAATGGAAACATGGAACCTTTTCGAAGGGTGACCGAGTCTGATGATTGGTAGCTCCCGGAGAACTCCACCCACAATGCAATCAACATTGGTGAATTCATTGTTGTCATCTATCAAGGCATTTGGGGGCAGTTGTAATTTTGGGGTAGCTTGGATGATATATGTAATTATGGTCTATTAGTATGGGAAAATGTAGGGAGTGTATGGTCGACAAGTTTTCTCGTCTAAAATATATGTAATTTTTCATAGTTTTAAGCAATATAGGGAGCTATCCCCATTAATGATAGTACTTACCTTAAAAAAAACAATAAACAATAAATAATAAATAATAAATAATAAATAATAAATAATAAATAATAAATAATAAATAATAAACAATCAACAGTAAAATACTTATAAATAGTAAACAATAAACAATAAACAATAAATAATATATAATATATAATATATAATAAACGATAAATCATAAATCATTTATTAAATAAAAGTTACATTGAAAGCCACAATAATTATTAATTTAATTTACAACACACAAGCTATACTAATATTAATCACATAAAATGCATCACACTCAAACAAATTATAGAATAGCGTCAACATCTAAACAAGACTCACCATTGACAACTGGGTAATCAAATTTTGTCCACGTGACAAATTTGACAGGATAAAATGAAAATTAGATAATTGTCAATAAATTAGGACAATGGCTAGGGTTAGGTATAAGTTGGGCAGGTATAATTTGGGCCTTGCACTATCTCATTTTTACCACCATTAGGAATTATAAAGACACGCTCAGACCTATGGAACCAAGTGGAGTCGATGTCTGGTACCTACAATCCTGCACCAAAAACATGTTGTATACAAATATACATATATACATATAAATCTCTAATCCCAACTAGTGATAGGAAATTGTGATGTCATATGGAGCTCACAAATGAGTAATATGAAATCACTCATATTACCCTGAACCCCAAGCAAGCAATAGATAGAATCACACATCATCAATAATCAAATGATGTCATTATTAAACCATAGATTAACATCACATAATAAATAATAATAAATCATCAAAATAGAATCCATGTTATAAATATCTCAATTCTAACATCAATATCCAACTCGATGAAATATAGCAATAATCATGTCCTAAAATACATAAGCAACATAACATAGTCTAACAACAAGGGTCATGCAAATGTAATCATTCACATAAATCAGTGAAATGAACCACACAAAAAGAATCAAACAAAGCCTAATAAATCAAAGTAGCATGTATCTGAAGCAAAGCATGGAGGGGTACTACACTCATTGTAGACCCTTGACTCTACTTGCGTTTGAAATTCTACTCTATTACATACTCTTTAACTAATATCATCCATTGCTACTACTATCATAATTTAGGCAGTGATATCTATTGTAGTGGGGTTAACAATAGTTAACAATAATTTGGATCTTTCATTGTTATCTTTACCTTTGCAATCTGTCAAAATCTTTCTTTGATGGTTGCTACTTGCATTTATGGCTTTGTTCCACATGTTCCTTTTCTAAAAGGTTTTATGAAAATTATTTTAAAGCTAATGGTAATAATAGAAGCCTTAATATTACTATCTTTGAAATGTGGTTGTGTTATTGTCATTTCTCTCATGGGTTCTAACTTTGTTTCTTCATGCAAATTGGCAAATTACTATTTCTTTACTCTTATAGCTCTATCTTTTACTATCTTTGATGCTTGTTGTCGTACCTTTTGTCATCCAATACATATCATTAATGTCTTTATGGACTACGGCTACTTCTCGCTGCTTCTGAGATACATCTTCATCTCTTCTACATAGAGTTCTCAAGAATATCTTTCAGATTACAAAGTCATGATACTCTAAATTGAAACACTAACCTTTATCTCACACTACTACAAATTTTTGAATGGATTGTCTTCTTAGCCTTTGTCATATTTTTTAGGTTTAAGACTATATTTGCATCTTTTATCTTTAAAGATGCTACAAAATCACTATCACAATATTTTCAAGTTACAAACATGCCCCTAGGTGTGTGCACCAAGATGTAGTGCAAAAATGTGGACATACACCAAAAAAAGGTTGAAAAAAAACCAACCACTTTTGTGGTTTTAAATTTAAAACAAAAAACCGTACGCGATTAGGTTTGTTGTTCCCGATCCTAAAGGGAAAAAACCACGCACACGATCCTTTAGGAAATAAGACCGTGTACACAGTCCTTTAGAAACTAGGACCCCATATGCGGTTTTAGTTCCTAAGGGACTGTGCATGTGGTCCCTGTCAATAAATTATTATTTTCATAGTTGACTGTATCATTTTATCCCCCAGCCGAGAGAAAGTTTAAGGGATTTTTTCTTCCAAACCATGCTCGGGCTATGTATTTTCACACCTAGATGCCATGGAAAAAGGTCAGTTACGCATTTTTTTTGTTTTTTTGCACATTTGATAAATTCTATTGACGTTTTCAATTTAAAATCGTTTATTTTGATTAGTTTTTTTAATTTTTTGTTACCAATATTAGATTCTGAAAATATAGAACCACAACAAGACGCACCTCAAAACCCACAACAAAACCCTTAGTCTCCATAGGTTCAACTCCTCCTTTAGACCATACAACAGCTACACGGGAGGATTTGTTTAACCAGTTAGGGGAAAACATTGTTAAAATAACTAGACTCGTTGCTAGATTGAAAACATCTGAGCTTGAGCATCATTTATCCCTTGCCACTAGTCTAGAAACATTGGCTAGTGGTGCCACTGCAGTTCGAAGTCAGATTAACAAAATGGGGAAACTATAGGGATAGGTGTCACACTTATTATTCTGATGAGTTATCATATGATGTAGTGAAAAGAAAAAACATAAGTAAAGCACAAATATGTTCTCTTTTTGTTTACCTCACCTCTTAATACAAAGAGGTTTGCCATAAATTGGTATACCAATGTGTAGATGAAGAATATTTTTTGGAATAGGTGGTGGATGGCCTTTGACGAACCACCTTGTAATAATTTTGAGGTTCCATTATATTTTTTGAGGAAAGTATATTGTGAGTTTGTCCTCAATGAGCGGCCTAATTATTTTGATATGAGAGAGTTCCATGGTAGAGCTAGCAGCTCTGCCCAAGATAGACCTGGAGCCCGTACAGTATTAGACTTACAGAGTCATCGCCCTGTAGCACCCAAACCCAAGGTGTATGCAACGGTCCTAGTAGCCCTAAAAGATTTGATGGAGCTAGAGACTCTTTAGGCAACCACAAAATTGACTAATGTGATCATCTAGCATGGGACATAGTTAGCATACCCTCTTGGCTCAGATGATGATCCATTAACTGAGGCAGCTAGCACTGGTCAGTCCATTGAGCATGTGTGTCCCACTTGCTCATGCATATGCACAGGGATGGATGTCGAGGCTAGTGTAGATGGTTCCACATCCCATCTATGCACAATTTGCGGGAGAATATGTCAGACCCGCACGACTAAGGATGTGGTGCTAATAGATGAATTGATGGACTTTTTTTTTGCTAGTCAGCCCCAGACACAGGTGTGTTGATTTGAATTCATAACATTTTATTTATCAGTCACTTAAATTTATAATTGTAAATGAATTTTCATTTATAGATCGATTTAAATTGATACAAACAATATGCATTTCATGATACAGAAGTAGGTGTTAATATACCATCTGATATTCCTCTCGCAGTTATTGGAGCTGCAACTTCGATACCTAAGGTATAAATTTTGTAACATCTTAAAATAGAATACTACTTTGAATAGAAAGAAAATTATAAGATATACTAACTCTCTTTAATGCTTGAATTTTTTTTGTTTTGTAGGCATTGACAGGGGACCAAATGTCCCACATTGATGATGTCAAGCTCTCAACGATCAATTTTGGCCTAAAAATCTATGCAGTATCATATTTTGTACACCTTATTTTATGTAGTCTTTTGATGGAATATGCAAGTCATTTAATTTTAGATTTGTTAAATCATGTTTAATATTATCTCCTAATATATGTTGTGTTAATTGTTTTTGTTTTAGGGTACCCCCTCTGTGTTTAGGCCTCATTCTCAGTGAAAGAAATCCTCGACGACACCTAAACGTGGGAAGAAGGTAATTGAACACATTTTTAATTATACAATTGTTTGAAAAGGTTGAAATTTTCTTACTTGGAATTTATAGATTGATTAGTTTTTTATGTCTGTTTAATATACAACGGCCATTGGGTTTTGTAGAATTGTTGAATGCACCTGATACGCCTGAGAATCGAGAGAGGCCAAAGGTATTTATCTCTACATTATTTTCTTGATTTGATGATTATATGTATGTGTACATGTGTACTTGTGATAAATTATAATCTTATCATTTTTCATATAGGAAATATCCATAGCCGCTTCATCAATGGTGAGCCCTCCTCTGTGTACTGGAGAAGCATCTCTACTCTGGTACACTTTTGTTTTATATATTGAATTAATTGTATTTAGCCTACAATACTTATCATTATATTAATTGTATTTAATCTTTAATCATTTTTTTTATAGGTAATAGCCACAGCTGCTCCATCAATGGCGAGCACTCCTCGGACTACTGGAGAAGCATCTATGGCTTCGATACACTTTTGTTCTCTATATTGTAAATTTTTAGTGATATATATATATATATATATGTTAATACATTGTATTAATTGTATTTAATCTACAATGGAACCCTTCGGGGTTCAGCCATAACTTGGCTCCTTTGAAGTTTGTGTTCAAGTAAACTCCTAAGACTGACAAGGAGAAGACAAAGAAGATAGTAGATCCTAGATCAACAAATGAGGTAATCTATGTTTCAATTGAAAAGAAATTATGGTTAAATGCATAGTTATGTTGATAATTGTGAACTATTTTCTACAAATGGATTCTAACTTGCCTTTTGAATTTTGGTTCTGGAAACATTTACAGAGCCGCATAATGCATCAAAGAGGCTCAATTTTGATGATCCACTATAAGTATAGGATCATATAGTATTAGTTGTGGTCATTGAATGATTAATATATGTAGATATATTCTACATTTTTATTGTATATCAATTTGGACATGGCATATCCCACACTTTTGTAAAACTTGTATTGACTTGGCACATATGCCTTTTTTGATATATATAAATGTTGATATTCGATCCAATAAATGTGTATTGTGTTCATTATTGTGCATTTCGTTGATATTGATAGGCATATTTGATACATACAGAATTTGTTCATTGTGTTGATTATTGTGCATTTTGATACATATAAATGATTATTTATAATTGATACAGTTAAATGAATATTTGCCTATGTAATCAATAATATTTTATAAAGTTAAATGAATATTTGCCTATGTAATCAATAATATCAATATTAGCAACAAAAATCTATGATATAAAGCATTGCAATTATGGAATATGATTTGATAAGTTTTCTAAAATATTGAATTAACCCTACAAAACCCCTTGTCTCAATCAAAATGAAATTCAATGGTAATGGTCAGATTTGATCCATGGTAATGATCACTGGATGCTTTTGATTCCTTTCATCAAATTTTGGTTTTTTTCTTGTTTTCCATTTGTTTTATTTAAATAAGGTGATTTGGGACCATTAATGATCATTTGAAGTCATTTGTGAAAGTTTGGGGTCATTTGGATAAAAGATGTAGAAGTTGCTCAGTTGTTGTCAAAGTTGCTTAGTTGTTATCAATCAGTTGTAAGAATTTTTATGGTAGGAATTCTCATGTTGTTCCTCCCAATGCATCAAAACGTCGAGAGTCATCTCCTACCAGTGCGATCTCTCAAGTGCCCTGAGTCCAAAAAATTGTCAAACTTTGACGGATAGTTTCTCGCAATACAAGATGCATGTGATCGATATGTTTGAAGCTATAGGGTTATGTGAGGATTGTCTACCATAACCTATCTCTATTTTTGATGACCCAGAGCCATTTTCAAATGATAGAATTTTTTCACCTGCTGCAAAAATCGTCAGTGACATGCAATGCAAAGTTGCAAGATAGTCTAGATTTGATTTCGTTCATTATGGTCACAAACCAACATAATGAGATTGTTTGGGTAGGAATTTTTACATTAGGAATTCTCCTATTATGCCTCCCAACACATCAAAACTTTGAGAGCCATACCCTACTAACGCGATCTCTCAAGTGCCCCGAGTCCAAAAAATTGTCAAATTTTGACAGATAGTTTCTCACAATCCATGATGTATATGATCAATCCATTTGAACCTATAGGGTATCATGAGGCTCATATATAATGAACTATCTTGGTTTCTGATGACTTAGAGGCATTTTCAAATGGTAGCATTTTTTCACCTACTGCAAAAACCGTAAGTGGCATGCAATGCAAAGTTCCAAGATAGGCTAGATTTGATTCTGTTCATCATGGGTATAAACCAACATCACAAGTGCATTTGGGTGGGAAGGTTTGTGCTTGGAGTTCTCTTATTGTGCCTCCCAATGTGTCAGAACATCCAGAGAATACCCTACCAGTGCGATCTCTCAAGTGCCCTGAGTCCAAAAAATTATCAAACGTTAACAGACAATTTCTCACAATCCAGGATGAATATGATTGATTCGTTTGAACCTATAGGGTCACATGAGGCTCATATAGAATGAACTATCTCAGTTTTTGATGACTCGGAGCCATTTTCAAATGGTAGCATTTTTTCACCTACTGCAAAAACTGTCAGTGGCATGCAATGCAAAGCTACAAGGTAGGATAGATTTGATTTCGTTAATCATGGGCACAAACCAGCATCACAAGTGTTTTCAGGTGGGCATGTTTATGCTAGGAATTCTCTTATTGTGCCTCCCAATGCATTAGAATGTTGAGAGCATACCCTACCGCCGTGATCTCTCAAGTGCCCTAAGTCCAAAAAATTGTCAAAATTTGACAGACATTTTCTCACAATCAAGGATGCATATTATCAATCCATTTAAACCTATAGGGTCACATGAGGCTCATCTAAAATGAATTATCTTGGTTTCTGATGACTCATAGACATTTTCAAATTGTAGCATTTTTTCACTTGCTGCAAAAACCATCAGTGGCATGTAATGCAAAGTTGCAGGATAGGCTAGATTTGATTTTGTTCATTGTGGGAACAAACCAACATCATGAGAATGTATGGGTGGGAAGTTTTATGCTAAGAATAGGCCTATTGTGCCTCCCAATGTGTCAAAACACCGAGAGCCATACCCTACCGTCATGACCTCTCAAGTGCCCTGAGTACAAAAAATTATCAAACTTTGACGAAGAGTTTCTCGCAATATAGGATGCATATGATCAATTAATTTGAACCTATAGGGTCATGTGAGACTCGTCTATAATGACCTATCTCGGTTTTTGATGACTCGTAGCCATTTTGAAATGATAGTGTGTTTACACCTACTAAAAAACCGTTAGTGGCATGCAATGCAAAGTTGTAAGGTAGCCTACATTTGATTATGTTCGTCATGGGAAAAAACCAACTTCACACGTGCAACTGGGTGGGTAGGTTTATGCTAGGCATGCTCTTGTTGTGTCTCCCAATGTGTCAGAACGTCGAGAGACATACCCTACCGAGATGATCTCTGAAGTGCTTTGAGTCCAAAAAATTGTCAAACTTTGACGGACCACTTCTCGCAATCTAGGAAACATATAGCAAAAGAACCTTTCAAACACATTGAATCTGATAATAAATTCAACCATCATCTCTTTTGCATAACACACTTGAAATAAATTCTCTTGGTGACTTAGCAGGTGATTCTATATTGCATTCCTATAAAACATCGTTAGTGTGCAAAGTACAACATATATGATGATAAATATCATACCACATGGAAAATTTAATATGGATCCTACAACAACACGTGGTGTGTACATGATTAATCATAACATAAAAAGGTTTTTCCACTTGAAAAAATCTTTGACTGATTCTTATATGAGGAAAATTTTGAAGGAATCTTTTATAAAATTTTGTGAGTCATATCCAAATAGTTTTTGGCATGTGGATCACGATTTCTAGATCCACTTTGCCTTCTAACAACATCTCTTTGGTTAGGTGAAACCCTTGTGTTGTCATGCCAAAAAAATTCAATTAATGTTCTTAGTGCATCAACAACAACCTTATCTGTGTGTGGTAGTCTACCCAAGAACGTCCAAAGATAATTATTGTTAGGATCCTCTATTTTCTCCTGCCTATCTAATGATTTACGTAATATTTCTTTGTTTATGTTAATGACTTACTTCTTTTTTTATCAAATGATCTTTTTAAATTTTCTTTCTCATTATGGTTGATGTAATAACATGTTGAGTAACATTAGAATCTTTAGTACGTGATTTTGAACCAATAGCTTGATATGCATCAAATAGATTACTTTTGAATGATCATAGGCCTAGAATTTTCACATTCTCTCTAAAATTCAAATTTTTAATCATTTCAATAATTAATTGGCATCTTAAAATTTAATTTAAGTTTTCAAAATAGTTTTGTCATATTATTTTAATCATTCTCCTACAAGTTCATTCATTCATTTTATCGGGCATTGGCTTCAGAATATTCTCATTGATGTCAATTAGATACTTTGGTTTCCTATGAATGAATCGAGGAGGTGTTAACATTGGTGCATTGCATGCATTAGGTACATTTATTGCATCAAATATAGAGCCAGTGTATTTTCAAAATTGTGTGCATTAGGTACATTCATTGCATTAGGTTCATAAAGTAAATCAAATGTTGTTGGTGCATCTTCATCATTTGTTTGATTATTCATTGTGATCTCTTCTTCGATTGCATTATGTTCATTTGGTAAATTGAATTGTGATTGTGAAGATGATGTACCTTCTTTTCCCATTGTTCTTATGTCACGTAATTTCTTCATATGTTGCCTTTGTCTTTCCTTTTCAGCCTCTCATTTTTCTTTCCCATCGTTAATGCCGATTGTCCTAAATAAAATGTTATTACATATATATGTAAACAAAAGCTCTTAAAAAATCAAATAACCATAAGTTTGAGCATTATCATTATTTTTTTAAATCAAAACTATTAAAAATTAAAATTAACATTGAGCAAACTAATAAGAACAACATTTAAATAATTTGAAATCATGGAAAACAAATATTTCACTTACTTCTACAAATAAAATTGTCACAGAAACATAATAACAATTGTAGTGGATCCTTCAATGACCTGAAAACCTTCTTTTGAGGTCATTGAGGATGTTGGGAAACTAAAAGTATGTCCAAGAAATGCATACGCAGTATGTTTAGTAACCCCATGCACACTTTTAGTCTCCAAAAATTCTCAATAGACCAACGTCCATATTCCCAGTACCACGTACACGCTTTTAACTTACCAAAACCCCATACTCATTACTTGTAGTAAATAAAATGTGAAGGAAAAGGAAGGGAGGGAGAGGGAGAGAAAGGTGGAGTGGGAAGGAGAGGGAGAGGGAGAGGGATGGAGAGAGAGAGAGAGAGAGAGAGAGAGAGAGAGAGAGAGAGAGAGAGAGGAGAGGGAGAGGGAGAGGGAGAGGGAGAGAGAGAGAGAGAAAGATAGAGAGAGAGAGAGAGAGAGAGAGAGAGAGAGAGAGAGAGAGAGAGAGAGAGAGAGAGAGAGAGAGAGAGAGAGAGAGAGAGAGAGAGAGAGAACTTAGATTAAGGACATTCCATTGTCTTTAGTTTTATAATATATTAGCAAGTGAATAGGTTAGATGGTTTTTGGGTCATGTTTGTAGGGGATCTGATGGTTCAAAAGAAAGGAGTGATTATGATAAAGGAGGTGAGAGATAATATTACTATGTTTGAAGTGGTATATAATGAGATGGGTAAACAAAATATAGTGATGAAAGAGGTGGGAGGAGAAAGTATTGTTTTCCAGGTTGCAGGTTTCATGGAGAATTAAGGAGTAGAAGTGATAGTGGAGGAGGCAAGAGGAGAAAGCTTGAAAGTGTTTTTGAATTTTCTCTACACAAGAAAAGTGGGTGATAATGAAATTTTTTCCAATTATAAACAACTTGCGAGTCTTGTAGCCAATTTTTAGATAAAGAAATTGTTTATCAAGTTGAATTTGTGTATGGATGGCATATGGAGGAAGGGAGAGATGGGGAGCATACTGGTTTGTTCTTTTTGTAAGCCATATTGGTACTGCTTTTATATTGTAATAATGGTTCATATTGCCACCTTAGGAAACCATATGACCCCTTAGGATATCATATGCTCCTAAAGGGTCATGTGGTATGCTAAGGGGTCACATGATGTCATTAGGTGTTATGTGGGGGTGCTAAGGGGGAGAGAGAGAGAGGGGGGGGTGGGGGATGGGAAATTAAGGGAGATAAAGGGGGGTAGTGAGAGAGAAAGAGTGGGGAGGGAGAAAAGAAGAGAGAGAGAGAGGGATGGGGCATAGAGGAATGGAGAGAGGGGGAGCATACTAGTTTGTTATTCTTGTAAGTTGTATTGGTACTGCTTTTTATATTGCAATAATGGTAAACATCCTGCCACCTTACGACACCGTAATGCAATCCTGCCATCTTGACCCCTTAGGACATCATATGCTCCTAAAGGGTCATGTGGTGTTATGTGGGGTCCTAAGGGAGAGAGAGGGAGAGGGAGAGACCCCTTAGGACACCATATGACCCCTTAGACCACCACATGGTGTCGTTAGGGGTCATAATTTGTCTTATGACCCCTTAGGACACCATATGGTGTCATTATGGGTCTTATGCTGTCTTTATGGGTCATATGTTATCTTTCCCCTTAGGACACCATATGACCCCTCAGTTGTCGTTCGGGGACATATTATGTCCTATTACCCCTTAGGACACCATATGAGGTCCCTTACAACACCGTAAGGTATCGTTATGGGATGTATGTTATCCTTAGGGGTTATATGGTATCCTGTGACCCCTTAGGACACCATATGACCCCTTAGGTGTTGTTATAGGTCATATTGTGTCGTATGAACCCTTAGGTACTGTTAGAGGTTATATTGTGTCGTAAAGGGTCATACAGTGTCCTATGACCCCTTAGGATAATATATGATTCCTTAGGTGACGTTATAGGTCATAATGTGTCCTTAGGGGTCATATTGTATCCTACGACCCCTTAAGACACCATATGACCCTTCACCACACCATACAATTTTGTTATAGGTCATATGGTATTCTAAGGGGTCACAATGGTGTCGCATGACCCCTTAGGATACCATATGACCCCTTTAGGTATCGAATTTTGTAAGAAGCATTTCCACTACTTTTTTTTTGAACTAATGGTTCATCTTGCCACATCAGGATACAGTATGACCCCTTAGGACATCATATTCTCCTAAAGGATCATGTGGTGTTATGTGGGGTCCTACGAGAGAGAGAGAAATATATATATATATATATATATATATATATATATATATATATATATATATATAAAGAGAGAGAGAGAGAGAGAGAGAGAGAGAGGATGTGAAAGGGAGGGAGGGAGGAAGGGAGTGAGGCAGGGAGAGAGAGAGGAATAAAGAAGGGAGAGAGGGAGATGGTGGGAGAGGAAGAGATGCCACATGATGTCTATAGGGGTCACGTGGGGTCCTAGTTGAGGCACACATGTCTTACAACACCATATGACCCCTTAAGACACCATATGACCCCTTAAGATATCATACATGGTATGAAGGGGTCATATGGCATCATTGGGGTTCATGTAGGGTCATAATAGGGGCGCACAAGTGTTAGAACATCATATGACCCCTTAGGACATCATATGGTCTTAAGGGGTCATATGTATGCTAAGGGACCTTACATGATGTCATTAGGTTTTATGTGGGGTCCTAAGAGAGAGAGAGAGAGAGAGAGAGAGAGAGAGAGAGAGAGAGAGAGAGAGAGAGAGAGAGAGAGAGAGAGAGAGAGAGAGAGAGAGAGAGAGAGAGAGAGAGAGAGAGAGAGAGAGAGAGAGAGGAATACAATGTACAAAAGATATCCAAAGACAATATATATCAATATACATTGTATTTAATTATTGAGAGAAAGTTTAAAGGTTTTTTTTCTTCCAAACCACGCCCGAGATACATATTTTCACACCTAGGTGCCATGGAAAAAGATCAGTTATGCATTTTTTAATTTTTTTTTGCACATTTGATAAATTTAATTTATGTTTTCAATTTAAAATTGTTGATTTTGATTAGTTTTTAATATTTTTTGTTACCAATATCAGATTCTAAAAATAGAGAACCACAACAAGACACACCTCAAAACCCACAGCAAAACCCTCAATCTCCATGGGTTCAGCTCCTCCTTTAGACCATACAATAGCTACACAGGAGTATTTGTTTAATTAGTTAGGGGAAAACACTACTAAAATAACTAGACTCATTGCTAGATTGTAACCATTTGAGCTTGAGTATCATTTATCCCTTTCCACTAGTCTAGAAACATTGGCTAGTGGTGCCACTGCAATTTCAAGTCAGATTACAAAATGGGGAAACTATAGGGATACGTGTCGCACTTATTATGTTGATGGGTTATCATATGATGCAGTGAATAGAAACAACATAATTGAAGCACAAATATGTTCTCTTTTTGTTTATTGTAGAAGAGGTGAGTCCTTACCTCTTAATGCAAAGAGGTTTCCCATACATTGGTCTACCAATGTGCAAATGAAGAATATTTTTTGGAATAGGTGGTGGCTGGTCTTCGATGAACCACCTTGTAATATTTTGAGGTTCCATTATATTTTTTGAGGAAAGTATATTACGAGTTTGTCCTCAATGAGTAGCCTAATTATTTTGATATGAGAGAGTTCCATGGTAGAGGTTGTGGCTCTTCCCAAGATAGAACTGGAGCCTGTACGGTATTAGACTTGCAAAGTCGTCACCCCTTAGCACCCAAACTCAAGGTGCATGTGATGGTCCCAATATCCATGAAAGAGTCAATGGAGCTAGAGACTCTTCAGGAAACCACAACATTGACTAATGCGATCATCTAGCATGGGACATAGTTAGCATACCCTCTTGGCTCGAATGATGATCCATTAACTAAGGCAGTTGGCACTGGTCAGTCCATTGAGCATGTCTATCCCACTTGCTCAGGCATATGCATAGGAATGGATGTCAAGATGAGTGTAGATGGTTCCGCATCCCATCTATGCAATATTTGTGGTAGAAGATGTTAGACCCGCATGACTGAGGATGTGGCGCTAACAGATGAATTGACAGACATGTTTTTGCTACTCGCCACAGACATAGGTGTGTTCATTTGAATTCATAATAGTTTATTTATCAGTCACCTCAAATTTACAATTGTAAATGAATTTTTATTTATAGATTGATTTAAATTGATACAAACAATATACATTTCAGGATGCAGCAGCGGGTGTTAATATACCATATGATATTCCTCCCGCAGTTATTGGAGCTGCAACTTCGATGCCCAAGGTAAAAAAAAATTGTAACATGTTAAAATAGAATAATACTTTGAATGCAAAAAACATTATAAGATATACTAACTCTCTTTAATGCTTGACAATTTTTTGTTTTGAAGGCAGGGGACCAAATGTCCCATATTGATTATTTCATGCTCTCAGAGATCAATTTTGACCTAAAAAGTTATAAGGTATCATATTTTGTACACCTTACTTTATGTATTCTTTTGATGGAATGTGCAAGTCATTTAATATTAGATTTATTAAATTATGTTTAATATTATCTACTAATATAACTTGTGTTAATTTTGTTCATTTTAGGGTGCCCCCTCTGTATCTAGGCCTCATTCTCGGTGAAAGAAATCCTCGATGATGCCTAAATGTGGGAAGAAGGTAATTGAACACATTTTTAATTATACAATTGTTTGAAAAGGTTGAAATTGTCTTAGTTAGAATTTATGGATTGATTAGTTTTTTTTGTTTGTTTCATATAAAATGGCCATTGGGCTTTGTAGAATTATTGAATGCACCTGATACACCCGAGAATCGAGAGGCCAGAGGTATGTATGTCTACATTGTTTTATTGATTTAATGATTATATATACATGTACATGTGAACTTGTGATAAATTATAATCTTATCATTTTTCATACAGGAAATATCCATAGCCGCTTCATCAATGGAAAGCTCTCCTCTGTGTACTGGAGAAGCATCTCAGCTCTGGTACATTTTTGAGTTTATAGATTGAATTAATTGTATTTATCCTATAATACTTATCATTATATTAATTGTATTTAATCTTTAGTCATTTTTTGTATAGGTAATAGCCACAACTGCTCCATCAATGACGAGCACTCCTCAGACTACTAGAGAAGCATCTAAGGTTTCGATACACTTTTGTTCTCTATATTGTAGATTTTTAGTTTTTTTGATATATATATATATATATATATATATATATATATATATATATATATATATATATATATATATATATATATATATATATATATATATATATATGTTAATGCATTGTATTAATTGTATTTAATCTACAATAGGCCCCTTCACGGCTCAGCCATAACTTGGATCCTTTGAATTTTGTGTTTAAGAAAAATCCTAATAAATGAGGTAATCTATATTTCAATTGAAAAGAAATTATGGCTAAATGCATAGTTATGTTGGTAATTGTAAATTATTTTCTACAAAAGGATTCTAACTTGGATTTTGAATTTTGGTTGTGCAAACATCTACAGAGCCGCATATTGCATCAAATAGGCTCAATTTTGATGATCCACTACAAGTATAGGATCATATAGTGTTAGTTGTGGTCATTGAATGACTAATACATGTAGATATATTCTACATTTTTATTGTATATCAATTTGGACATGGCATATGCCACACTTTTGTAAAACTTGTATTGACTTGGCATATATGCCTTTTTTGATATATAAATGTTCAATATTCGATCCAATAAATGTGTATTGTGTTCATTATTGTGCATTTCATTGATATTGGTAGGAATATTCAATACATACAAAATTTGTTCATTGTGTTGATTATTGTGCATTTTGATAGATATAAATGATTATTTATAAATTATATGGTAAAATGAATATTTGCCTATGTAATCAATAATATCAATATTAGTAACAAAAATCTATGCTATAAATCATTACAATTATGGAATATGATTTAATAATATTTCTAAAATATTGAATTAACCCTACAAAACCCCTTGTCTCAATCAAATTAAAATTCAATGGTAATGGTTAGATTTGATCCGTGGTAGTGATCACTATATGCTTTTGACTCCTTTCATAAAATTTTGGTTTTTGTCTTGTTTTCCATTTGTTTTATTTAAATATGGTGATTTGGGACTATTAATGATCATTTGAAGTCATTTGTGAAAGTTTGGGATCATTTGGATAAAAGATGTAAAAGTTGCTCAGTTGTTGTCAAAGTTGCTTAGTTGTTGTCAAAGTTGTCAATATTATCAAATTTTCATCATCGACACTATTAGGAATCCCACAAATACTGAGAGGGGGGGGGTGAATCAGTATCTAACTGATATTTAATATTTCTATAATTAAAACATGCAGAACATATTATAATAGTGTACCAGTATGCAAGAAATAATGCAATAAACAGAATTAAGAACATTCACATGAAAAGCACACCATAACACAAGGTTTTAATGAGGAAACCTGGTGTAGGAAAAACCTCGGTGGGATTTGTGACCCACAATATTCACTCACTGGCCAATAAGAGAATATTACTTACAATAGGGGCCTGCACATGCAGGAAGGCCAATTGCCTAGAGCTCACTACTCAATGGGAAGTCTCACTGACTTACAATGAGAATTATACAAATCCAATATCTTGTACTTCTTTACAATAGCATCTATAATGCCTGATCCAGTACCAGTTGCTGCTTTGCTTCTTACATAAACCCTTAGCCTATATTTCGCATAATAGGTCTACCTAATATTTTCTTCAAAGGTTCCTTACTCATTACCAAATGTCTACAATGATCTCTTTTATATATAAGAGTCATTTTACAATTTTCTGGAAGTTGGATTACAAAGTTTTTAAAATAATAAACAAAATATAATATAACAAAATCCTGTCAGCCTCTGTGCTGGTATACTTCTTTTTCTTTGTGTCAGTGTCGGTATCCTGAGTGTCGGTGTAGAGTGTGATCTGCTGATGCCGGTATAATGCCTTTGTCAGTGCCATAGGATTGCAAGGTTGCCATCAATGACAAAACCTTCAATCACATACAATATCTCATTGGAGTGTGCATATGCCAACAATCTCCCCCTTTGGCATTGATGGCAACACTCATGAGAAATTTCAAAAAAAATGTATCCAAAAATGTATCCAAAAATGTTACCAAAAATGTGTGTGCTCCCCCTAAGCATATGATTCCTATGATATTGAATTTTCTTATCCCACTACTCCCCCTTTGGCATCAATGACAAAGGTTGTCAAGATGTCAGTAGAGTTTGTAGTTTCAACCTTGTAACTGGGTGGTTACAATTTGAAAAAGATCTCCCAAAATCAAGTTTATACTATCCATAAACTTCTTGCTATCCTTTATTGATGTCTCTATTCTCTTCACTGTACTGGTGAGATGCTGCAAATGCTCTATCGATGTTTTTTGTCCCTATATTAGTGCTTCAAATACTTCCTTCCGTAGTGATGCTAGATATTCCAATCTTGGACTTAGTTTTAATCTCAAATGATTTGCCTTATTCACTATTCTTTATCTCTCTCTTTCCAATTTAAGTAAATCTTCTTCAAAATTTGTTATCTTCTCCTCAAAAATTGATAGTGTATCAGGTGAGTTAACAAAATTATCTACAAGTTTATTGATCTCATCCTGTACCTTGCTCATCTTTTTGTCTATATCTACAGTCAAAATGTTTGTCTTACGGGTGTCTGCATTTCTTTAAGAAATGGTTTTTCTATTTCTCCAGTTGCTAGTGGCATTGTTTCCTTATGTTCCTATTCCTATTACTGTTGTTCCTGTTCCAGAGCCTTTTTCTCTATTTGTTGCATTGTCTTAGTCTAAGTCTCTACCTTTTGCTCTTTGTCTTTATCTTTCTGATAAAATTTTATGGGTTTGGGTTTCCTATATTTTTCTTGTTTTTCTTTTTCAACTAAGAATATTTCCCATCCATTTTCTGTTTCCTTAGTCACCTCATTAACTCTTCCAACCATTAAAGCAATGTGTCAGTGTGCAGTAGAAAATACTGACCAGTTGGCTTGAGCAATTAGATCATCAATTTCTTTGGGTGAGTTTACCGCATAAACAACAAGTAGGTTTTCAATCTTTATTTTCTTGTCCAGTTCTATTACTGCTTGTCTTCTTGCTTCTAGTCTCTTAAATAGTTCATCTAGAATTTCATTTACTACTTCCATCAAAAACTTCTTATACATATCCAGATGCAATATAACACTATTTTCAACTTGTTCTTTTTCATCAGCTATTAAAGTGTCATATATTTTCTCTATATTTTTCAACTGACCTTCCTCTGTAATTTCATTCAGTAGTATACCAAGAGGGGCCAAGTCTTTGTTTGTCCTCTTCTTCTTTTTGGGTGTTAGTTTCTTCTTCTTTGGTGTAGCCTTTCTTACCAGAGATCTCACTGCTTGTTGTTTCTGTCTTGTCCTCCTGGGTGAGGGTGTGGTTGCTGGTTTTATCACATATCATAGTTTTAAACATGGTTTTAATCTCTTCATCTCCTAGTTCCTCAATGTTGTAGTGGATGTAAATTCTGGGGTCTTCAGCATAAACAACTCCCTTGGGAATTTGAGAAAAAGCACCTAAGGTATCCTCTTTCCTTGCTACCTCGGGAACTAACTGAAATATGAGCCTAGGTCTTTTTATCACTTCGATAATAGTAGGGTTTTGTATATATTCAATTGCAGAGGTGGATGCCATGATTAAATACCTTTTACTACCTTTAGGATGGATGAATACTTGGAGTGTTCTTGCCTCTTGCTCGAAATGCCTTGGCTCAGAATCTTCACGCTCTTCGTAGGTTTGAAATCTCGATGAAATGGAATGGAGCCAAAAACTCAATTTTATAGTGTCTTTTTGCCATCTACCACATTAAATGCATGCCGGTTAAGTATTCACTTAACATTGTTTGTCAATAAAAAGTAATTTTCAACTTCTTATCTCTAACTGAGGGAATAATAGCACATGTGTCATTAGATTGCCAAACCCTCAAGGAAACTTTCTTCAATTAGATGAAGAACTTCCCGCCGGTGGAGCACTGCTTTTTCCTTCTGCTGAAGCATTGGTTTGTTCTACCAGTGGAGGAGTATTCCCAATATTTAGATCAGTTTTTCTAATCCACTGTTTTGAGAATTCTTGCTTAACCTCTTCAACTTTTTCTTTACCTTTCAAGCTAGAACTTTTGTTGTCTACCGGTGTTCCTTTACTTCTACAGAATTTTGCAATATGCCCAATCTTGTTACATGCATAACAAGTTACCTTATTCTTCTGAATAGCTTTCCCATAACCTATGCCAGTTTGTGTTCTGCATTGATTAAATAATTGTCCAAATCTTCCACAAACATAACATCTCACATTCATTCTGCAATTTTCAGAGTTGTGACCAACTTTGTTGCATTTAGAACATTGATCGGTGGGTGTGTTGATATTCTGATAATTTCTAGATCTACATTCATTTTCTCTATGACCATAATTATTATAGTTAAAGCATTTTCTATTGAATTTATAAGCATTAGGTTGTCTTAACGGTTTGCTATGATCCTGAGTATTTGTAGTACCGAAGCTTTCACCAACTTCAAAGCCAATTCCAGAAGTGTCACCTTTAGGTTTTTGATTCTTCAGCAAGGTGCCAAGTTCCTCTAAGCTTTTCTTGAATTTTTCTTTATGTTGATTTGCAGTTTCTAGTTCTCTTTCTAAGACTTCTTTTTGTCTCATCAGTTCATTTGAGTCATTCTGAGTATGCATCAGATCTGTCTTCAACATATCATTTTCATAGCTAAGTCTTGTGTTCTCATTTGCTGCATCACTTAGTCTTCTAGTCAATTCTTCTTTATTCTTCTTCCTATCCTCAATCTCTTTGCAAAATCTCATAGTCATATCCTGCATCTCATTCTTTTTTGTCATGTTCTCTTGTTTCAACTTGCTTATCATATCATTAAGTGATTCCTTTTCATCATTTTCATTTTGTAATTTTTCACAAAGTTCTCTTCTCTTATTTCTTGCAACAGTTAAATTTTCTTGAAGTGCCTAAATGATATCCTGAGCTACCCTTAAATCATCTTCTAATTTGATATTTTTCAATTTCTCTGCATCATAGTCTGTAAGAGCTCCTTCAAGTTGCTTCATCAAATTCTCCATCTTTATCAGCGTCAAGATCTTCCTCAAGCTGTTAGGCTTCTGTAAGTAGAGGACCAAGCTTTGATACCAATTGTTAGGATTCCCACAGATACTGAGAGGGGGGGGTGAATCAGTATCTAACCAGTATTTAATATTTCTTAAATTAAAACATGCAAAACATATTATAATAGTGTACTGGTACGCAAGAAATAATGCAATAAATAGAATTAAGAACATCCACATGAAAAGCACACCATAACACAAGGTTTTAACGAGGAAACTCGGTGTGGGAAAAACCTTGGTGGGATTTGTAACCCACAATATTCACTCACTGGCCAATAAGAGAATATTACTTACAATAGGGGCCTGCACATGTAGGAAGGCCAACTGCCTAGAGCTCACTGCTCAATGGGACATCTCAATGACTTACAATGAGGATTATACAAATCCAATATCTTGTATTGCTTTACAATAGAATCTATAATGCCTGATCCAGTACCGGTTGTTGCTCTGCTTCTTACATAAACCCTTAGCCTATATTTCATAGAATAGGTCTGCCTAATATTTTCTTCAAAGGTTCCTTACTCATTACCAAATGTCTACAATGATCTCTTTTATATATAAGAGTCATTTCACAATTTTCCAAGTCGGCTTACAAAGTTTTTACAATAATAAACAAAATATAATATAACAAAATCCTATCGGCCTCTATGTCAGTATACTTCTTTTTCTTTGTGCCGGTGCCAGTGTCCTAAGTGCTGGTGTAGAGTGTGATTTGCTGATGCCAGTATAATGCCTTTGATGGTGCCATAGGATTGCAAGGTTGCCATCAATGAAAAAACCTTCAATCACATACAATGTCTCATTGGAGTGTGCATATGCCAATAGACACAAACCAACATCATGAGAATGTCCGGGTGGGAATGTTTATGCTATTAATTCTTATATTGTGCCTCACAATGCATCGAAACATCGAGAGCCATCTCCTACGAGTGTGATCTCTCAAGTGCCCTGAGTCCAAATAATTATCAAACTTTGACGAACAGTTTCTCGCAATCTAGGATGCATATGATCGATATGTTTGAAGCTATAGTATTATGTGAGGCTCTTCTACAATAACCTATCTCTATTTCTAACAACTCAAAGCCATTTTCAAATGGTAGCATTTTATCACCTGCTAAAAAAATCGTCAGTGACATGCAATGCAAAGTTGCAAGATAGGCTCTATTTGATTTTGTTCATTGTGGGAATAAACCAACATCATGAGAATGTTTGGGTGGGCATTCTTACACTAGGAATTCTCCTTTTTTTCCTCCCAACGCGTCGGAACGTCGAGAGCCATACCCTACCGACAAAATCTCTCAAGTGTGTCGAGTCCAAAAAATTATCAAACTTTGATAGATAGTTTCTCACAATATAGGATACATATGAGTGATTCATTTGAACCTATAGGGTCATGTGAGGTTCATCTATAATGACCTATCTTGGTTTTTAATGACTCGGAGCCATTTTTAAATGGTAGCATTTTTTTACCTCCTGCAAAAACCATCAGTGGCATGCAATGCAAAGATGTAAGATAGGATAGATTTGATTCCATTCATCATGGGAATAAACCAACATCAAAAGCATGTCTAGGTGGGTAGGTTTATACTAGGAATGCTCTTATTGTGCCTCCCAATGCATCAAAACATTGAGAGCATACCCTACCTGCATGATCTCTCAAGTGCCTTGAGTCCAAAAAATTGTCAAAGTTTGACGGACATTTTCTCGCAATTCGGGATGCATATTATTGATCCATTTGAACCTATATGGTCACATGAGGCTCATCTACAATGAAATATCTTAGTTTCTGATGACTTAGAGTCATTTTCAAATTGTAGCATTTTTTCACCTACTGCAAAAACCATTAGTGGCATGCATTGCAAAGTTGTAGGATAGGTTAGATTTGATTTCTTTCATTGTGGGCACAAACCAACATCACAAGCATAATGGGTGGGAGCGTTTATGCTATGCATACTCCTTTTGTGCTTCCCAATCTATCGAAACATCTAGAGCCATACCCTACCATTGTGATCTCTCAAGTGCCTTGACTCCAAAAAATTATCAAACTTTGACAGAGAGTTTCTCGCAATATAGGATGCATATGATCAATTCATTTGAACCTATAGGGTCATGTGAGGCTCATCTATAATGACCTATTTCAGTTTCTAATGAATTGTAGCCATTTTCAAATGATAGTGTGTTTTCACCTACTACAAAAACCATCAGTGGCATGCAATGCAAAGTTGTAAGATAGCCTAGATTTGATTATGTTCATTGTGGGAAAAAAATAACATAAGTGCTATTGGGTGGGAAGGTTTACCTTAGGCATGCTCCCATTGTGTCTCCCAATGTGTCGAAACGTCGAGAGACATACCCTACCCGGATGATCTCTCAAGTGCCTTGAGTCCAAAATATTGTCAAACTTTGGTGGACTACTTCTCGCAATCTAGGATGCATATAACACAAAAGCCTTTGAAATGAATCATCTTTTAATAAATACAACCATCATCTCTTTTGCATAACACACTTGAAATAAAATCTCTTGGTGACTTAGCAGGTGATTGTATATTGCATTCCTCTAAAACATCACTAGTGTACAAAGTAAAACATATATGATGATAAATATCATAGCGCATGGAAAATTCAATATGGATCCTACAACATGTGGTGCGTACATGATTAATCTTAACATAAAAAGGTTTTTCCATTTAAAAAATCCTTTGACTAATTCTTATATGACAAAACTTTTGAAGGAATCTTTCATTAAATTTTGTGTGCCATATCCAAATAGTGTTTGGCATGTGGATCATGATTTCTAGATCCAATTTGCCTTCTAACAACATCTCTTTGGTTAGGTGAAACCCTTGTGTTGTCATGCCAAAAAGGTTCAATTAATGTCCTTAGTGCATCAACAACAATGTTGTCTTTGCGTGGTAGTCTACCTGAGAACGTCAAAAGAGAATTATTATTAGGATCCTCTATTTTCTCCCGCCTATCTAATGGTTTACGTAATGTTGTTCTACTTATGTTTAATGAATTACTTGTTGATGTAATAACACGTTGAGTAACATTAGAATCTTAGTACGTGATTTTGAACCAATAGCTTGATATGCATCAAATAGATTACTTTTGGATGATCTTAGGCCTAGAATTTTCACATTCTCTCTAAAATTCAAAATTTTAATTATTTCAACAATTAATTGGCATCTTGCAATTTGATTTAAGTTTTCAAAATAGTTTTGTCATATTATTTTAACCATTCTCCTACAAGTTCCTTCATTCATTTTATTGGGCATTGCCTTCAAAATATTCTCATCAATGTCAATTAGATACTTTGGTTTCCTATGAATGATTCTAGGAGGTGTTAACATCGGTGCATTGCATGCATTAGGTACATTTATTGCATCAAATATAGACCCGATGTATTTTCATCATTGTGTGTATTAGGTACGTTCATTGCATTAGGTTCATACGGTAAATCAAATGTTGTTGGTGCATCTTCATCGTTTGTTTGATTATTCATAGTGACCTCTTCTTCAATTGCATTATGTTCATTTGGTAAATTGAATTGAGATGTTGAGGATGACGTGGCTTCTTGTCCCATTGTTCTTATGTCACGTAATTTCTTCATACACTATTTTTGTCTTTCCTTTTCGGCCTCTTGTTGTTCTTTCCCATCATTAATACCGATTGTCCTAAATAGAATCATATTATATATATGTAAAAAAAAGTTCTTAAGAAGTCAAATAACCATAAAATTGAGCATTATCATTATTTTTTTAAATCAAAACTATTAATCAATCACAATAACATTGAGTAAGCTAATAAGAAAAATAATTATATCATTTATAATTATGTAAAATAAAAATTTCACTTCTACAAATAAAAATGTCACAGAAGCACAGTAATAGTTGTAGTGGAGCCTTCAATGACCTGAAAAAACTTCTTTTGAGGTCGTTGAGGATGCTGGGAAACTAAAAGTATGTCCAAGAAATGCACAAGCAGTATGTTCAGTAACCCGATACGCACTTTTAGTCTCTAAAAATTCTCAACAAACCATCGTTCTTATTCCCAGTATGTCGTACATGCTTTTAACTTACCCAAACCTCATACACATTACTTGTAGTAGAAAAAATGTGAAGGAAAAGGAATGAAGGGAGAGGGAGAAAAAGGGGGAGTGCGAGAGAGAGGGAGAGGGAGAGAGAGGGAAAGAGAGAGAGAGAGAGAGAGAGAGAGAGAGAGAGAGAGGGAGAGGGAGAGAGAGGGAGAGAAAGGGGTTGAGAGAGAGAGAACTTAGATTAAGGACATTCCACTGTCTTTTATTTTATAATATATTGGTAGGTGAACAAGTCAGATGTTTGTCGAGTCATGTTTGAAGGGGATCTGATGGTTCAAAAGAAAGGAGTGATTGTGATAAAGGAGGTGTGAGATAATATTACTTTGGTAAACATAATACAGTGATGAAAGAGGTGGGAGGAGAAAGTATTGTGTTTGAGGTTGCAGGTTTCATGGAGAACAAAAGAGTAGAAGTGATAGTGGAGGAGGTAGGAGGAGAAAGCTTGAAAGTGTTTTTGAATTTTCTCTACACAAGAAAAGTGGGTGATAATGAATTTTTTGCCAATTATAAACATCTTGCGAGTCTTGTAGCCAATTTTTAGATAAAGAATTTTTTTATCAAGTTGAATTTGTGTATGGATGGGATATGGAGGAAGGTAGAGATGGGTAGCATGCTAGTTTGTTCTTTTTGTAAGTCGTATTGGTATTGCCTTTTATATTGTAATAATGTTTCATCTTGCCACCTTAGGACACCATATCACCCCTTAGGACATCATATGCTCGTAAAGGGTCATGTGGTGTGCTAAAGGGTCACATGATTCATAACTCAATGATGAACTGATAGTACTAACCTGGTACTGACAGGGGGGGTGAATTAGTATAGACAAAAATGCAGTCCTAAACCAGTCTGACAGCAGACACTTCAAAAGATTGGCAAATAGTGACACCGGTTTGTAATAGAGTGCAACCGGTAAAGCTAAGAATGATTGAGACAAGCATTAACTGGCTACTCACTTAGCTTTTCACTCAGCTCATGACTACCTTACCATTTCTCCCTTATGCATAAACAGGTAATCTACCATCAGATCATAATAATAGCTAGTTCAAAATGTTTTATTGACAGGCTTAAAACATAGAACCATTATATGCTTGACAGACAATAGCAAAGCATCACAAGATAAAAGCATCACACATGACACACATATTTTTCACGTGGAAACCCAACTGGGAAAAACCACGATGGGGATGAATAACCAAAAGCTATTTTTGAACTCTTTAGAAGTCTCCTCTATTAGGAGCCTTGTCCGGTTAGAGACATTACAATAGGTTCTACTAGGAACCGATCTTGTTAAAGATCACCCGGTTAAGGGATGGCTACAATACCCGGTTAAGAGTTAAACCCTGTTAAAGGTTACCTCGTTAGAGGATTTCAAGAACTCAATAGCTAAAGGATTTACAGCAAGCCGGTTAAAACTACCCTATTAAGGGATTTTCCAACTGTTGAGGTGGTTAGAGATCAACAAGTATTACAATGATCTGGTAACAACACTCAATGCCAATGCAGATTCGCTTAAGCTCCTCTTCACCTTCTGCACTCACACTCTGTAGGTATCACTTCTCCTCTTTTGCTTTGGTAAGAATCATATATCCCTTCTCTTGGATACACACACACAACTTTTGCCAACAACCTCAGAAAGAGACACAACATCGATCTTATAGGAAAACAGATATGTCGGTAGCATAAACCCTAAACCCTAAACTTGTTAGGTTAAGGAATTCAAACAGTTCAATCTTGACTGTTGAGAACACTCCATTAATTGCAATAGTCTTGATCCAATCTCAAGACATTTTCCATCATCCATTTTCACCGATTTCATGGCGGTTGATAACCCATCACACGTTATCACCGTTTTACAGACTTTGCACATTCCCAAGGTAGATAGGAACAATATCCTTCATGCAAGATCCTTCACGTGCACAAGGCTGATGTGGTAACATGATTTGTTCTTCATTACAATGCTAACTCATCACAGAATGTCACCGGTTGAGCCACATAGGCTTGAAGCACTTAAATCGGAAACCCTAAAGTTGAGACTACCAACCGGTAGTCATACAGTGCTTCCATGTGCTGGTTCCCATATCTATATGTTGGTTCACCTTGAACAAGCACATCGCTTCACTTTGGCACTAGTGCCGGTTCACAGTGTTCTACCAGTTCTCTCATATGCCAGTTCTGACTTCTTCAGCATATTGACATCAATGACAACATACAATATCATTATGTCCACATACCGGTTCACCTAATGCCAATAATCTCCCCCTTTGGCATTGATGGCAATAAACAAAGATATCTTCTCCACTTCACATCTTCTGCCCATTTTCTATAGATATCTTCTCCACTTCACATCTTCTCCCCCTTTGACAGCAATGCCAAAGTGGAGGCACAAGCTTCCCTGTTCCATTATGTTGCTCCCTTGAGGAGTAGCATCCTTCAACACATCAATCCAAAATAAATTTGACTATGCACTACCTAACTGATGTAGAGCATATGCTTTTAGTTTACCTCTTGAAGGGCCAACACCCCTAATTCACCTCTTAAGTACATAAATTTAGTCTTTGGTAGAGCCTTGGTGAATATGTCTGCTAACTGCTCCTTACTGGAAACATGTTCTAGTGCAATCTCTTTGTTCTGAACCTTTTCTCTTAAGAAATGATACTTAAGCTCAAAGTGCTTGGTCCTAGAGTGTAAAACCAGATTCTTGGAGATGTTAATTTCACTAGTATTGTCACAAAATATACTTACCAGTTCAGATATAGGAACTTTGAAGCCATTTAATACATGCTTCATCCAAATTGTTTAAGTGTAGTTCATGAAAGCTGCAACATACTCTGCTTCCGCTGTAGACTAAGAGATACAACTATGCTTCTTACTCATCCATGAGACTAGTCTACCACCAAGGAAGAATGCACCATCAGTTGTGCTCTTCCGGTCATCTATATTACCAGCCCAATCAACATTTGTGAACACTTTCAAGTTGAAATCCTTGCTATGTGGATACCAAATTCCATAGTCAATAGTTCCCTTCAGATACCTAAGAATCCGCTTGACTGCAACCAAGTGGGATTCTCTTGGGCTTTTCTGGCACCTTGCAGTAATGCCAACTGCATGTGCAATGTCCGATCTACTATGCACTAAATAATGCAATTTACCAATCATTGATCGATATTCCTTCTCATCAACTAATGTTGAGTCATCCTCTTTGGATAGTTTACAACCGGTCACCATCGATGTACCAACCAATTTGCTATCTTCGATGCCAAAGGTCTTCAAAACCTCTTTGACATACTTGGACTGAGTGATAAAGATTCCATCCTTCATTTCTTGGATCTGTAATCCAATGAAGAATTTAATCTCCCCTATGAGTGACATTTCGAACTCTTTCTTCATCTCATCTGCAAACTCATGATTCATCTTGTCATCTCCACCAAAGATAATATCATCAACAAATACCTCACAGATCAGGATCTAATCTCCTTCAGACTTCAAGTAGATATTGCTATCTTCACTTGTTCTCTCAAATCCAATCTTCACAAGATGGGAATGCAAACGTTCATACCATGCCCTAGGTACCTTCTTTAGTCCATACAGGGCTTTATGTAGCCTACATACCATGTCACTATCTTTAGATAGGGAAAACCCATCTGGTTGCTTAATATACACCTCCTCTTCAAGTACACCATTTAGGAATGCAGATTTTACATCCATTTGATATACTTTGAAACCTTTAAAAGCTGCATATGCAAGAAGCATACAGACCCCTTCCAATCTGGCTATAGGAGCAAAGGTTTCTCCATAGTCTTTTCCTTCTTCTTGAGCATATCCTTTACATACCAATCTGGGTTTGTTTCTAATCACTATACCATCCACATTCAGCTTATTTTTGAAGACCCATTTGGTACCAATGACATTTTTATGCTCCGGTTTGGGTACCAAAGACCATGCACCATTTTTCTCTATCTAGTCAAGTTCCTCTTCCATTGCCTTGATCCAGTCTTCATCTTTATGTGCCTCTTTGAATGATTTAGGCTCAAATTTAGAGATCATACATGAGTTTTCTCTAACCTTTCTTCTTGTAAGGATTACTGCATCCTTATCTCCTATGATCTGATTAGGATCATGATTCAGCTTGACATACCGAGAAATGGTCTTGATGGATTCCTCTTGCGTTTCTTCTTCATCCTCATCTCCATTAGTATCACCATCTACATTTGCCAGTGTAGGAACATTGTTACTAGTACTCGGTTGGCTGTCAACCAGTTCCTAGAAGGATGCAACTGGTTCGTTCATCGCTTGCTCACTGCAGGTTTCCTCAGTTTTCTCAGAGGTTTCATCAACTCTTACATTGATGCTTTCCATAATTCTCTGAGTCCTATTGTTGAAACACTTGAGAGCTTTGCTCTTGGCGAAATATCTTAGGAATATTCCCTCATCACATTTCGCATCAAATTTGCTCTAGTGTTCACTCCTCTTGATGTAACATTTGCTACCAAACACTCTAAAGTAGCTAACCATAGGTGTCTTACTAGTCCAATACTCATAAGGAGTTTTATCCTTACCTTTCTTGATGAGTACCCAGTTCATTGTGTAGATTGCAGTGCTCACCGCTTCTCTTCAAAAGGTGTGAGCTACCTTTCCTTGAATCAACATGGCTCTAGCTACTTCAACCACAGTCCGGTTATTCCTCTTTTCTAGGCCATTCTGTTGAGGAGTCCACGGGGCAAACAATTGCCTCTTGATGCCATGTTCTTCACAATATTTGTTGAATTCACTAGAAGTGAATTCCACTCCTTGATCAGTTCTCAGGCACTTGATCCTTTTACCATTTTCCTTCTCCACTAATGCTCTAAAAGCTTTGAATTTTACAAAGGCTTTAGACTTGTCTTTCAAGAATGTGACCCACATCATTCTTGAGTAGTCATCAGTGAGAATCATGATGTACCTATCACCCTATACACTTCTAGTTTCCATACGACCACACAAATCAGTATGCACAAGGTCAAGCAAGTTGTCAGCAGTGAAAGATTTACCTTTAAAGGTTGAGGAAGACATTTTCCCCAATTGACACTCTCTGCACAAGGTATTATCTGGTTTTCTTAGCACTGACAACCCTCTAACTGCCTTGATCTTACTAGCTTTCACAATGTTATCAAAGTTTACATGGCAGAGTCTCCTATGCCATATCTAGCTATCATCAAATTTAGCTATAAGACATGTACTTATATTTGCATTTAGATGAAATAGGTTACCTTTGGTTGCATGTTGGTGGCCACCAATTCACCATTCTTTCCTTTGATTCTACAAACTCCATTCTTGAATTCCATAGTGAGGCCACTGTCATTCAGCTGGGCAACACTCAGAAGGTTGTGTCTAAAACCATCAACCCAATACACATTGTCAGCACTACTCTTTCCATTCAGAGAGACGGACCCTTTGCCTTTGACCATTTATGGTGCATCATTGCCAAAGTGAACCACACCACCATCATACTCCTCCAATGATAGAAACTTGCTCCGGTCACCAGTCATATGGTGAGAACAACCACTATCAATGATCTACTCATTGGAATTATCAAACCGAGAGACAAGAGCCTTCTTATTTGACACATCTTCCTTGACAACAACAAACACAATATCTTCATTTTCTTCATCCTCTGATTCTTCATCTGTGACACCTTCATCAACTGCCACAAAATAGTTTCTTCGGTTTCCTCCTTTGAATTTCTTGAACCTTTCTGGTTTGTCCTTGTTGTCGCTATTAGGACAATTTATAGCAATATGTCCTATCTGGTTACAAGAGAAGCATTTCAAAGGTAGCTTACCTCTATATTTGCCGGTTCCTTTTAGAAGTTTCCTAGAAAGGAGAGCTTCAAATGCCATCAGAATCTCCTCATCATCCATTTCTCTGCCCTATCTTGGTTCACCACTAGTGCTACCTTCTTTTCCTTTTCTGGATGGTACTGCAGAAGCTTTAAAAGCTGATTCAGTCTTTTGGACACTGCCATCGAAACTATTTAGCTCATAGGCTATCAACTTTGCAATGATGGAGTCTAGGGATACCTTAGTGTTGTCTATTGATCTTAGCTCTTGAATAGTAGCAACCCTTATTGCATAGACTGGCAACAGGGATCTCATGACTTTGCTTACCATAGTGGCATCTTCTATTTTACCACCTGCACTCTTGATATCTCCAACAACAATTTTGATTCTTATTCTATACTATTGAATGGTCTCACCTTCAACCATCCTCATATCTTCAAACTTCCCTCTAAGGCTTTCTTCCTTAGCCTATTTTACATGTTCATCACCGCCATAGATATTTTCAAGAGTATCCCATACCTCTTTGGGATTTACCTTATCCTGAACATCAATAAACTCAATGTTAGATAAACTACTAATTAGGGCTTCCATGACTTGCCCATTCTCTTGCATCTCTCTCTTTTGGTCATTGGTAAGGGTACCGGTAGGAGCAACATAGACAATCTCAACATAGCTCCAGTGTTGTGAACCCATGCTTCTGATGAATATCTTCATTGTCTTTCCATATACTAAATTTTTTTTTGTTAAACTTTGGAGCTTCCCTCTTCATCATTAGATTGGGATCTTTACCTCAAGCGGTTAAGCTTATAGCACAGAGGACCTGAAGGACACTTTAATACCAATTGATAACTCAATGATGAACTGATAGTACTAAACTAGTACTGAGAGGGGGGGGGTGAATCAGTATAGACAAAAATACAGTCCTAAACTGGTCTGACAGCAGACACTCCAAATGACTGGCAAACAGTGACACTGGTTTGAAACAGAGTGCAACCGGTAAAGCTAAGAATGACTGAGACAAGCATTAACCAGTTACTCACTTAGCTTTTCACTCAACTCAAGAATACCTTACCATTTCTCCCTTATGCATAAATAGGTAATATACCATCAGATCATAATAACAACTAGTTCAACATGTTTTATTGACAAGCATAAAACACAGAACCATTATATGCTTGACAGACAATAGCAAAGCATCACAAGATTAAAGCATCACACATGACACACATATTTTTCACGTGGAAACCCAACTGGGAAAAACCATGGTGGGGACGAATATCCACAAGCTTTTTTTGAACTCTTTAGAAGTCTGCTCTATTAGGAGCCTTGTCCAGTTAGAGACATTACAATAGGTTATGCTAGGAACCGATCATGTTAAGGATCACTTGGTTAAGGGTTAAACCTTGTTAAAGGTTACCTTGTTAGAGGATTTCAAGAACTCAATAGCTAAAGGATTTTGAACTCAATAGCTTTGAATTACCTTGTTAAAGGATTTACAACAAGCCAGCTAAGGCTACCTTGTTAAGGGATTTTCCAACTGTTGCTGTGGTTAGAGATCAACAAGTATTACAATGATCTGGTAACAACACTCAATGCTAATGCAGATCCACTTAAGCTCCTCTTCACCTTCTGCACTTACACTCTACAGGTATCACTTCTCTTCTTTTGGTCTAGCAAGAATCACGTATCCCTTCTCTTGGATACACACACACAACTTTTGCCAACAACCTCAGAAAGAAACACAACATCGACCTTATAGGAAAATAGATAGGTTGGTAGCATAAACCCTTAACCCTAACTTGTTAGGTTAAGGAATTCAAACGGTTCAATCCTGACCATTGAGAACACTCCATTAATTGCAATAGTCTTGATCTAATCTCAAGACATTCTCCATCGTCCATTTTCACCGATTTCATGGCGGCTGATAACCCATCACACGTTATCACCATTTTACAGACTTCACACATTCCTGAGTTGGATAGGAACAATCTCCTTCATGCAAGATCCTTCACGTGCACAAGATTGATGTGGCAACATGATCTTTTCTTCATTACAATGCTAACTCATCACACAATGTCACTGGTTGAGCCACATAGGCTTGAAGCACTTAAACTGGAAACCTTGAAGTTGAGACTACCAACCAGTAGTGATACAACGCTTCCATGTGGCAGTTCCCATAACCATATGTCAGTTCACCTTGAACAAGCACACCACTTCACTTTGGCACTAGTGCCAGTTCACAGTGTTCTACCAGTTTTTTGATATGCCGGTTCTCACTTCTTTAGCATATTGACATCAATGACAACATAAAATATCATTATGTCCATATACCAGTTCACATAATGCCAGCAATGATGTCATTATGTGTTACGTGGGGTCCTAAGGGAGAGAGAGAGAGAGGGATGCGGTATAGAGGAAGGGAGAGAGGGGGAACATGCTAGTTTGTTATTCTTGTCAGTAGTATTGCTACTACTTTTTATATTGCAATATTGGTAAACATCTTGCCACCTTATGACACTATAATGCAATCTTGCCATCTTGACCCCTTAGGACATCATATGCTCCTAAAGGGTCATGTGGTGTTTTGTGGGGTCCTAAGGGAGAGAGAGGGAGAGAGAGAGACCACTTAGGACACCATATGATCTCTTAGAGTCCCAGATTAGGGTTATATGGTGTCGTTAGGGGTCATATTGTGTCCTATGACCCTTAGGAAACCATATGGTGTTGTTATGGGTCATATAATGTCTTTATGGGTGATATGGTATCTTGTGACCCCTTAGGATACCATATGACCGCTTAGGTGTCGTTAGCAGTCATATTGTGTCCTATGACCCCTTAGGAAACCATATGACCCCTTACGACACCATAAGGCATTTTTATGGGATGTATGTTATCCTTAGGGGTCATATAGTATCCTGTGACTCCTTAGGACACCATATGACCCTTTAGGTGTCAGTTTAGGTCATATTGTGTTGTATGAACCCTTAGGTACTATTATAGGTTATATTGTGTCCTAAAGGGTCATGCAGTGTCCTATGACCCCCTAGGATACTATATGATTCCTTAGGTGTCATTTGTTGGCATTGTGTTGTCATTGATGTCAATCGGTATGGGATAACCACTGGTGGTAGAGATGTATGTGCAACACCGCTATGGAGAAGAACATGATGTGATATCGTGGATATCATCTTGTGTTGCAGAACATCGGTAATGGTAAGGAAGATGACCTCAGGATTCACTAGTCAACAAGCTAGTGCCTGACTTTTGGGATGAGATAGAAAGGTGTTTGAGCGGTTGGTTGTGATGAAGAGGTAGAATGTTATTGGAATCACATGAACACTAGAAGAGAAGAATGAATCGGTATGCTATGAGGTTGCAAAGCAAAATGAATCCCACTGGATGAAGATGCAGTCATCATGAGAAGCAATGACTAATAGTGAATGTGCTCACATCAGTTCACATGAGCCTGTTTGAAGAGATGATGCACAAACAGGGAAGTCACATAAGTATATGACAGAAGAGAAGGTGTTACTCCACCAAGTAAGTGGAGCTTATCTCCTATTATGCATTGAGTGCATTATAGTCTGGAGAGATAAGAGTGAAGAGGTAAAGGCAAGTACTTGAAGCATCACACATGATCTACTGGTGAATTGAATGAATGCCCTATGTGCATGAGATCAAGGTTATGCACTAGACTAAAAGAGAAGGCATGTTGAGATGCCAGTACAAAGGGAGTGTGAAATATTTTTCATCTTGACAAACCGATTGTGATATGGTCAAAGCTAATCAGGGAGAAGGCAAGGATGAGTAGATGCAAACATAGGAATCCGAATTGAATAAAGAAGATGGAGTCTTGTGAAGGTTGATGACATAGAGTCATCAAGACTGGTAACCAATATGTAAGTCCACTACTTATATAAGCAAGGTGCAGATGCAGATCACTTCCCACTTGTGGGAATGAGAATACTTTGGATTTACCAGTCTAGAGACCAGTTTGAGAGTTCCATCGACAGTTCAAGATGAGGGCAGATATGATAAAGTAACTGATAGAATGGTTGAGACTAGAAGGCTTAGCAAACTGGCAGAAGTAAGGAACCGGTATGGTGGTTGATTGGTGATCCTATCTGGATTGACTGAAGAAGTCAAGATAATAGATGGTTGATGTGGATGCCACATGGGATCAAGGTGGAAATCTCTCAAAGCTTGGTGAAGTGTCATGTGGAGCTAGGTAAATTGACTGGTGTGCACTGAAAGTGAATCTCGTGATTTGTGGATCGGGTCAGAAGTGTATGGCTCGAGGAAGAATGAATAGACAGAGAAGAATCAGGGAGTTGTTGGCACCTGAATCAAAGCAAGAATATCAGGCTGAGAAAAGAGCTTAAGAAGGAAATGATAGAGGCATTAATGGTGATTGATCGATATGTATGCCGACAAATTGTTTGCAAGCTACTGAAGATGGAAGGCGTGTTCTGGAAGGCACATTGATGGCAGATTTGTGCAAGTGAATGTCAGGAAGATTAGATTGAGAAATATCTAATTGGATTTGATCAGACTCAAGGATCGTGAGGAAACCCTAACCACTCAGATTTTGAATTGGTATTTGGCAGGAAGTCTGGGCTATAAGTATGAAGGCCAAAAAGACTATTTGTTGCTGCTGCATAAAATATCATTATGGTACTACAAAGTGGGATACTTCTGCAAGGAAGAGAAAATCAGCCAAGTGCTCAATGAGCATCTAAGAGAAGTGGGAGAGAAAGAGGGAGAGCCTGGTTGAAGCATTCAACTGGTTGGAGAGAAGAACTGGTAGTGTTCATACCGGTCGAGTAGAAGTGAAGGAGGTTGCTGAGAAGGTAGACAAAGAACCAACAGAGAGTAGAACTTGTGGAGAGCAGTGCAGTGAGGAGGAGATTTAGTGAGAACATAGAAGAAGAGAGATGAACTAGTAGGGCTTATTGACAGAGCAGCAATAGGTGAAGAGCAACAGAAGAGTGAGTTGGTGGAGAAGAGAAAGTATTGAAGAAGTTGAGGAAATACAACTTCAGAGATCCCAAGAACACTTGTATGCAAATACCTGTCACAAGAGAAGAATAGAAGCACATAAAGCAAAAAAGCATAAATGCTCTGAAGAAGAAAATTATCATTCAGAAAGGGAATCAATTTATGAAAAATTACAATACAATCCTTATAAAAGGATAATAGCAACCCTAAAGGTGTGCAACCCTAAAGATACCCTAAAGGGACAATGTAAATACCTACAATATTTATTAAATGCCTAAGTTTAGCTTAAGCGTAGAGTTTAATAGATTAATAATTAAATAAATAATTATTAACTAATACAAGATAACTCTAACAGCCCCCCTTAAGATGAACTTAGGGAGTAGACAAAAAACTAAATGCATGAAGCAAAAAAAGCAACTACATGATGAAGACAAATTTGGGTCCGGGCAACAAGGCCTGATGAGGTACCCAATCACAACCAAATCTCTATGAAATGGAGAAATAGAGAAAACCACGTGGGAAAAAAACTCTACTCCAAAGAGAGATGGAAAAGAAAGAAGAAGACCACTGAAGTAGGAAATAGCTACAAACACTGTCAAAGAGTAACTGCTGATCTGAAGAACCTCCACTGAAATAGAACATGACCAGGTAGAGAAGACTGTAATCTGCATGAGTGCCCTCAAGTGACACTTCTCAAATCAAATGGCAAACAAAGGCAAACAACTTAACTCAAAGATATAGATGGCTTGAGACACCAAAGCCTGAAGAGCTGATTAATCGAACTAAGGAAGCATTAGAACCAACAGGACAAACCTCCCCATAATGCTAAAAAGGGAGAGGGACAGGAACACTAAAAAGAATGGCCAACAAGAACTACATGACGACAAACCAGGAACATCGAGGGTACAGAGAAAGTACATAGTGTCGTGGAAGGAACACTCACTAGACAACGGAAGATGGCAAACAAGGCAAACATCAACCCCCCCATGACTCTTTATAAGTAGTGCATGTACAATAAGGCACAAGAGGTGCAAGATTCCATGTAAACAATGCATGATGACACTTTATCTCAGTGCGTTTGCATAAATACAAGCTATAATGATAAGAAGACTAGAAATAGAAATGATAACCAAAATAGAGACATCCTACCCAGAGAAGAGATTCTAGGATCTGAAACAACCAAGATATCTACCAAAGTGCTCAAAAGAAAAAAACTGAATAAAATATGCATGGAGTAGAATCTGGAAATAAAATTCATATAGCTGGAAAGTGCACAGAACAAGCTTTCCAACGATATAAAGTTTTTGAAAAACGAAGTTCGGATGCTCATTCTATGGCTCTCGGAGTACAAAAAAGAGACCCCACTTTGACTGGAAAACAAAAATAGTCAAATAGAAAAATTGGAAAAAGTTACCAACATGATGAGGTCCGGCTCGGAACCAACTTTTCGATGCCTATTTGTTTTCAAAAAAATGACTCCATATGCCCAAGATATGGCCAAAAGAAAAAAACCCCTCTTTTTGGGCATAAAAAAGGTTAAATTTTTTTTCTAAAAATATTAATTATTATTATTATTATTTTTTTTGACGCATTTGCAGGTACAGAGGTATGGATTTTTGTGCCTTGTAAAGCATGCCAATGAAAAAATCATGGCCAAGATGCACTTGTCACCGAAATAGGTCGAATTATATATCAAAATGAATGGAAACACCCTTTGAAAGCCAACGGTGAGGTCTGTTTTGGCCCAAACTGCTCTGATTTTTTTAAAATTAATTTTTTTGATGGATTTCTCAAAATTCGTGCAAAAAAGAAAAGAAAAGGCAAAACCAAAGAAAAAATTTCAGAACCCAAATTTGATAAATTTTATATGGAAATGGGGGTTTTGGGGCGTTCTGAGCTCAACAGTGAGTTCTGTTTGAGCCCAAAATGATCAGGAACAAAACAACTACCCCAGATCCAATAAATTTTTTTGAAAAAACTTGAAACCCTCCTCCAAAAAATCTTTTGAAAAATCAGGAACAAGTAGCAATAGATGTAGGTTCTGATACCATGAAGAAGTTGAGGAAATACAACTTCAGAGATCCCAAGAACACCTGCATGCAAATACCTATCACAAGAGAAGAATGGAAGCACATAAAGAAAAAAAACATAAATGCTCTGAAGAAGAAAATTATCATTCAGAAAGGGAATCAATTTATGAAAAAGTACAATACAATCCTTATAAAAGGATAATAGCAACCCTAAAGGTGTGCAACCCTAAAGACACCCTAAAGGGACAATGTAAATACCTACAATATTTATTAAATGCCTAAGTTTAACTGAAGCATAGAGTTTAATAGACTAATAATTGAATAAATAATTATTAGCTAATACAAGATAACTCTAACAAGTATCTCACCGATAGAGTAAGATGTATGACAAGGTTGCAAGATTCATTTGTAACAAGATCAATACTTTTGTAATTGAAGTTCTCTTTGTGAACATTGAGTTGTAGCTTGGTGCAGGGGTTGTAGCTACTTGTGTTGGTGCCCTAAAGATAGGGGTTGGTGCTCCTTTGGGTTGTAGCCATAAATTAGGTAGGGGTTCGTGCTCCTTGGGTTGGTGCCCTAAAATTTGTAATAGTTTTTTCATTGTGAGCCTGGATTGGAGTAGTAGACTCCAGCAGTATTGCTCACTGAGGTTTTTACCATCTTGGGTTTTCCTCGTATATGCTAGTGTTATGTGATGTCCCTTGAGTGATTGCATTTGAGTTGGTCTCCCCACTAACTAGTAAGTCTGCATTAACTGGTATGCTCACATAGGATTGCTAAAGAGAAAAGGATTTGAGAACTATTGATTCACCCCCTCCCCCTCTCAGTGATACATTGTGTCTAATAATTGGTATCAGAGCTTAGGTTCCCAACTATATGATCTTTCTCTGGCTTAGGTTGATTCCGACCTAAGGACACAATGGTTTGTTTAGTATCATTCCTTGCTCCTATGTTTGATGGTGCAAACTATTCTATTTGGAGTTGTAGAATGGAAGTCTTCCTATCCTCTCTAGGGTTTGATGTATGGACGTCAGTTGTAAATGGTCTACCTAGAAATGTCAGTCCTTCCACTAGATTGGAAGAAGAAAGATGCTGCTTATGCAATAAAGAAGCCATTAAGGCCATATTTAGTGGCCTTGCTAGTGATGTTTCCTCATAGGTGGATAAGTGTAAATCAGCAAAGAATCTATGGGATAGACTAAGGAAGTTGTATGGAAATGAATCCTACACCACTGGATCAGTATGTGGTAGTGAGAAGAACTATGCAACAGATACTTGTGTAGATGATGAAGGCAGATCCATTGGTAGCTATAGTAATGATGATGAAGGAACCACCTCTTCATGGCCCAAGAATCTGAAGATGAGGAGCACACATCAGAAAGTGATAGGGAAAATAGAAGAAGAAGAAGAAGAAGGTGAGCTTGTAAATGCCCTTAAAGAACTCAATAGAGTAAGAAGGGAATACAAGCTATCCAAGAATGCTGCCATAGTTGAGAAGAACTGGTTGACAAAAAGCCTTGAAGATTCTGAGAAATTTATCTCATAACTAAAGTCTGAGGTAGAGAACACCAAGGAGTGTTGATGTGAAGATCTAGCATCTAGGCTAGAAGTTAAAAATGAAGAATATCAACAACTACTTGGAGAAATGGAGATTCTCCGAAATGACCTTAAGAAGTGTCAAGAGGAGCTCAAGGTAAGAGTCCAGTTTGATGTCATTGTAGATGCCTCAGATAAGATGTTGAAGAAGTAGAAGCATGCCAGGAACACTAAAGGTTTAGACAGTGGTGTCGGTGAATGCTCCACTAGCAAGAATGTCCCCCACAATGACATTCTGTTTGTCTCCTCAAATGGAGAAAACAAAGACCAAACCTTCTTAGTGAGAAATGCTCCCTGGAAGAAGGTTGATCTAGATACAACCGGTGAGGACTTGCAGACAAGAAAGAAGACCGGTGCTGCAAGAAGAAGAAACACTAAAGATCCCAAAGGAAAGGGGAAGATAAGGGAAGATAGCTTCACCAGAAGTAGGAAAGTGAGGAAGCAGCATAGAAGACCTCCTACTAGCAGAGGACAAGGAAATTCTACCGCCCACATGGCAAAGCAAGTGTGGGAGAAGAAGAGAGTAGATGGAAGAGTTGTACAAAATGGACAACTAAGGATCCACTCCCAAAGAAGAAGAAATGGAGATGCTAAACCGGTAAGATCTCCCCATGCATGGCAAAATAAATTTGCAAGTCATATGCCATCATTTACCGGTTACTACTTTGCATGTAATGCTTATGGCCATAAGGCAGAAGAATGTAGAAAGAGATCTAGAAGGAATAATCTAGAATCTCATAGACAACATGCATATGAGAAAAATTTATCTAGGAGTAGATACATGCATGTCCCCTCTCCAGGTTATGCAAATATCATTTGTCATAACTGCAATGGATGTGGCCATAGAGAGTTTGAGTACAGGAAGAGGAACCTGCAATCACATGGAGGCTAGTACAATGGCTATGCTCTGCAGAAAGGTGTATACAGAGCATATGAAAATCAGAGACCTGCATGGAACCAAAGCAGAAATGTCCCTGCAAGAGCAAGAAGTACACTAGTTCTAGTTACCAGTCACAACAACATGACTAGAAGAAGATGGTCAAACTGGTATGTAAAGAGATTCCCCAAATATGAAGTTGGGATGGATGTTGTGTGCTACTATAGCACTACTTCTGGCTATGATGGAAAATCAGGAAATGGAAGGACACATCAGTAGGAGAAGGAAAGACCTGCTCCCAAGTCTGAAAATGGGAAGAAGAATGAGATCAAATAGGTATGGAGGAAGAAGACCATGGATCGACACTGTGCATTCAGCTCACAGGTGATATCTCCTAAAGCCTAAAGGAGATTTAGGAACTTAGGGGGAGCAGTACATTGAATTTATTATTCACCCTCTCAGTGAAGAAGGCAACATGGAAGAACATGCTGTTACTAGTATGAAAGAAGAAAAAGTAAAGATAAGTGTGTGTAGAGGTTGCATGTAGAGGTTGCATTAACTACACACCTACTAATCAGTGTTGGATCACCACTGCTTGATTCAATGAGTAAAGGTTAGTAATTGGTTTCAGGTGTTAACTGGTTTGTGCGAGATGTTACCGACTTGTATATTAACAGGTACTTGCAGGTTATGTAAGACAATGAAGTTGGAAGTTCATTGCATTAGCCCTGGTAGCATGGAATGTGGAGTTCATGGCTAAGGTGGTATTGGAAAAGACCTGAATGACATATGTTGGCCCCATGGTTGATCATGTAGGCATACATATTTTTGGACTAACCTATTTTGATTCTTGTCATGATAATAACATTGACTGGCATTGTGTAGATCCAGGATCATGTCATAGGCTATGGTGGATACAACGGAGTTGAAGGATCATTGGATGATCACATATGCACAACTAAACTAGTGTATGGAGAAGATGGGAGATCTAGTACTGTACTTGATCAGAGATAAGAACCTGAGATGTATGACTCAGGGGGAGTTCAAGTGCTCATCATGAAGAGTCTCATAATGAAGAGCTGGCTTTCTTGAACTCATAAGGGTACTGATTGCCCAAACTGTAGGAGATAGAAATTGTAGAGATATTGAAGATTAACTGGTAAGAGAATACTACTCACTGACACATCAACAATTGGTATCAGTCCCTCTAAAGATTGAAGTGCCTTATTAAATGGCTTTGGACCTGCATACTCAATTGGTGTTATTTGATGGTTAAGTTCTCCATCTTAAAGTGTTGGGACCTAGAAGATGTAACAACCGGTGACAAGATAACAAATGGTATCAAAGGAAGTGTTACATCAAATGACGACAAAGGGGGAGAAAGTATTATGTCAGTGACCAGTACATACAAAGAGAAATAATATACTGACACTGCCCTTTGCCATTATCATCAAAGGGGGAGAAGGATTCTGTAGTATGCCAGATACTACATGTGTTGACATCAATGCCAAAGGAGGAGATTGTTGGCATTGTGTTATCATTGATGTCAACCAATATGGGATGACCACTGGTGGTAGAGATGTATGTGCAACACCTCTATGGAGAAGTACAACATGTGATATCTTGGATATCATCTTGTGTTGCAAATCATTGGTAATGGTAAGGAAGATGACCTCATGAGTCACCAGTCAACAAGTTAGTGCTTGACTTTGTGTGATGAGATAGAAAGGTGTTTGAGCAATTATTTGTGATGAAGAGGCAGAATGTTATATGAATCACATCAACACTGGAAGAGAAGAATGAACCGGTATGATGTGAGGTTGCAGAACAATAGGACTCCCACCAGATGAAGATGCAGTCATTATGAGAAGCAATGACTAACAATGAATGTGCTTACATTAGTTCACATGTGCCTATTTGAAGAGATGCTGCATAAATAGGGAAGCCACATGAGTATATGGTAGAAGACAAGATGTTACTCCACCAAGTAAGTGGAGCTTATCTCCTATTATGCATTGAGTGCATTATAGTTTGGAGAGATAAGAGTGAAGAGGTAAAGGTAGGTACTTGAAGGATCACACCGGGTCTACCGATGAATTGAAGGAATGCCCTAAGTACATGAGATTAGGGTTATGCACTAGACTGAAAGAGAAGGCATGTTGAAATGATAGTACAGAGGGAGTGTGAAGTGTTTGTCATCTTGACAAACCGATTGTGATATGGTCAAAGCTAATCAGGGAGAATGCTAGGCTGACTAGATGAAAACATAGGAATCTGACCTGACTAAAAGAAGATGGAGTCTTGTGAAGGTTGATGACATGGAGTCATCAAGAGTGGTAACCAGTATGTAAGTCCACTGGTTATATAAGCAAGGTCTAGATGCAAAATACTTCCCACTTGTGGGAATGAGCATACTTTGGATTTACTAGTCTAGAGACTAGTTTGAGAGTTCCATCGATAGTTCATGATGAGGGAAGATATGATAAGGTAACCAGTAGAATGGTTCAGACCGGAAGGGTTAGCAAACCAACAGAAGTAAGGAACCGATATGGTGGTTGATTGGTGATCCTATCTGGACTGACTGAAGAAGTCAAGATAACAAATGGTTGATGTGGATTCCACATAGGATCAAGGTGGCAATCTCTTAGAGGTTGGTGAAGTGCCATGTGGAGTTAGGTAACTCGATTGGTGTGCACTGATAGTGAATCCTATGATTTGTGGATCGGGTCAAAAGCATGTGGCTTGAGGAAGAATGAATAGACAGAGAAGAATCAAGGAGTTGTTGGTGCCTGAATCAAAGCAATAAGATTAGGCTAATAGAAGAGATCGAGAAGGAAACAACAAAGGCATTAATGGTGATTTATCGAGATGTATGCCGATAGATTGTTTGCAGGCTGCTGAAGATGGAAGGTATGTTCTTGAAGGCGTATTGATGGCAAATTTGTGTAGGTGAATGTTAGGAAGATTAGATCGAGCAAGATCTGATTGGATTTGATCGGCCTCAAGGATCATGAGGAAATCCTAACTACTCATATTTTGAATTGGTTTTTGGAGGGAAGTCTGGGCTATAAGTATGAAAGCCAAAGAGATTGTTTGCTACTGCTGCATAGAAGATCATTCTACTACTGCAGATGGGATACTTTTGCAAGGAAGAGAAAATCAGCCAAGTGCTCAATGAGCACATGAGAGAAGTGAGAGAGAAAGAGGGAGAACCTGGTTGAAGCGTTCTACTAGTTAGAGAGAAGAACCAATAGTGTTCATATCAGTCGAGCAGAAGTGAAGGAGGTTGCTAAGAAGGTAGACAAAGAACCGACAGAGAGTAGAACCGGTGAAGAGTAGAGTAGTGAGGAGGAGATTCAGTGAGAGCATAGAAGAAGAGAGATGAACTGGTAGGACTTACCGATAGAGAAGCAGCAGGTGAAGAGTAGCAAAAGAGTGAGTCGGTGGAGAAGATAATTTATCTCACCAATAGAGTAAGTTGTATGACAAGGTTGCAATATTCACTTGTAACAAGACAAATACTTTTGTAATTGAAGTTATCTTTGTGAACACTAAGTTGTATCTCAGTGCAGGGGTTGTAGCTCCTTGGGTTGGTGCCGTAAAGACAAAGGTTGGTGCTCCTCTTGGTTATAGCCCATAAATTAGGTAGGGGTTGGTGCTACTTGGGTTGGTGCCCTAAAATTTGTAACAATGTTTTCATTGTGAGGCTAGATTGGAGTAGTAGACTCTAATAGCATTGCTCACCAAGGTTTTTCCCATCTTGGGTTTTCCTCGTATATGCTAGTGTTATGTGATGACCCTTGTGTTATTGAACTTGTGTTGGTCTCCCCACTAATCGGTAAGTCTGGATTGAGTTAGCTCTAGTAACTGATATTCTCACATAGGATTGCTAAAGAGAAAAGGATTTGAGAACTACTGATTCACCCCCTCCCCCTCTAAGTGGTGCATTGTGTCTAACATCGTTATGTGTTATAATGTGTCCGTAGGGGTCATATTATGTCCTACGACCCCTTAAGACACCATATGACCCCTTACAACACCATATAGTTTTGTTATAGGTCATATGGTATTCTACTTGGGGTCATATGGTATCGTATGACCCCTTAGGTGTCGAATTTTGTAAGTAGTTTCGGCACTACATTTTATATTGTAATAATGGTTCATTTTGCCACCCCAGGATACCGTATGACTCCTTAGGACATCATATGCTCCTAAAGGGTCATGTGGTGTTATGTGGGGTCCTACAAGAGAGAGAGAAACACACACACATACACACATAGAGGGGGGGTGGGAGAGAGGATGGAGAAGGATACGGAGAGAGAGGGAGAGAAAGGGGTTGAGAGAGAGAGAGAGAGAGAACTTAGATTAAGGACACTCCATTGTCTTTTATTTTATAATATATTGGTAGGTGAACAGGTTAGATGTTTGTCAGGTCATATTAGAAGGGGATCTGATGGTTCAAAAGAAAGGAGAGATTGTGAAAAAGGAGGTGTGAGATAATATTACTATGGTAAACATAATATAGTGATGAAAGAGGTGGGAGAAGAAAGTATTGTGTTTCAGGTTGCAGGTTTCATGGAGAACGAAAGAGTAGAAGTGATAGTGGAGGAGGTAAGAGGAGAAAGATTCATAAGATGTAAAAGAGAGGGAGGGAGATGGGGGAGGAAGGGAGTGAGGGAGAGAGGGAGAGAGAGAGGGGAATAAAATAGGGAGGGAGGGAGATTGGTGCAGGAGCACCTAGCTCATTCTCAGCTTCTTTTTCATCTCAGGTTTGATTTGTGTTATTTTAAGTTGGAAAGTTGTTTAGCATGCTTTTTGAAGTTTTTCTAGGTTGTTTGGATGAGTTTTGAACTCATTGTGTGGTTTTGGTTTCCTGTTTTCAACTTTTGCTCAAAATTGCCAGTTTTGGTGTTGCCTGGCAAAATGTTGTAAAAAGTGAGTTTTTAGTGTGTTTTTGTTTTTGAAAGGTTTTAGACATGTTTTATGTTTGTATTTAATGTATAAGAAGTGTTTTTAGATGATGGTTAGTTTTGGAGGTCAATCTTGCATTTTCTAGGCACCAAAAGTTGTCATTTAGGCATCAAAATGTCAAAATTAAGTGCCTTTGGACATGTACCTATCCATATAGGAGGTTAACCAACTTGGAGAGGTATTTAAACTCCTTTTTTATCTTTTGTAAGGGTTGATCATTCGAAGTTATGAGAAGTTTTGCAAACTTGCACTAGTTTTTACTTGGTTTTCTCTAGTTTTTGGCTCCATGTGAACAACAGTCTGTACACTTGTTGTACTTGTCCGTAATGTTCTTATATTTTTTGATTCTAACATTTTTTCCCAAAATTTTCCCATTGGTGGCATTAAATTTGATTAAGTTTTGAAGTTGTAGCAAAATTGTTTTGATTTCATAGTTTCACTGCCCAGTCTAGGAATTTGGGCAAGAATGCTTGACCAACTTCGTTTCTTGGAGTCTTAAAGTGTTCATGGCTTCTCAAGAACTAGTTGGTCAAGTTTTACATTATTTAAATATGAGTTTTGGTTTCAAGAGTGTAGGTACAAGGTGTTTTGTGAGCATGGAGCCCTAGGCAAGTAAGCCATTTGGCTAGGGTCTTTGCACAAGTATGATGTTTTGCTCTTCCATAGCATTTGCATCCTTTTGGTGAATAGACATATGTGTTGTCTAAGTGTTGTGAGAAAGAAAAGAGACTTCCTAAGTCTGGAAGAGGGAGGTTATATGTTTCAGTTTCATGAATTGTAAGCCAAAACAGTGAGTCACTGTTTGGTAGTTGTTTTCTTTCCTAGTATGCTCTCCACCATTCATTGGTGTGAAAACCTCTGTCCATACTTTGTTTTCTTGTAAAAAAGTACAATAAAGGAGTAAGAACTACTCTTGGGTAATGTAAAAGCCAAGATCAAACAATGATCTCCTTAGGCAAAAAAAAAAAAATGTAAAACGCCCAGCAGGCTGCCACAGTCAAGTATGACTGATTTTTGCATATTGTTGAAGTTGTAAATGGATTTTCTCCTTTTCAAATTGCAGGTATGAAGGACTTAATGTATGAAGAAGATAGAGAATTTCTTATAGAGCACAAACAAACCTTCAAATATGTGTTTTAACATTGTAAAGTGCAGGTCCAAAATGGAAAAACAGTGAAAAGAGGAAAAGTGTAGTCCCATTTACTTGACAGTGAACTATATACCATTTGTACTTGCCTAATACCTTTTGTGTAGGGAAAATTGTATTCATTCTTGTCTCTAATGTAATTTATGTTCATATGCTTCTATTATAATTGGAATTTTGCAAAAAAAAATGCTTGTGGAAGGCAAAAGTGTAAAATTGTCAAATGTTGCATTTCCTTTGTATGCATATCATGAAAATCTTGGTCTTCACTTTGTGAGGTTTAAACCTTTTTGGTTATGGTATTGTTAGCCATTAGAAAGGTATAAATAGGTATCTTTGCATCATTTTGAGGTTCCCAAGCTTGAAATGTGGTTTTTGACAACAAACCCTTCCAAAACCCTCCTTTTATGCCCATTTTTGGGACAGTCATGGAGAAGGACTTAGGGACCCCCAAAATTGATGAATCTTGAAGAACTCCCAAAAGGGTATCCAAAAATATAAACCTTTTAGTATGGAAGTCCATTTCTTGAACAGGGTGAGCACAAAACCCCAAAAGGAGGGCTAACTGCTTGTAGCATTTTTAGGCCTAAAAATTGAATTTTGGTCAAATAGGGTACACGAATGGTGAATGAAAAGATCAAAAGACATCAATGCCAGTTGAAACAAGTTGTCCTCACATGAATTTGACACCTTTTGTGAGATAGACCCCAAGAACATAGTTTTAGGAAGCCAGAGTGGTTATGGGGTTGAAGCCTTTTAGCATACAAGAGGTCTTGACTTAGGGAGGTGAAACAAGAGGAAGTTTGAGATGGTCTATGAACCTTTGCACTCTAATTACAACAACAAATCCTTGAAAATAGTAAGGTCCTATACTTAGTGAACATATAAGTCACTTGAGCATTCCACTTGCACTACCTCCCCATCATTGTGGTATCAGAGCTTAGCTACACTTGGGACGAATTAGCAGTTTGACACCCATGGTGACAAATGCAGAATTAGCAAAGAAAGTGGAAGACCAGGAAGAAGAAAATAGGTTACTCAAAGAGAAGTTAGATCTCTTAGAGCAGAAGTTGGGTGAAGTAGAAGTGAAGGCAGATGAAGCTAGCAATAAGATAGAGGGAACAAAAGGTAAGGGTAAGCTATTAGCTATAGAGGATGAGACCCCTATACCAGACCCTGTGATAGAGAATGAGTCCTTTTTGAAAGCCTTGAAGGCTATGAGTGGGAGAACACTAGAAGGAGTCCCACTATTCAGTGGTAAAATGGACCCAGAAGTGGTCATGGAGTGGATTGAGGGGCTTGAGAACCATTTTGAGTGTGATGGTGTGACAGAGGCCCAGAAAGTGAAGGTGGCTAAGTCTAGGTTGAGAGGAGCTGCCTTAACATGGTGGAAGTTCATTCAGGATGAACATGAGAAAGAGGGCAAAAGGCCCATAGCAACCTAGAAGGGAATGTTGTCCAAGATCAGAGAGGCTTACATTCTAGAGGACTATGAAATACAGCTCCATAGGAGAAGGCAAAACCTTAGGCAAAAGGAATTAGATGTTAGCACCTACACCGAGGAGTTTCAGAAGTTATGCCTTAGGTCAAAGATTCAAGAGGATGAGAATGTCAAGGTGGCTAGGTATCTCAATGGTTTGAGATGGAACATACAGGAAGAGTTAAGTTTGTTGTGCCCTACAACAGTCTAGAAGTGCTATCAACTTGCACTCAAGGTAGAGGAAAGGAGTAGGAAGAAGCAAGAGCAGCATAACAAAGGCAGAGGAAGAGGCAGAGATGGTCGAGGCCATCGAGGCAGTTTTGGGGGAAGACACATAGACCAAAGGTCCCAGGGGGAATCTAATCTTATTAAGAAAAGTGGGGATTCTTAGAGCAAACCTAATTTTAGGGGAAGGGGATCAAGCAACCCAGGAAGGGGTAGGTCTAGTGGCCCAGGTAGAGGGTCTTATTTCTCCACAATGAAATATTGTACAACTACCAGAAATTGGGTCATCCTGCTTATAGGTGTCCTGAAAAGCCTACTTCTTCCCATGGAGGTGAAAGAAAAGTGAACTATGTTTAGGAGGAAGGGAGTAGTACAAGAACTCGAACAATACACCTAGCACCTGAAGATGGTGAAAGTTTAATGATAAGGAGAGTATTGATGCAAGAACCTCATAAGTGTGAAGTGTCTCAGAGAAGAGCCTTGTTCAGGATAAAGTGAGAAATCTTGGGCAAGGTATGTAAGGTTGTTATTGACTCGGGCTCCACAGATAATATCATCTCAGAGGAGGCAGTTGGAAAATTGAACCTACCTAGAATGAAGCACAGTGAACCCTACAAGGTAACCTGGTTAAACAAGGGGCAACATGTCCTAGTGAATGAACAAGCATGGGTAGACTTCAATATAGGTGAGTACAAAGATAGGATTCTATGTGACATCCTTCCCATGGATGCTTGCCATCTACTATTGGGTAGACCTTGGCAATTTGACAGAAAGGCACACCATGATGGTGAAAAAAATGCATATTCCTTTCAAAAGAATGGCATTGTCTACAAAATTCAGTCCCTTAGTGAAGAGATAGAGAACAACAAACCACAGGCACCTAAAGTGCTATTAGTCAAGGAAAAAGAGTTCATCCAAACCATGAAAGAGGGAGATGGGATTGGCTATGCACTTGTAGTGAAACCTAAGGAGGATAAGAAAGAAAAACAAGTAGAGATCCCACAAGAGGTGCAGCAAATTCTTGATAGTTTTAAGAACATCATCAGTGATGGACACCCAGCAACATTACCTCCTCCTAGAGCCATTAGTCATCAAATTGACTTTATACCAGGAGCTTCTTTGCCAAACAAAGCAGCATACAAGATGACTCCTGAACAAAACAAAGAGGTAGCTAGACAGACTCAAGAGTTATTGGGTCAAGGATTAATCAGAAAGAGTATAAGTCCTTGTCCAGTTCCCACTGCGTTAGCACCTAAGAAAGGGGGCACATGGAGATTGTGTATAGATTCCAAAGCTATCAGTAAGATCACAATAAGATACAGATTCCCCATTCCCAGGATAGAAGATCTGATGGATTGTTTAGGGGGTGCGAGGTATTTCTCCAAAATAGACTTAAAGAGTGGTTACCATTAGATAAGAATAAAAGAGGGTGATGAGTGGAAAACTGCTTTTAAAATAAATGAGGGTCTTTATGAATGGTTTGTTATGCCTTTTGGACTCTCTAATGTTCCCAGTACCTTTATGAGGTTAATGAATGAAGTATTGCAGGATTTTCTCAGTAAGTTTGTGGTAGTCTACTTAGATGATATTTTCATCTTTAGTAAGACTAAATAGGAGCATTTGAAACACTTAGCTATTGTTTTACAAAGATTATCTGATGAGTAGTTAACCATAATTCTTGAGAAATGTGATTTTATGCAGCTAGAGCTAGTCTATCTTGGTTTTGTTGTGTCCAGTGGAGATCTTAAGATGGATCATTCTAAAGTTGTAGCCATAACAAGTTGGCCAACCCCACAATCAACCAGTGAGGTTCGGAGTTTTCATGGTCTAGCCCAGTTTTACCGAAAGTTTATCAGAAGATTTAGTGAAATTTGTGCACCCATGTTAGATACAATAAAGGGTGGTCATAAGGTTAAGTTTCAATGGACCGAAGTAGCCAATAAGGGGTTTGAGTTACTCAAAACTATAGTTGCTACACAGCTAGTGTTAATCCTTCCTAGCTTTGATAAGCTTTTTACCATAGAATGTGATGCCAGTCATCTTGCAGTAGGTGCAGTCTTGAGTCAAGATAACAGACCAGTTGCCTTTTTTAGTGAAAAACTCAATTATGCAAAGAAAAAGTATTCATCTTATGATTTAGAGTTATATGCATCGGTGCAGGCACTCAGGAAGTGGAGGCATTACTTGCTTCCTAAAGAATTTGTTGTGTATACCGACAACCAGGCAGTCAATTTCTTGAATTCTTAGGACAAACTCAACCATAGACATGTGAAATGGGTAGAGTACCTACAAGCATATACCTTCACTCTTAAGCACAAGAAGGGCCAATGTAACAAAGTAGCCGATGCTTTAAGTAGGAGATTGTTGACTATCCACGAGATCCAAGTAAAGAGTGTTGGGATAAATTGCTTTCGAGATTTATATCCTAATGATGATGATTTTGCTACTACTTATAAAGTTTGTCTTGCTTTTGAGAATCATTTTCATAGTGAGTATGCTGACTATACATTGCAGAATGGTTTGTTATTCAGGGGAGGACAGCTATGTGTTCCTAAAGGTTCCATGACAAAAAATCTCATTCAAGACAAACACAATGGGTGTTTGAGTGGCCATTTTGGTCTCAACAAGACCTTAGAGTTGGTTCAACATTTTTATTACTGGCCCAAGATGCAGAGAGATGTCCGGAGGTATGTTGAATAATGCATGATATGTCAAAAGGCCAAAGGACATAGCACTAATGCTGGTTTATATCAGCCACTTCCCATTCCTTCTAGGCCATGGGAATGCATGAGTATGGATTTTGTTGTAGGCTTACCAAGGAAAAAAACAAGACATGACAGTATCTTTGTGGTTGTGGACAAATTTAGTAAAATGGCTCACTTTATTCCTTGCAAAACTACTAATGATGCTAGTCATATTGCTTTTCTTTTCTTTAAAGAGGTTGTCAGAATACATGGTTTGCCATCTAGTATTGTATCAGATAGAGATGTTAAGTTTTTGGGTCATTTTTGGAAGACTTTGTGGAAGAAATTGGGTACTAACTTGTCTTTTGGCTCAGCTTACCATCCATAGACAGATGGCCAAATAGAGGTGGTGAATAGAACATTGGGTAATCTACTCAGATGTCTCACCAAGGAGTATGGACAAAGTTGGGATTAGCTTATCCCATAGGCAGAGTTTGCCTACAATGACAGTGTAAACAAATCCACTGGTAAGAGCCCATTTCAGGTTGTTTATGGTATGCATCCAAGAGGTGTTTTTGAGTTACATGATGTGACTAACTTGCAACATGTTAGTGCGACAGCAGAAGACATGGCACAATCTCTCAAAGAGATACATGAACAAGTTAAACAGTCTTTGTAGGATACCACAACAAGAGTCAAGGAAAGGGTGGATGCTTCAAAGAGGGATGTCCAATTTACAGTTGGGGATTTTGTGATGGTGCATCTCAACAATTCTAGATTATAGAAGGGAGTTCCTACCAAGTTACAGATGAGAAGAATTGGACCTTGTAGGATTTTGGCTAAGTATGGTCCAAATGCTTATAAAATTGATTTACCTGCTGATGTTTCTTTATCTCCTATCTTTAATGTTGCAGATTTGGTACCTTTCAAGGGGCAGCCTCTAGTAGAGAATCAAATAGTTTCAGACATTTCAAATTCCCTTTCTGATCTACCTCTCCCCTCTTCTTCTTCTCCCATTCCTGAATAGGTACTTGATTCCAAAATCATCAAGAAGACTAGAAGGCATGACTACTTTGAGCATTTGATCAAATGGAAAGATCAACCAACTTATGAAGCCACTTGGATACCTAAAAGTGACTTCACCAAGGCTGGTATTCCTCTCTCTATTCTACCCAAAGGAGTCACATGACTTCTTTGTCACCGGGGGAGTATGGTGCAGGAGCACCTAGCTCATTCTCAGCTTCTTTTTCATCTCAGGTTTGATTTGTGTTATTTTAAGTTGGAAAGTTGTTTAGCATGATTTTTGAAGTTTTTCTAGGTTGTTTGGATGAGTTTTGAACTCATTGTGTGGTTTTGGTTTCCTGTTTTCAACTTTTGCTCAAAATTGCCAGTTTTAGTGTTGCCTGGCAAAATGTTGTAAGAAGTGAGTTTTTAGTGTGTTTTTGTTTTTGAAAGGTTTTAGACATGTTTTATGTTTGGATTTAAGGTATAAGAAGTGTTTTTAGATGATGGTTAGTTTTGGAGGTCAATCTTGCATTTTCTAGGCACCAAAAGTTGTCATTTAGGCATCAAAATGTCAAAATTAAGTGCCTTTGGAAATGTACCTATCCATATAGGATTTTAACCAACTTGGAGAGGTATTTAAACTCCTGTTTTAATTTTTTTAAGGGTTTATCATTCAAATTTATGAGAAGTTTTGCAAACTTGCACTAGTTTTTACTTGGTTTTCTCTAGTTTTTGGCTCCATGTGAACAGCAATCCGTACACCTGCTGTACTTGTCTGTACTATTCTTATATTTTATAATTATAACATGTTTTCCTAAACTTTTCCCTTTGGTGGCATTAAATTTGATTAAGTTTTGAAGTTGTAGCAAAATTGTTTTGATTTCACAGTTTCACTGCCCAGTCTAGGAATTTGGGCAAGAATGCTTGACCAACTTGGTTTCTTGGAGTCTTAAAGTGTGAATGCCTTCTCAAGAACTAGTTGGTCAATTTTTAAATTATGTAAATATGAGTTTTGGCTTCAAGAGTGTAGGTACAAGGTGTTTTGTGGCCATCGAGCCCTAGGCAAGTAAGCCATTTGGCTAGGGTCTTTGCACAAGTATGATGCTTTGCTCTTCCATAGAATTTGCATCCTTTTGGTGAATAGACATATGTGTTGCCTAAGTGTTGTGAGAAAGCAAAGAGACTTCCTAAGTCTGGAAGAGGAAGGTTATATGTTTCAGTTTCATGAATTGTAAGCCAAAACAGTGAGTCACTGTTTGGTAGTTGTTTTCTTTCCTAGTTTGCTCTCCACCATTCATTGGTGTGAAAACCTCTGTCCATACTTTGTTTGCTTGTAAAAAAGTACAAGAAAGGAGTAATCCCTACTCTTTGTTAATGTAAAAGCCAAGATCAAACAATGATCTCCTTAGGCAAAAAAAAAAAAAATGTAAAACGCCCAGCAGGCTGCCACAGTCAAGTATGACTGATTTTTGCATACTGTTGAAGTTGTAAATGGATTTTCTCCTCTTCAAATTTCAGGAATGAAGGAATTCATGTATGAAGAAGATAGATAATTTCTTATAGAGCACAAACAAACCTTCAAATATGTGTTTTAACATTGCAAAGTGCAGGTCCAAAATGGAAAAACAGTGAAAAGAGGAAAAGTGCAGTCCCATTTACTTGACAGTGAACTATTTACCATTTGTACTTGCCTAATGCCTTTTGTGCAGGGAAAATTGGATTCCTTCTTGTCTCTAATGTATTTTATGTTCATGTGCTTCTGTTATAATTGGAATTTTGCAAAAAAAAAAGTGCTTGTGGAAGGCAAAAGTGTAAAATTGTCAAATGTTGCATTTCCTTTGTATGCATATCATGAAAATCTTGGTCTTCACTTTGTGATGTTTAAACCTTTTTGGTTATGGTCTTGTTAGGCAACATAAAGGTATAAATAGGTGTCTTTGAATCATTTTTAGGTTCCCAAGCTTGAAATGTGGTTTTTGACAACAAACCATTCCAAAACCCTCCTTTTATGCCCATTTTTGGGACAGTCATGGAGATGGACTTAGGGACCACCAAACTTGATGAATGTTCAAGAAATCCCAAAAGGGTATCCAAAAATATAAACCTTTCAGTCTGGAAGTCCATCACTTGAACAGGGTGAGCACAAAACTCCAAAAGGAGGGCTAATTGCTTGTAGCCTTTTTAGGCCTAAAAATTGAATTTTGGTCAAATTGGGTACACAAATGGTGAATGAAAAGCACAAAAGACATCAATGGCAGTTGAAACAAGTTTTCCTCACATGAATTTGACACCTTTTGTGGGACAGAGCCCAAGAACATAGTTTTTGGAAGCTAGAGTGGTTATGGGGTTGAAGCCTTTCAGCATACAAGAGGTCTTGACTTAGGGAGGTGAAACAAGAGGAAGTTTGAGATGGTCTATGAACCTTTGCACTCTGATTACAGCAACAAATCCTTGAAAATAGTAAGGTCCTATACTTAGTGAACATATAAGTCACTTGAGCATTCCACTTGCGCTGCCTCCCTATCAGAGATGGTGGGAGAGGAAGAGATGTCACATGATATCGTTAGGGGTCACGTGTTAGAACATGATATGACCCCTTAGGAATTTATATGGTCTTAAGGGGTCATATGTGTGCTAAGGGACCTTACATGATGTCATTAGGTGATATGTGGGGTCCTTAGAGAGAGAGAGAAAGAGAGAGAGAGAGAGAGGAATACAATGTACAAAAAGATATCCAAAGACAATATATCAATATACATTGTATTTAATGGTTGAGAGAAATTTCAAGGGTTTTTTTTCTTGCACACCACGCTCGAGATATGTATTTTCACACCTAGATGCCATGGAAAAAGGTCAGTTATGCATTTTTTTGGTTTTTTTTGCACATTTGATAAATTTTATTTACGTTTTCAATTTAAAATCATTGATTTTGAGTAGTTTTTTAAATTTTATGTTACCAATATCAGATTCTAAAAATATAGAACCACAACAAGATACACCTCAAAACCCACAACAAAACCCTCAGTCTCCATAGGAGGATTTGTTTAATCAGCTAGGGGAAAAAACTGCTAAAATAACTAGACTAATTGCTAGATTGAAAACATTTGAGCTTTAGCATCATTTAGCCCTTGCCACAATTCTAGAAACATTGGCTTGTGGTGCCACTGCAGTTTCGAGTCAGATTACAAAATGGGGAAACTATAGGGATAGGTGTCACACTTATTATGTTGATGGGTTATCATATGATGCAGTGAAAAGAAAAAACATAAGTAAAGCACAAATATGTTCTCTTTTTGTTTATTCTAGAATAGGTGAGTCCTTACCTCTTAATGCAAAGAGGTTTCCCATACATTGGTGTACCAATGTGCAAATGAAGTATGTTTTGGAATAGGTGGTGGATGGTCTTTCACGAACCACCTTGTAATAAATTTGAGGTTCCATTATATTTTTTGAGGAAAGTATATTGTGAGTTTGTCCTCATTGAGCGGCCTAATTATTTTGACATGAGAGAGTTCCATGGTAGAGGTGGCGGCTCTGCCCAAGATAGACCTGGAGCCCATATGGTATTAGACTTGTCGAGTCATCGCCCTGAAGCACCCAGACTCAAGGTGCATACGATGGCCCCACTAGCCCTGAAAGAGTTGATGGAGCTAGAGACTCTTCAGGTAAGCACAACATTGACTAATGTGATCATCCAGCATGGGACATAATTAGCATACCCTCTTGGTCTAGATGATGGTCCATTAACTGAGGCAGTTGTCATTGGTCAGTCCATTAAGCATGTGTGTCCCACTTGCTCAAGCATATGCACAGGGATGGATGCTAAGACTAGTGTAGATGGTTCCACATCCCATCTATGAATAATTTTCAGGAGAAAATGTCAAACCCGCACCACTGAGCATGTGGTGCTAACGGATGAATTGATGGACTTGTTTTTCGCTAGTCAACCACAGAAATAGGTGTGTTGATTTGAATTCATAACTTTTTATTTATCAATCACTTCAAAATTATAATTGTAAATAAATTTTTATTTATAGATCGATTTAAATTGATACAAACAATATGTATTTCAGGATGTAGCAGTAGGTGTTAATATACCATCTGATATTCCTCCCGCATTTATTGGAGCTGCAACTTTGATGCCTGAGGTATAAATTTTGTAACATGTTAAAATAGAATACTAATTTGAATTCAAAAAAAATTATAAGATATACTAACTCTCTTTAATGCTTGACAATATTTTGTTTTGTAGGCATTGACAGGGAACCAAATGTCCCACATTGATGATGTCATGCTCTTAACGATCAATTTTGGCCTAAAACGTTATGCGGTATCATATTTTGTAAACCTTATTTTATGTATTCTTTTGATGGAATATGCAAGTCATTTAATTTTAGATTTGTTAAATTATGTTTAATATTATCTACTAATATCTCTTGTGTTAATTTTGTTTGTTTTAGGGTACCCCCTTCATGTCTAGGCATCATCCTCAGTAAAAGAAATCCTTGACAATGCCTAAATGTGGGAAGAAGGTAATTGAACATATTTTTAATTATATAATTATTTGAAAAGGTTGAAATTGTCTTAGTTGGAATTTGTAGATTGATTAGTTTTTTTGTCTGTTTCATATACAATGACCGTTGGGCTTTGTAGAATTGTTCAATGCACCTGATACACCCAAGAATCAAGAGAGGCTAGAGTTATGTATCTCTACTTTATTTTCTTTATTTATTGATTGTATGTATGTGTGCATGTGAACTTGTGATAACTTATAATCTTATGAGTTTTCATACAGGAAATATCCATAGCCGCTTCATCAATGGAGAGCCCTCCTCCGTGTACTAGAGAAGCATCTCAACTCTTGTACACTTTTGTTTTATATATTGAATTAACTATATTTATCCTATAATACTTATCATTATATTAATTGTATTTAATCTTTAATTATTTTTTGTATAGGTAATAGCCACAGCTGCTCCATCAATGGCGAGAACTCCTCAGACTACTGGAGAAGCATCTAATGCTCTAGTACAATTTTGTTCTCTATATTGTAGATAATTTGTTTTTTTGATATATATATATATATATATAGCCGCTTCATCAATGGAGAGCCCTCCTCCGTGTACTAGAGAAGCATCTCAACTCTTGTACACTTTTGTTTTATATATTGAATTAACTGTATTTATCCTATAATACTTATCATTATATTAATTGTATTTAATCTTTAATTATTTTTTGTATAGGTAATAGCCATAGCTGCTCCATCAATGGCGAGAACTCCTCAGACTACTAGAGAAGCATCTAACGCTCTGGTACACTTTTGTTCTCTATATTGTAGATTTTTTGTTTAAATCTATTTAATCTACAATAGGCCCCTTCGGGGTTCAACCATAACTTGGATCCTTTGAAGTTTGTGTTCAAGAAAACTGACTGACAAGGAGAAGACAAAGGAGACAGTAGATCCTAGATCAACAAATGAGGTAATCTATATTTCAATTGCAAAGAAATTATGGTTAAATGTATAGTGATGTTGATAATTGTGAATGATTTTTTACAAAAGGATTCTAACTTGGTTTTTGAATTTTGGTTGTGCAAACATCTACAGATTTGCATACTGCATCAAAGAGGCTTGATTTTGATGATGCACTACAAGTATAGGATCATATAGTGTTAGTTGTGGTCATTGAATGACTAATACATGTAGATATATTCTACACTTTCATTGTATATCAATTTGGACATGGCATATGCCACACTTTTGTAAAACTTGTATTGACTTGGCATATATGCCTTTCTTGATATATATAAATGTTGATATTGGATCCAATAAATGTGTATTGTGTTCATTATTGTGCATTTCATTGATATTGCTAGGAATATTAGATACACACAAAATTTGTTCATTGTGTTTATTATTGTGCATTTTGATAGATATAAATGATTATTTATAATTGATACGGTTAAATGAATATTTGCCTATGTAATCAATAATATTTTATAAAGTTAAATGAATATTTGCCTATATAATCAATAATATAATTATTAGCAACACAAATTTATGATATAAAGCATTGCAATTATGGAATATTATTTGATAATATTTCTAAAATACTGAATTAACTCTACAAAACCCCTTGTCTCAATCAAAATGAAATTCAATGGTAATGATGAAATTTGATCCGTGGTAATGATCACTAGATGCTTTTGATTCCTTTCGTCAAATTTTGGTTTTTGTCTTGTTTTCCATTTGTATTGTTTAAATAAGGTGGTTTGGGACCATTAATGATCATTTCAAGTCATTAGTGAAAGTTTGGGTTCATTTGGATAAAAGATGTAAAAGTTGCTCAGTTGTTGTCAAAGTTGCTTAGTTATTGTCAAAGTTGACAATATTGTCAAAGTTTCATCATCAACACAAACCAACAACATGAGAACGTTCGGGTAGGAATTTGTATGCTAGGAATTTTTATGTTGTGCCTCCCAATGCATCGAAACATCGAGAGCCGTCTCCTAGCAGTGTGATCTATCAAGTGCCTTGAGTCCAAAAAATTGTCAAACTTTGACGAACAATTTCTCGCAATCCACAATGTATATGATCGATATGTATGAACCTATAGGGTTATGTGAGGCACATCTACAATAACCTATCTCTATTTCTCATGACATGTGGTGTGTACATGATTAATATTAACATAAAATAGTTTTTTCCATTTCAAAAAATCTTTGACTAATTCTTATATGATGAAACTTTTGAAGGAATCTTTCATAAAATTTTGTGTGTCATATCCAAATAGTGTTTGGCATGTGGATCACAATTTATAGATCCAATTTGCCTTCTAACAACATCTCTTTGATTAGGTGTATACCTTCTGTTGTTGTGCCAAAAATTTTCAATTAATGTTCTTAGTGCATCAACAACAACCTTGTCTTTGCATGGTAGTCTACCCGAGAACGTCCAAAGAGAATTATTGTTAGGATCCTCTATTTTCTCCCACCTATCTAATGATTTATGTAATGTTTTTCTACTTATGTTTAATGACTTGTTTTTCTTATCAAAGAATATTTTTTAATTTTCTTCCTCATTATGGTTGATGTTATAACACATTGAGTAACATTAGAATCTTTAGTACATGATTTTGAACCAATAGCTTGATATGCATCAAATAGATTACTTTTGGATGATTTTAGGCCTATAATTTTCACATTCTCTCTAAAATTTAAATTGTTAATCATTTCAACAATTAATTGGCATCTTGCAATTTGATTTACGTTTTCAGAATAGTTTTGTCATATTATTTTGACCATTTCCTACAAGTTCGTTCATTCATTTTATTGGGCATTGGCATCAAAATATTCTCATCGATGCCAATTAGATATCTTGGTTTCCTATGAATGATTCTAGAAGGTGTTAACATCGGTGCATTGCATGCATTACGTACATTTATTGCATCAAATATAGAGCCGGTGTATTTTCAGCATTGTGTGCACTAAGTAAATTCATTCAATTAGATTCATACGGTAAATCAAATGTTTTTGGTGCATCTTCATCATTTGTTTGATTACTCAGTGTGATCTCTTATTCAATTGCATTATGTTCATTTGGTAAATCGAATTGAGATGTTGAGGATGATGTACCTTCTTGTCCCATTGTTCTTATGTCATACAATTTCTTCATGTGTTGCCTTTGTCTTTCCTTTTCAACCTCTCGTTGTTCTTTCCCATCGTTAATACTGATTGTCCTAAATAGAATCATATTACATATATATGTAAATAAAATTTCTTAAAAAATCAAATAACCATAAAATTGAGCATTATCATTATTTTTTAAAATCAAAACTATGAAAAAATCACAATAGCATTGAACAAACTAATAAGAGCAACAATTAAAACATTTGAAATCATGCAAAACAAAAATTTCACTTCTTTCTACAAATAAAATTGTCACAGAAGCATAGTAATAGTTGTAGTGGAGCCTTCAATGACTTGAAAAACTTATTTTGAGGTCATTGAGGATGCTGGGAAACTAAAAGTATTTCCAAGAAATGCGTACATGGTATAGTCAGTAACCCCATGCACACTTTTAGTCTTTAAAAATGCTCAACAAACCAACGTCCATATTCCCAGTACCCCGTACGCATTAATTGTAGCAAAGAAAATGTGAAGGAAAAGGAAGGGAGGGAGAGGAGAGAGAGAGAGAGAGAGAGAGAGAGAGAGAGAGAGAGAGAGAGAGGACATTCCATTGTCTTTTGTTTTATAATATATTGGCAAGTGAACAGGTTATATTTTTTTGGGTCATGTTTGAAGGGGATCTGATGGTTCAAAAGAAAGGAGTGATTGTGATAAAGGAGGTGGGAGATAATATTACTATGTTCCAAGTTGTATATAATGAGATGGGTAAAAAGAATATAGTGATGAAAGAGGTCAGAGGAGAAAGTATTGTGTTTCAGGTTGTAGTTTTCATGGAGAACGAAAGTGTAGAAGTGATAGTGGAGGAGGTAGGAGGAGAAAGTTTGATAGTGAATTTGAATTTTCTCTACACAAGAAAAGTAGGTTATAATGAAATTTTTTCCAATTTTAAACAACTTGCGAGTCTTGTAGCCAATTTTCAGATAAAGAAGTTGTTTATCAAGTTGAATTTGTGTATGGATGGGGTATGGATGAAGGGAGAGACATGGAGCATGGTAGTTTGTTCTTTTTGTAAGCCGTATTGGTACTGATTTTTATATTGTAATATTGGTTCATCTTGCCACCTTAAGACACCATGTGACCTCTTAGGACATCATATGCTCCTAAAGGGTCATGTCGTGTGCTAAGGGGTCACATGATATCATTAGGTGTTACGTGAGTTCCTAAGGGAGAGAGAGAGAGAGGGGGGCCGAGGGATGGGAAAGGGAGATAAAGGGGGTAGGGAGAGAGAAAGAGTGGGGAGGGGGAGAAGAGTAGAGAGAGAGGGATGCAGTATAGAGGAACGTAGAGAGGGGTAACATGCTGGTTTGTTATTCTTGTAGGCAGTATTGGTACTACTTTTTATATTGCAATACTGGTAAACATCTTGCCACCTTATGACACCATAATGAAATCTTGCCATCTTGACCCCTTAGGTCATCATATGCTCCTAAAGGGTCATGGGGTGTTATGTGGTGTCCTAAGGGAGAGAGAGAGAGAGACCCCTTAGGACACTACATGACCCCTTAGAGCACCACATTAGGGTTATGGTGTTGTTAGGGGTCACATTGTTTCCTAAGGGGTCATATTGTGTCTTATGACCCCTTAGGACACCATATAGTGTCGTTATGGATCGTATGGTGTCATTATGGGTCATATGGTATCTTGTGACCCCTTAGGACACCATATGACCCCTTAGGTGTTGTTAGGGGTCATATTGTGTCCTATGACTCCTTAGGACACAATATGACCCCTTACGACACCATAAGGTATAGTTATGGAATGTATGTTATCCTTAGGGGTCATATGGTATCCTATGACCCCTTAGGACACCATATGACCCTTTAGGTATCTTTATAGGTCATATTGTGTCGTATGAACCCTTAGGTACTGTTAGAGGTTATATTGTGTCCTAAAGGGTCATACAGTGTCCTATGACTCCTTAGGACACTATATGATTCCTTAGGTGGTGTTATGGGTCATAATGTATCCTTAGGGGTCATAATGTGTCCTTCGACCCCTTAAGACACCATATGACCCCTTACGACACCATACGATTTCATTATAGGTCGTATGGTAATCTAAGGGGTCATATGGTGTCGTATGACCCCTTAGGACACCATATGACCCCTTAGGTGTCAAATTTTGTAAGCAGCATTGGCACTTATTTTTATATTATAATAATGGTTCATCTTGCCACCTCAAGATACCTCACTAAATACATATAAATCCACACTACAATCTAGAGAAGTGTTGAACTACAAAAGATAGCATCTCCTATGCCTGAGTATAGTTTTTATTAAGCTCAATACCGGAGGACTAAATCCTCTTACATAAACCCAATCCAATCTCCAATGATCAAACAACTCCTCTATTTGAGTGATATTATATTATTTGCACATTACATTCCTTGACGATGACCTCTTACATTAACCATGATGATCTACAATGAGATCTTACATCTATATATACAAATCCTCGACCATAAACAATCAGGTTGGCCACAAGACAATAAACCGATTACATAATTACAAACCATGTTGGCCTTAGACCAAAAAACTAATATTAACACATAAGACATCCCAGAAATACATCAATAGGTCCTATCCACACAATACATTAAAGTTGGTCCCTAACCTAGATCAACAGGGACCAAGTGTAGGTCCACACACTTTAGCAATGATCTCTAACCGCCAAGTCTCGAATATGATCACCAACAACATCCGAAAACTCCATCAGAAGTTGCACCAACACCACTTATGCAATTCATCAAAAGATCTCCATCAAAAGCTATGTCGCTGAAACCCTCACCGGAATCAGAATCCAATCTTCTAACAAATATGAGTATAAGCATCATGAACAAGTCAATTCCATCACCAGACTATATGGAAGCCTACCGGATCATGTCGGATCCAAGTTAACTAGAAACCACTCAACCTACCAGGACTAGAAGGGTGCCAATAAAGCATCCAAATAGCTAGTGTTGACATCAATGACAAAACATCAATGCAACAAATAATCAATTCCACCAAATGGCCAACAATCTCCCCCTTTGGCATTGATGGTAATACATACTAGATGTGAAAAACATCTAAGTACAAATAAATGCCAAACAATTCTCCCCCAATGGAAGACAAGCAACAAAATCCCTTAGATAGTTCTGAATATCAATATCTCCCCCTGTCAATAATATCTCTGCAAAGCTCTGAATTTCTCATTCTTTCTCTTTTCCTTTTTCTTTTTCACATCAATATCACTCCCCTTTTGACAGAAATTCCAGAAATCTCATACAAATATCAAAGAAAAACATAAGCCTCTGAATCACAAAGTTGACTACTCCCCGTGAGCAATAGCATCCCAAATCATTGCCGAAATGAATAATATCTCTGATAATTCATGTCGGACTGATGCAAAACTGCATCAATCAAGTCTTTATTGGAGGGTCAGAAACTCCCAATCTATCTCTTGGGTACTCAAATGATTCCTTGAACAAAGGTTTAGTAAAAATATCTGCAATCTGTTCTTTAGTGTTCACATAAACCAGTCTAACTTTATTTGCTTCCACCTTCTCCTTCAAAAAGTTATACTTGATAGTGATGCCCTCCTAAATGGCACAAGGTTAGCAAATGATAAACAACACCAAAGACACAAAAACCGTTAGTGTTAGTCAATCAAAAACTAATCTATGAAGGCATACCAAGAGAGACACTAAAAGCATGCTAATGTATCTAATAAATGAAACAAAGATTATGAGGCATCACCAACTACCTCTTAGCATGGCCTTAGCTCCTTCTCCCTTGTTCCTCTCCTCTCCAAGTTCCAAAATAGTGTAGCTCTCAGCAACTTTTTGCACTATGGATGCTTATGGAGGATTGAGATTTAAGTATTAAGCTTCAAATATTAAATGAAAAGCCAAATACTATGCTAGTGATGCTAAAATGTTTGATTTTACCAAAAAGATAGGATTTTAGTTATGCTATGCTAAATGCTCTCTAAAAATGTCTATAGTCTAAATGCATACAAGTTTTCAGGATCTGGATTATGAAGGAATGAGCTCTATTTATAGGAAAAATGGAGCAATGGATGGCTAGGATTGAAGGGTTTAATCAAGGGTCAATCTTGAAAGTTGGGGATCCATGTGCACAATTTGTACCAATGAAATGGTTACAAGTGTCAACATAGGGTTGGGTTGAAAGAAGGGGTTGGAGGCATTGAATGCCTGAGAAGACTTCATGGTTATCTAAAGGCTAAGGGTCAAGTCTAAATTAAGATTACCCATTGGATTAAGAGTTAATCCAAGGATAAACCTTTGTGCAAATGATTAAGAGATAATCATGGTCAAAGCATTAAAGGCCTGATGAGACCCTTGGGTTGGGTAGAGGTTGAGTCAAAACAAATGTTTTAACCATGTAGGAGGGTTTGGGTTAACCATTAATGGTTTTTGAAGACTTTGTGGATTAAGTGGTTGAAGGTTGGAAGCTTTCAAAGGTTATCCAAGACTTTGAGACATTTAGTGGTTGAAGGTTGAAAGCCTTTAATGGTTATCAAAGACTTTTAGGCTTTGAGAAGTGACTCCATTTTGCTTAGGAATGTGACAATAATTAGGGGATGGATTAGGCTAATTAGGAAGGGGTTAGAAGAATCTAGAAGGGAATTAGATTTTGCAAGTGGATTTGGTGGGTGAGGGAAAATAGGATTTTATTAAAATAAAAATTCATTTATTTCAATAAATGTGTGCAAATTGCATTTGTAGGAAAATGCAAGTGGGGTGGGGATAATGATTTAAATAAATGTTTTATTTAATTTATTTAAAAGAGGAAAAGGGGATTTTAATTAAATAAATAGATTTTATTTATTTAATTGAATGGAATTTGATTTAATGAATTAATTAAAATAAATTGAATAATTTATTTAATTAATAGAAGAATGTTTGGGGATGAATTAATTAAATATTAATTTAATTAACTGATGGCTAGTAGATTTTTAATCAAATAAATAGCGAATATTTATTTAATTAAGTTGGACAGATTTGTGTGACTATAGATAGATATGTGCTTTGTTTTAGAATGAAATACTAGATTATTTGATATATCAATAGTACTAGATTTATCGCAGTGAATAACTACTGGTACATCACAATCCACCTTTATATCCTTTAACATTTGCTTCATCCATAAAACTTGTGTATAGTTAGTAGGAGTAGAAACATACTCAACTTCAGCATTAGATAAAGAAGTACACAACTGCTTCTTTCTAATCCATGAAACCAACTTCTTTCCAAGAAAGAAAGCTCCACTGGAAGTGTTTTTCCGATCATCAACATCTCCAACCCAGTCAACATCTTTATATGCACATAAAGTAAAGTTATCATTCTTAGGATACCATAAGCCATATTTTGATGTACCTTGCAAGTATCTAAAAATCCTTTTCACTGCCATCTCATGATTTTCTCTAGGATCACTTTGAAATATTGAAACAATACAAACATCATTCATAATGTCAGGCCTAGTCTGAGTCAAATAAAGCAGACCTCCCAGCATAGATTTGTATATTGTAGGATTTACCGATGCATAAATATCTTTTCTTGTCAATTTCTCACTTGTAACCATAGGAGTACATACTGGTTTATAGTCTCCCATACCAAATTTATTCAATAATTCCTTAGCATATTTAGTTTGACAGATAAAAATACCTTTGTCAGTCTGAGTAATCTACAAACCTAAGAAAAATTTTATCTCACCAATCATAGACATTTCAAATTCTTTCCCCATGTTCTTAAAAAATTCTATGCATAACTTATCTTCACCTCCAAAAATAATGTTATCAATGAATACTTCAACAATTAGTATATCATCATCAGTGATTTTATAATATATTACTGTCAGCATTTCCCTTACTAAAACCAAGCTACAAAAGATATTTATCCAACCTTGCATACCAAGCTCTAGGTGCATGTTTCAATCCATATAAATATTTTCTTAACCCACAAACCATATCTATATCATCTAATAGTGAAAAGCGATCAGGTTGCTCAATATAAACTTCCTCATCAAGATCCCCATTTGGAAATGCATATTTAAAATCCATTTGATAAACCTTGTAGCTTTTATAAGCAGCATAGCAAAGAAATAATCTTACAGCTTCAATCTTAGCTATAGGTACAAAAGTCTCTCCATAATCAATTCCTTCCTTCTGAGAATATTCTTTACAAACCAATCTAACCTTATTCCTTATAACTTGACCATCCTCATTCCATTTATTCCTAAAAACCCATTTAGTTCTAATAACATTTTTATTTTAGGCCAGAGAACCAAGGTCCATGTGTTATTTCTCTCAATCTAATTTAATTCTTCTTCCATAGCTTGCAACAAATATTCATCTTTACATGCCTCAATTACTGATACCGATTCAACTTGTGAAATTAATATCTTCTGAATGATTCAATTTCACATACCTAGGAGTCTTCTAACTTTTTGTTCCTCTTCATTGTTCTTCAGTTATTGTAGAATTCTCTAATATTTTCGGAGTAACTGGTTCAACTCTCTATTCTAGTGAAGGGGCTACCTATTCAGATATAATTATTTCCACTATCGGTTCCTTCTCATAAACTTTGATTTGACTTATGTTCATCTCATCTACTTTGACATTATCACTCTCCACAATTCTCTCCAATCTCTTGTTATAACATCTATATGCTTTGCTTTCATTAGAATAACCAATAAATATGCCTTCATAACATCTAGGGTCAAATTTCCCAATAATATCATCTCTCCTGATATAACATTTACTACCAAAAATTATGAAATACTTAATTATAGGTGTATTGCCAAACCATAATTCATAAGGTGTCCTACCGGTTCTCCTTTGATATGTACTCTGTTGAATGTATAAACCATTGTACTCATTGCTTCTCTCCAGTAGATATGAGGTAGACTAGCTTCCATCATCATTGTTCTAGCAGAATCCAAGATAGTTATGTTCTTCCTTTCCACAACTCCATTTTGTTGAGGTGTCCAGAGAGCAGAAAACTGTCTTCTTATACCATTCTTGTCACAAAAATTATTAAACTCACTGGATGTGAATTCACCACCATGATCATATCTTGAACATTTAATCTGCAATCCTGTCTTAGTTTCCATTTTAACCTTAAATATTTTAAACTTTTCAAATGCTTAAGATTTTTCTCTCAGAAAAGCAACCCACATCATTCTAGAATAATCATCAATGATTAGCATAAAATATCTATCACCTTGAAAACTTTTAACTCTAGCAGGGACACAAAGATCAGTATGAATAAGATCAAGAACATCATTTGATTTATCTTGTATACTTCTAAAACAGGTTATGACGTGTTTACCCATTTGACATTTTTTACATATCAGATTATAGGGCTTCATAATCTTAGGTACATCCCTAATAGCCTTAATTGAACTAATCTTCACAATACAATCAAAACTCACATGACACAATTTTTTATGCCATAGCCAACTCTCCTCAATCTATGTAATCAAACATGTCTTCTCACCGGAGTTTAAGTGAAATATATTACCTTTTGTTTGTGTACCTCTTGGCATTAATTGCCCCACCATCTAAAGAGCCATCCATCGAGGCTCACTAAGCCTCACACATGGGCCTGTACGGATGGCTAACAATGGTAAAACTATCACAATAAATGCTAAAAATAATCAATGAAGAGATAGAGCTTACCCTTGTGGAGGAGGTTGTACCACCTCCCCCACAACTGGGGTTGAACCCCTCCAACACTGCCCACATCGGCAATAATTACCAAGTTATAGAGTGTTTTTCGTAACCTTTCTATACTATCCAAAACATCCAGTTTACTTTTATGTCTGACCTTCACACTCACCAATTATACTTAAGCAATAAAATTATTTAATTTTATTATTCATATTTTTTACATGATCCTTTTGACTAGACATCTTTAGCTAAGAGGCAGGCAAATGATCAGAGCCTCATCCCTTTTCAAGATGTTGGATGTTTCATTTTATATCGGACCTTCACACTCACCAATTATACTTAACCAATAATATTATAATTAATTAATTAATTTATTTTTAGATGGAGGTCATCCACAAATTGTTTTTGCTACTCGATATGGGAACATGATATTTTGTACACAAATTAGACTATAAAAACATGCTATTTTATTTTATATTTGATCTTCACATACACCAATTATACTTGACCAATTCACACTCACCCATTATAGGTAACCAACTAATTTTAACTAATACAGAAATGATCCTGGCCTCATCCCTTTTGAAGATGTTAAAGTTGTACACTCAACAAGATTTAATTCTTAATGGGCTCATTAAGAACCATTCGACTTCACCAATAGATCAGAGACCCATAAATTTAATTACTTTTATTCATCTCATATTTTTAATAAATGTAAAAATGAAATAGAATATGTTAATAATATTTTTATTAAAATAAAAAAATTTAAATTTTTAAATAATTACTAATTTACTATCAAAATTATTAATAATGAATGTCGGCTCTTAAGTGGTGTCGATCTTTTTTCCAAAACAAGAGATCCCTTGCAGCTGAAGTCCCTGCCTATTGCAAAAAAATAGCCAAAATTAACTTGGATGTACAAATGCAGCGCTAGCTTGAAGTGTGAAAGAAAAGAAAAGAAAAGAAATGAAATGAAATGTCTGAAAGAAAAGAAAAGAAATGCAGAGTGTAAAAACTGCTGAACATTTATCTCAAAGGAAAAAAGAATGATTCTACATTCTAGTCAATTAAAAAATATAAACAAGAATAAATTATAGCTAACCATCGAATATCTGATTTGAAGCTATAAGGAATATGCACTACCATAACTAACCACCATGTATCTGATTTCAAGAGCCTATGCGAACAACTATTACTTATACATGTTTCTACAACATATGGAAATTCAAATGCATAAAATCATGCTATATGCAAGGAGAGAATGGAAGCATTATAATCAATTTGCTCTATTGTATCATCTTTCATATTAACAGAGATGGCATTAGCAATAGGAATGAACCCAAACTGTTGCTTGCCAAGCCGAAATCTTCGTGCAACCTATCCAACATACTCATTCAATAGTATGCCATAACCCCTTGCTCCTTGTAAAGAGCCATATGCGATGATGGATGACCTTTCGCTTTGTCAAAATTTAGTTTTAGCCATCTTGTTGGGATGTTTGAACTGCTAAAATTGAAAATTAACATCGATTTCTAGTAGCTCTAAAATCAACTCAAGCTAAAAGCAAGCCTATGATAGTTGATCTAACTTTTACTATTTTGATAAAATGTATGATTTCCTTTATAAAATTTCTCTGATCTTATCTTAAAATGTGTGTTCATTCATCATTGTGTTAGTTTGAAATCACATATACTAAACAAAATATTAAGAGAATGTGAATCAATTTTGAATGTTTAACATTTTAAGTCTAAAAATCAAATTTAATGTATGTGATTAAGTTGTCATCATCTTTGATGTTATGAAGTATGATATTTTTTCCTTTACTATGAATCTAAACCTTCTCTATTCTAGAGTCGAATATCATGCCTTGACTGAGATCTCTTTCTTGATTAGTACTCTCAGATCTTGTAATCTATTGATATTAAAGACAAAGATAAGAGAGTATTGACAATATATCTGAATAAATATAATAATAAACAAACTATTTATTGATGTCAAGCTTATTGTTATATCTTTATCTTGGCTTTATTATCAGTAATATATTTGACTTGTATTTCATTGTAGTGAAAATTGGGGGTTGAAGGCATTATTAGATGTCATTAATATATGAATATGTAGGGATTTGATAATATATGAGAGATTGAAAATTACAGTAAATATTTATGTTGTAGTGAGACAATTGGACTAAGATCATTGTTATATATTTAGATATAAAAGTACATACCTTTTTAAATTTACTGAATTATGATACAATTTGAATTATTGAATAATGATATTAGTGAAATTATAGAGAGGTTCATTATATCTTATTCTCCTTTTAAATGATATATAGATTTATTGTCAGAAGAATTTTTCTTTATGACTATAGAATGAAATAGAGTATTCTTTATTTATAATGAATAAAGGTTCTCTATTCAAGCTTTTATTTACCATAATCAATACTTGCTCATATTCTACTTTGTAGCTAGTTCAAGGAATTTCTCAAGGATTAAGTAAGAAAATTACTCTGAGGAACCATCTTGTGTTAGCATGTCTTGGTTAATCTTAGGACTAGTAATAATGGAGTTTACTTATGCATAGATGAATTATTCTAAATTAGGATTTGAAGTAAATAATCATTTATAGTTTAAGGGATAATTCAGTTTGTAGTTTAATAATCCTTATCCTTCTATAACATTATATTTAGAATTATCCTTGAGTAAAATTATTTTGAGAATGGATATAATTAGATTATTTTTCATTTAATTATTGAATTTAGATTTCTCAAATACAAATTAGTAAACATATATTACATTTTATCCAATAAATTGATGCTTATCTATGTTTAGTTATTTTTTAAATTCGTTTAAAAGTCTTTGTATTCTCATTTACAAAACTGATAAGCTTGTAGATAGCTTTCACATTCAACATTGTCCATATGATTATATCTCAACTTTCTATATTAGTGGTTAATATTTTACTTGTATCTATTAAACCAAATCAGATAGTTATGAAAGAATTGTGATTTTTTTTTCATTAGCAAATGTTAGACCATTTTTCCTTTGACATATGTAGAAATGGTTGCATATAAGTTAATAATGGAATGAGTGACTCAAATATTCTTTGAATTCATGTATAAATGTATAGTGAATTCGTGTATAGTAAAGTGTGTATTGATTATTTTATGGATGGTGTTGAATATGGGAAAATAGATAAGTATATATTATCACCCTATATCTATCTACCAGTAAATGACTTAAAAAAAATATTGGCTAGAAGGATTTTTTTGATCAAATTTAATATTAGTCTATGCTATTATTTTAACTATTATCTTATACTTTTCTATATCATGATATCATTACTCTAGCATTATAATGTAGATATATCATGTTGCATATATTTCATGTTAGGAATAATTTGGTTGAGGTATAAAGCTTCATATTAGATAGATGTTGGGAGTTCATATCAAGTTTTTCTTCATGATTTGAAGTTTATGTATTCTATGCATTTGACCTTGCAATCTAATATAAATGAATATTTTTCCTTATGTTCTACTTTTTATTCGCTTATATACTCAAAATTTATGTCAAAATATAATTTCATGTCCCCTTTCTTCTTTTTTTTTGCAAAAACCCTAAAACACCGTTCCCTAAATAAAGCACACAAAGAAAGAGCAAAAACCCTAAACCTAAAATATTAAATAAATAAACATTAAATAATATTATAGATAGATATTAAATAATATTAAATAGATTCTTTAATAATAATAATTCCCATAAAAATGTCCAAGGGGTTGAGCTTAGGGATATCTAAAGTGGAATTCTAAGCTCTGACTTTTGGCCTTCCATAGGATGGGGAAGGTCTTGGGTCAATCTAATCAAACATAATAATAATAATAATAATAATAATAATAATAATTAAAAAATATTGTGGTAACTAAATAAAGCGCACAAAGAAAAAGCAAAAAGGCTAAACCTAAATATATTAAATAAATAAACATAAAATAATATTAAATAAAAAATAGATAGATATTAAATAATATAATACCTTTTATCACTTTGGAAGGAAAGTTTAGTGAAGGGGGGCTTATATTTGGCAAAGGTGGGCATTGAGGAGGATCGAACAGAAGCAAATGTAGAGGGGAGTTGATTCTTGAAACTATGAGTGTCTTCTGGTATTAGAAGAAGATGCCATGGAATTGGATTGAACTAAAGACAAAGAAAGAATCAAAGATAGGGCAAATGAAATAAGGCTTGCTATTGAGGAGGTAAAGGGGAAAGTATATAAAAGACTAGAGTGGGGAATAATGACAGAGGTAGTGACAAAGACATGTAACTAAATGTGTAGATAGCCTATGCTTGTGAATCGAAAGGACGTTAAATAAATGGGGAAGCATACCCAACTGTGACGTAATTAGGTTTGATTAAGGAAACACATGTGATCTAATAAAGGAAGGAATCTTGATTCCTAAATAAATCACACATAGAAAGGGGACATTAAATTATATTTAACATAAATTTCTTTCCTAAAACACCATTTCTTGAATAAATATCACAAAGAAAAAGAAAAAACTCTAAACTTAAAAATATTAAATAAATAAATATTAAACAATATTAAATAAATTATAGATAGATATTAAATAATATTAAATAGATTTCATAATAATGATAATTTCCATAAAAATAATTAAATAATATTAACAAATAATAAATCACCAATTCCAAATCTTGTATAAAAAGTTGACTCATTCTCAACAATTGCAAAAAAGAATAAATTAGTTTTCACCCTAGATCAAACAATTAGTTCCACCTCAAAGAAAAATAATAAATATCTACTTACACAATAACAATAAACAATAAACAATAAACAATAAACAATAAACAATACATAATAAACAAGAAATAATAAACAATAAAAAATGAACAACAAATAATAAATAATAAATAATAAATAATAAATAATAAATAATAAATAATAAATAATCAATAATAAAAAAATAAGAAATAGTAAACAATAAATAATAAACAATTAAGAATAAATAATAAATAATAAATAATAAATAATTAATAATAAATAATAAATAATAAATAATAAATAATAAATAATAAATAATAAACGATAAATCATAAATCATTTATTAAATATATATTTATTAAATCAAAATTACATTTAAATCCACAATAATCATTAATTACTTATTAATTTAATTTACAACACACAAGTTATACTAATATTAATCACATAAAATGCATCACACTCAAAACAAATTATAAAATAGTGTCAACATCTAAACAAGACTCGCCATTGACAATTGGGTAGTCAAATATTGTCCACATGACAAATTTGATAGGATAAAATGAAAAATAGATAAGTGTGAGTAAATTAGGACAATGGCTAGGGTTAGGTATAATTTGGGCCTTGCACTATCTCCTTTTTACCACCATTAGGAATTATAAAGACATGCTCAAACCTGTGGAACCAGGTGGAGTGGATGTCTAGTACCTACAATCCCACAACAAAAACATGTTGTATACAAACATACATATATACATATACATCTCTAATCCCAACTAGTGATAGGAAATCATGACGTCGTATGCAGCGGACAAATGAGTAAGACAAAATCATTCCTATCACCCTAAACCCCAAGCAAGTGATGCATAGAATCACACATCATCAATAATCAAATGATATCATCAAACCATAGATTAACATCACATAATGCATCATAATAAATCATCAAAATAGAATCCCATGTTATAAATATCTCAATTCTAACATCAATATCCAACGCAATGAAATATAGCAATAATGATGTCCTAAAATGTATAAGCAACATAACATAGTCTAACAACAAAGGTCATGTGAATGTAATCATTCACATAGATAAGTGAAATGAACCACACAAAAAGAATCAAACATAGTCTAATAAATCAAAGTAGTATGTATCTTAAGAAAAGCGTGCAGGGGTACTATACTCATTATCGACCCTTGAGTCTACTTGCATTTGAAATGATACTCTATTACATACTCTTTAATTGTTATTATCCATTTCTTTTTTCATAAACCTTTTCAAGGACGATTGCTACTACTGTCATAATTTAGATAGTGATATCTATTGTAGTAGGGTTAATAACAGTTAACCACTATGCGGAAGCCAGTGCTGCCCACATTGGGCTACACATGGCTAAAAGAGAGGGGTTTACTAAAGTGTGGTTGGAGTCCAACTCGCTAAACACTTTCAAATGCCTGAGTGGTCGCATGGATCCTATCCAGATGATTGCCAGCTTGATCAAGGACTGCCAAAATATAATTAATGAACTGATAGATTTTAAAATCTCACATATATACCGGGAAAGCAATAAGGCAGCTGATCTACTAGCCAATGTAGCCGTGAGATACATGGCAACAAACTGGTGGAGTAGCAGGGATGCTTTCCCCAAAAATATGTGTGATCTAGCACGTAATGATTACTATGTTAATCAATGATCCCTCACTATGACATGACTGAGTTGATAGGGAAATGATTCTTTCTGGTTTTCCCTAATCAAAAATCTAGAAACCTCCTCAGCAACTGGATTTCCTATCTCATTGTGTGGTTTTTCTGGTACTATTTGGATATCCTTTGGGTGTGGCCCATTTTCTGCCACTAGTTGGCAATAGTGAGCCCCTTCTCCTATTATTTGGCAACCATGAGCATAATGGGAGGGGATAAGAATAGATAAGAGCCCTCTACTTGCGAGAAGTGGAAAAGAATAAATATTTGTGGAAGGAAGTCATCGATGGTGGTCTCATCCCCTACTGGGACCAACTTCATGGCCCCTCTCCTCTAATTATGGAGGCCTTTGGTAACAGATGGAAAAAAGGGGGTCTCGGGGCTTATGGTGCCGATTATCAGATTGATGAAACTTTGGTGGAGACGGTCACTGGTCTGGCTATGACTGGAAGAAGGTTTTATAGGGATAGAAAAACTTGGGAGGAGGACTTGTCGAAGTTCTTTGACAAAGATAGGGAGCACTGCAGAGTCACCAAGATGGCTGATGGCGGCTATAATAGAAAATAACTCATGGCCCCATGGGCTGACATGGCTGAGTTTATAATGAGGTATATCACCCTCGATGGTAGGTATGCAATCATATTCTCCTACCATTTCACTATCTTTGTTCCCTACTATCTAGGCTCCTCCCTTGAGAATAGTCTCGAAAAGGACTTGGAGAACCTTAACAATCCTGTTCTGCATGAGGGACTTATTGTCCTTATCATGGAACATGCTAAATCCCTTGAAATTGTTCTCCCACTTATTGAGATTGGCCTCTAGATGGATGTCCAAGATGTCTCTGACTCGGAGATGGACCTGGATGATAGTGGGGTTCCTGTTGATGACCTTGAATACAAACATGCAGATGAAAAGGAAATGATGGTCAATCCAAGGACGCTCAGTAGCAAGAATCCCCCTAGATGGGCTAGCAAATACAAAATAGAAAACAAGTTGATCTCCAAGGCCAAACCCCTCACCAAAAAGAAAAAGTTGGCGGCTAAGGATCGTAGCTCAAAGATTACGGACCAAGGGATTAAACTGGACATCCCTATCAATATCCATAAAGAAAAATAGGGGACCATAGCCAATGAAGAGAGTTGTGGAAATTAAAAGGCTGGTAGTCTGATGAATATGGTCATGGAAGCCACTAGAAGCCAGGAGAGCTACTGGAAGTTGGTCGAGTGCGAAATTGACACCCTCAAAATGGGGGTTAAAGAAATAATTGACATTTTCACTGCTTCCCCTGAACCTAGAAAACTGGAGAAACTCGTGATTATGACTCAAAAACTCTCCCAGAATGTTGAGTTGATGAAATGCAACCACAAACAAAGGATTGATAAGGTGGAACAATCAATGGCTAAGATTAAGAAAAATCTCAAGAACCTGGTTGAGCTTAGTAAAGAAGCCATGAACAACAACATTGAGGGGCTTGAAAAGATTAATGTCATGGTTGTTGATTATAGATCCTATCACAGTGATTAGGTGAAAGATCTTGGAGGAGATGATATGGCCCCTGGAGACAACAAAACCACTGGACCTAGTTCCAGAACCAAGAGCAAAAGTAGCGACAAGGGTACCTCTAGATTCATCATAGAGGAGCTTGACGAAATCAATAGGATTTCCATCCAAAGCAACAAGGATCTAGTGCTCTCGCTTAACTGAGATCTTTTTATTTTTCTTTGGCTTGTTTGTCTGCGTTTCCTTTGTTTTTGTTTCTATTTGCGGTTGCTCCCTTGTTTTGTTGTTTTTTCTTGCCGGTTTGGTTGTTGGCCGGTTGTTCTAAAAATTTAGGTTTTGGGTCCTTGTAAAACCCGTTTATCTTTATAAAAAACAATTAACAATGATTTTGAACTTTCATTGTTATCTTTACCTTTGCAATATGTCAAAATCTTTCTTTGATGGCTGCTACTTGCATTTATGCCTTTGTTCAACATGTTCCTTCTCTAAAAGGTTCTATGAAAATTATTTTAAAGGTAATGATAATAATAGAATCCTTAATATTACGTCTTTGAAATGTAGCCATGTTATTTTCATTTCTCTCATGGGTTCTAACTTTGTTTCTTCATACAAATTGACCTATTATGATTTCTTTACTCTTATAGCTCTGCCTTTTACTATCTTTGATGCTTGTTGTCATACCTTTTGCCATCCAATACATATCATTCATGTCTTTATGGACTACAACTACTTCTCACTTATTCTGAGGTACATCTTCATCTCTTCTAGATGGACTACTCGAGACTATCTTTTAGATTACAAAGTCATGATTCGCTAAATGGAAACACTAACCTTTATCTCACACTGCTAGAACTTTTTGAATAGACTGTCTTCTTAGCCTTTCTCGGAATTTTTAGATTTAAATCTGCATTTGCATCTTTGTTCTTTAAAGATGATAAAAACTCAATGTCACAATATTTTTGAGTTGCAAACATGCCCCTTGGTATGTGTACCAAGATGGTGTGCAAAAATGTGGACATACAACATAAAAATTGTTGAAAAAACAGTGACCGCATTCGTGGTTTTAAAATTTTAAAACACCCCGTATGCAGTTAGGTTTGTTGTGCCCAAGCCTAAAGTGATAAAATGGCATACATGATCCTTTAGGAAATAAGACCGCATACATGGTCCTTTAGAAACTAGGAACCCATATGCGGTTTTAGTTCCTAAAGGACCGTGCACGTGATCCCTGTCAATAAATTATTTTTTTCATAGTCGGTTGTATCATTTTATACTGTGGCCGAGAGAAAGTTTAAGGGTGTTTTTTCTTCCAAACCACGCACGGGCTACGTATTTTCACACCCAGTTGCCATGAAAAAGGTCAGTTATGCATTTTTTTTGCACATTTGATAAATTTTATTTATGTTTTCAATATAAAATCATTGATTTTGATTATTTTTTTTTGTTTGCCAATATCAAATTCTGAAAATACAGAACCACAACAAGATGCACCTCAAAATCCACAGCAAAACCCTTAGGATAAACCTTCAGCTCCTCATTTAGACCATACAACAGCTACACAAGAGGATTTGTTTAATCAGTTAGGGCAAAACACTGCTAAAATAACTAGATTGATTGCTAGATTGAAAAGATATGAGCTTGAGCATCATATATCCCTTCCCACTAGCCTAGAAACATTGGCTAGTGGTGCCACTGCAGTTTTGAGTCAGATTACATAATGGGGAAACTATAGGGATAAGTGTCCTTTATTGGATAGAATTGTTGATCCTAGAACTGGTGAGTTCTTACCTCTTAATGCAAAGAGGTTTCCCATACATTGGTGTACCAATTTGCAGATGAAGAATCTTTTTTGGAATAGGTGGTGGATGGTCTTTAATGAACCACCCTGTAATAATTTTGAGGTTCCACTATATTTTTTGAGGAAAGTATATTGTGAGTTTTTCCTCAATGAGTGGCCTAAATATTTTGATATGAGAGAGTTCTATGGTAGAGGTGGTGGCTTTGCCCAAGATAGACTTGGAGCCCGTAGGGTAGTAGTCTTGCAAATTCGTTGCCCTGTAGTACCCAAACCCAAGGTGCATGCGACGGTCCTAGTAGCCCTGACAAAGTCCATCGAGCTAGAGACTTTTCAGGCAGCCACAACATTGACTGATATGATCATCCTGTATTACCTTGAAAATGGTCATCTAAACCATGAGCCGAGAATCTCAACAACTTCACCAAGGTCCTAACCAAATGTAGTTAAATAAATCTTGAGCACACAATTAATTCTTTAATCATCAAATGTCACATGGGAAAATTAATCAACCAACATAAATTAAATATTTATTTAATTAATTAAATCATTCCAAGTAAATCATTTTTAAAAAATAACTTATTTATTTTAATTAAATATCATTTGTATATTTAATTAAATAAATCAATTTGCCATTAAATCATCAAAAAAGAGGAATTAATGTGAAAAATAAATTAAAATTGCCACAAATGTTCAAAAAAGGAAACAAATCAAAAAAGAGAAATCGGAAATTATGAGCACAAATATTCAAAAAAGGAAACAAATAAAAAAAGGAATTAATTGACCAAAAAAGAATTAAAAATTTGAGAAAAGAAATCCATCGGAGATAATCTTGAAAAACAAATTAAAAATTGATAAATAATCTCAAAGAAAGCAATTAAAACAATTAAATATTAAAATTGAATGAAATAGAGAAAAAAACATTTTTTTCTGATTTTATCTTAATTTTAGTTCAATTTCCTTTAAAACTGAGAAAAGCATCCAATCCTATCAATTCACCTGGATTGTGCTTCCTCTTGGAAAATCTTGACTGCTCATCATCATTTGATCTCAGCCTTTAGTTTCTTTCTGAATTTTCTATAAATTTAGGCTCTCATCTCTCATTCAAAGATCCTGGAGAATATATTGTTATTATGTTGTTTTTGCTCTAGGTTAATTGAGAATTTGCATTGAGATATTGCATATTAGCTGTTTTATATTGTTTAAATCATTTAGCTTAAATATTCATATATTGTTTAAATCATGTTAGATTAATCTTGCATATCTAGCTTAAATATTGCATCCATTTAGCTCATATTCATGTTCATATAGATTTTAAAATTGTTCGTTTAGATGTTGTCTAGTCACTAGATAGCTTAGCAGTCTGAGAGCAATCTAAACTTGTATCTACTAGAAGGCAATGGGTCAGTTTGTAATGGTTTATTATTCATTGATTATTGATTTACTAACTATACATCTAATGACTTAATTGAAATGTTATGTATTTCAGATATAGATACAGGTCCACTTTTTACATACACATTTTTGGCGCCCACCATGGGGATCAAACCCATGAATACAATATTTCTAATGTTTCTTGAACAAATTTAATGTTTGGTTTTTATAACTAATAAACATGTGTTAAATTTGCAAATAAAAATTTTGCTTTATTTCTGTGACAATAAAGAATGGTCTCTGTTTGGAGGGCATAACATTGTATTGAACTGTTGGATCTCAACCAATTTCTGATATGTTGTTAAAAACCAAGTTGTCTACAGTTTTACCAAAGAGTTTTTTCAAAGAATTTATGGTTTGAACGTTAGGAATGATAGAGTGTAGTACTATCATTTTACTTATTCTTTTGTGATAGTAAAAAATGGTCTCTTTTCGGAGGGCATAACTTTTTATTGAACCGTTGGATCTAAACAAAATTTTAATATGTGTTGTAATGCCAAGTTTTACACATTTCTATTGAAGAGAGTTTCCTAGTTAGTTTTGGTTAAAAAGTTATAAATGATAGAGTGCAGTACTATCAAAACTGTCATAACTAGGATAGTCATAAAAAATGGAAATTCTTGTTAGATTAGTTTAATTTACAGTTTGCATGCTAGAATTTTCTTTTGATGATATTTTTTTATGTTATTTTGGGAACTAATCTTGGGATTTTAATATTTGCAAGTCTGCTTGACAAATAATTCAATCATTAAATATACGCTTGCCAAAGATTATAAATTTGAACTACTGATATCTTTGTTTTGCAGGTTGCCTTCGGAGATACAAACAAACATTTTGTCTTCTTAATATTTTTAGGAACACTTCAATTTATATAAGGGAAAGAACTTTTTTTTACGTGTTTTTGGGAGAAATCTAGAGTAGGAGAGTATGTTCTTGTCCATTTGGACAATTATAAATCGAGACCTTGAGGTTTTTTCTATTAGAGTTTGAGATCTATTGATACCTTTAGAGTGTCTTCCTCCCGAGAAGCCCCTAAAGCTCAGTGAAAGGGAATGACCCAAGTGAGTCTGGCCACAGCCAGCAATCCAACTCACTATAATAAAACGCTTCTGGGGTGAAAGTCCCAGGAGATGGAATAATCGGTGGCACTGCTTCATTTATGAGGAGTGTCTCATGTTGAGCATCTTGTAGGGCTTCATGGTCTAAATCATGCTAGTGTGAGTACATGGTTTCAACATCCTGTTGGGTTTGTATCTAAATCACGCTTGCATGACAGTCAGGCGGTCCTTCCAAATGGAACCCTTACTAAAAACTATAAGATAGAGGCTACCTGATTCACCTCCAAAAGGGGGATAATCTTTGTGCAAGACAGATTGTAACTCTCCTAAGACACTTGCCATATCATACCCCCATTCGCATTTGGAGTCAGCTAATACGGTGTTGAGAATCTATTGTGTGAGACTCAACAACCGTATTCTGATTAGCTATTGGGTGTGTACCTAAGTCAACAAGCACAGGTTTTCTTCTCTAAGACAACTTATGTAGGGTTAGTGTGATATGATTGGAATTATTATATATCTCGTGTGTTTTCTATGTTTTCACCCGTGAAACTGAAAAAACTGAAACTAAAAACCGAAATACTGAAATTGGAGAAAAAAAATCAACAACTCAGTGATAAACTATTTGTGTCCAAAATTGGTCTCTATCAAACATCAAAAACTCAGTCCTTATCAAAAACCAGTCTTTGTCAGTCATTTAAACTGTGTCTATCAGAATCTCATCTCTGTCCAATCATCTATTATACAAATTGTTGATTTTATCAGTCCTGAATAGTCAAACTTGCCTAAACTAGTCTACAGCGAGCATAAAATTGGTTATCATCCTCTTGAGCATAAAGAGCCTTGATAGTTTACCCCTGTTGTTGCATTACATGATTTTGTTGATCATCTCTAAGCTAGTTCAAACAACATCTTATCAAGCCTAAGTTAACTTAGATAGCATCTTACAAAGGATAAATCATTCTTGAAACCAGACTAGATCTTAGTTACTTCTCTCAAATCACTATGTTAAATGAACAACTAGCTTCGATTTTATCTTGACTTCTGCAACACATCTAGCTCTCGGTCCCATCAATTGTAAATGCTTGTTCAAACCAGAAGCTCTTCTAAACATTCTGACAAAAGTAAGAAGCTCATGGCTCCCTTAGCTCCAATTCCCATGGCTACCTTGGCTAAAATGAATCAAGATATCAAGAAGGAAATATATGACATGAAAATCCAACAAAATAAATCAATGACTCCTTTTGAAAAACAAATGCATGATATCAAGACTGAGAAACTTAAAGGAATTCTAAAATGATTATATGATTTGACAATAGAAAACCAACAAATAATTAACAATCAAAAGCCAAATCTCAAACAAGCTCACAATAGACCTTCACCAAGACATAAAGACATTTCCACCAAATATCCTCTAGATAGACAGTTTACACCTCTAGGGCAATCTATTGAGTCAACTTTGAAAGAGCTTCTTGAGCATAATCTTATCATATTGCCTAAAAAGACCACATGGGGGTGTGAATTTTTGAGTAAGTATTGTGCATATCATAGAAAAAATGAGCATAAGACTTCAAAATGCATGGAATTAAAACATAAGATTCAAGATCTCATTGATAATGGTGTCATTGAAATTGAAGATCCTAATGACTCACCTAAAGAAAAATAAGGAACAACTTCTAAGCATGATCAAAATCATGAACCTATGTCTAGCAAGGCTCCATATGTGGCCTCCATCCTTTCCATGATGTCTTCATCTCCTAAAACTTCTCAACAACAATCCATACCATCTCCTTCAAACAATGAAACTTCTCATGTTTACCTTCAAGGGATATCTCCTATGGAAATCCAAGTTAATGCCAATATTGATACAAGTTTCTATAAAGATTTAAAAATCCCAGATCCTATGCCATCATGCACTCCAATTCCAAACATACCCACTCCAGTGAGTCCCACTCAAAATTCTTCCCCATCATACCAAAATATGAACACCTTCCAATAATCCTCCATGCATATCAAAAGCACTACCTCTTCCTTAGAAATGGCTTCATGTCAAGAAGATAATATGGAAAATGAAAAAATAAGTCCTATCATAAAGCAAGATCAAGACACCAAACCTCTCCAATTCCATCTAATGATTGAAAAAGATCCTATTTCACTAGATTTCCATGATGATCCCCTTATACCTTTTCATTTCTTCTGAGATGACTCACTTCTATCTCAAGAGCAAAGCATCCTTCCAAATCCCATTCCTAATCCACTTCATAAGCAAGATCATGATGCCTCTTCCATATTTTCAAACAATCCTATTCAAAATGGAGAGTCAAACACCCTATCCAATGGTCCTCTTCCATGTCAAGATCAAAGTATCCCTTCATCTTCTTGTCATAATCCTCCATGTTCACCTCAAGGATCTATCATGCCTAAAAATCCCTCTCATGATCCTACAAGTCCAAATATTTATAAACGTAATGGGGTAGACCTTCACAAGCAAGAACCCCTCCATGTTAAAGAAAATGTTAAAGGTCATGGCCTCATGGACATTTCTCAAGATATTGGTATCTCTCATAAATCCTACATTTCTGCAGTTTAATCCAAATATATGCTTTCCCCATCATCGCTTCCATCCATTCTAGGTCCCTATATCCCTCCATTCCTTATGCAGGATCAACAAAGGCACACATCTTCGAGTACCTTCCATCCATCTAAAAGACCTCCATATCATTCCTATCTATCCACGCATCTCCCTCCAAGCAATTTGGATGCCAAGCATAAAATTCATAAGTCAAGTAATCTACATGTATTCAAGTATCAACATGTTCCATCTAATTGACATGTCAAAATAAAGAAAAATATGATCCAAAAATAAAAAGAAAAATACAAAATGCCACGAAGGCCCACAAAAAAAGAAGAAAAGTCAAAAGTTATATGGGTTCCTAAGGCACTTGTACAAGCAATGTGCTCTAAGGAACTACAAAAGCATCAAAAATCAAAAGCCATGTGAATCCCTAAGTGGCTACTTGAAGCACAAAAGTCTAAAGAAAAATCAAAATTGGCATTCAAAATTGTTGTTCCTCCATCCATACCTTCCGAGTCTATTCCTCCATCACCTCCTTCATCCGTTTTGGGTTCGTATTCCCCAAAATATGTAACCTTTCCTCCATCCAAATCTCAAAATCTAAGATTCACTTCTCTTCCATATGTCCACCATCCCTCAAGGTGTGTGCCAATGTTGATCTTTCCAACATTTCCATCTGTCCATACACAATTCTTCCAACATCCCATCCATTATCCAACACCTCTTTTCCACCCTTCCAACCCTCTTACCCAATCCTTTGCATAAGTCCTTGCCTTAGATTTATTTTATTATATTGCCAACATCTTTGAGCATACCTTCATAGCCATGGTATATTGCAACTCATATTATAAGGGTACCATCCAAAGCAACGAGACATTGGGGTCCTTCTTCCATCCCCTATCATGCCTCCATTATCTTCCAAACAAAATTGATGAAAAAGTGAAAAAAAAATCAGAAAAAAAAGTAAAGAGAAATAAATTCATCCTTGTGTGAAAACCACTTCATGTGGCACCTTGGGTAAGTACCATGATGAAAACCTAGAAACCAGGCGTCATGTGTAATCCATTATTCCTTTTCACTTTACACTGAGGGCAAGTTCCATCCATGTACATCTGTCTATTATCCTTCTTCGTCCATTATCCTTCATCCTCCATTAGCCCTCAAATTCTCTATCTATGTTCATATCCCTTTTCCACCTTTGATCTTGACAAGGTTAAGGATCTTTGCAGGCTTCATGTGTCCTATCTATTACACTTGATCTAGATCCTTTATCTCCTCTCCATTGCTCACTTACATCCTTCATTACTCCCTTTTGATCTTGCTTATCATATCTGCCTCCTATCCAAATCTATCCCTTGATCTTGATCAACACTATGGACAAAATGCAAAATCATGCTTTCCACAAACCTCTTGACATGGCCACTTCTTTAGCGCATATGGCTTTCTTACGCTATATCCTTGCTTTGTTGCGCTATATCCTTGCTTTAGATTGCTAAAATCCTTTCTTTACATCGCTAAAATCCTTGGTTTACATCGATATATCTGGACCCAATTCTTAGATTAATGTTGTGAGATATTCCTTGAAAGTAGACACCATCATTGACTTATCCATTCATGTAGTCAAAATCCCTTTTGCTTGCTAGACACTAGGAGAAAATATCAAAATCCTAAAAAAAAAATAAAATGTTTTGAACAAACTCCTAAAAATCATAAAATGTCCTAAACAAACTCCTAAAAAAATTGTTATATTTTTTGAACAAACTCCTAAAAATCATAAAATGTCATGAACAAAATCCTTAAAAAAATAAAAACTAAAAAATCAAAGCAAGAAAGCATAGACTATCCATCAAACTAAATCAACTTCAAACAAACTCTCAAGGTTTGCAATCAAATGTATCACATGTCTTGTTAATCAATCTATCAAACTCTATCAAACATCCACATGTCTTATACAAAAAAGGGTACACTTGAAACCAGACAGATCGGTCTTATACGGGGTAATTACTCTTTGAAACTAGACATTCTTATCAATGATCAAATCAAAACAATGACATAGATCAGTATGGCTGTTGGATTTTGTCCAGGTTGGTCTTATCTCTTGTACTGAAATGTTGCATCTTTTCTTTAGCCTGTACATAACTTTTAGTCGCTTTTGTGACATCCTGGTTCTTTTGGAACCCTCATGGCTTGAAACCTATCAATGTTCTAGTCTTAGGGTAATCGTCTAGTCAATTTACATGTCCTAAGCAATATCAACCAAGTCATCTTTCTTGTGGTAGTACGAAGTCATCCAATCTGAGTCAGTCACTTGTCTCCTAACTACTAAAGAGTTTTATCACTGATTACACAAGCAAAACAAGACTACTGAAAACAATCACTAAATAGTATGAGATATGCATGAAATTTTCTTTCTGTGTTGTCTTTTACATTGGCTTTCACTTATTATTCCCTCTCAATAACTCGAGGAAGTCTATCTTGACTAAGAGGAGAAAGGATTGGGGGCATAATACTTTTCTTTGTTTTCTTCTTGTAGGAATGAATCTAATGATCTGGAAACATCTAATTAGTTGGGTGTCTATGATAAGTGCCTTCACATCAAGGTGAAATCACCACACATACCTCGACTCTTCTTATTTGTATGCTACAGGGAGGTTGGAGTCATTTCTTTGTTTATTTTGAGGGAATTTATTTAAAGTGCAATTCAGATGCATGCGTAATATGTCCAAGGATATGAACGAGCAAAGGGTCATTGCAGACAAGATAATTAATATTGCATATGAAAAGGAAGGAACTCTACTTTGCTTGCTTTGTTTGTAAAATGCTCGGTGATGAAAATTAAGCATTCCAAATCCAGTGACTAGGTTTAGGTTGCATTCATCCTAAATTTTATACATTTTGAGTGATTTTAGCATGATAACAATGATCTCTTTATCTTTTGAATGAGAGTATGAGGCATTCGTCCTTTCTCAGCTAAGTTCTCTCTTTTTCATCATCATTTCTCCACTTGAGTACTTGTGTATTGAGATGTTAGCTGCATACATGAGCATCTTATATAGATCCATACATTTCATTTTACACTTATTTTCATTCATATTATTGCATTAAGAAAAATAAACATTTACATTGCTAGTAACTCATTCTCCTCATTTATTTGCGTCATCATTTATTTGCATAAAAAGAAACAAAAATAAACATCCATATTCCATTTGCTTTTACATTCATACTTAAAAGATATGCATGCATATAAAATAAAGCATATAGAACAACATCTCATAATAAATCAAGAGCTCATAAATCAGCTGTCCTGAGTCCATTTTTGGGATCAAAATCAAAATCTGGTGTCAATTCTCTAATTGAAATTTTGTGATGTTGACCACTTAGCGCTTTCATCAACTGCTCATTCTCTTCTTCAATTTGTGTTCAATTTATCGTTAATCAATGCGAAATCTCAATTTAATTCTCACATTAACTCTAATTTTAATCTTCAACATTAATCTATGTCCTCAAACAACTTAGCATCACTACAAAAAAAAATTGCTAACAATCACTACGCAACCCTCGCTATCTTTTGATTTCGCTGCCAAGGGGGCATACTCATGACCTCAAAGTGTAGAATTTCTTTCAAAAATCTTCATTACAAGTTGACCAGCTAAGCTTCATTGAATCAATCGCTAGGGGTATATCATTTTTATCACTTCATATCAAGTTGAGATTGTCTTTGTCTGAATCAGTCTCTTAACGTTAACCAGTTTCATAGCTTCTCATCAAGATGATTATTCATTTAAACTCAATCAAGGTTCTAAAGAGTATCTTTGATTAGTTTCAATCTAAGTAGGTGTTCAGTTTCATCACATTGAATCAAGTTGGAAAGTTTATCTTCGCTCATCGTATCTTGATCAATCAAGTTCAAGATAGGTTTTCTCCTCACTCACTATATCTAGTTCAATCAAGTTCTAGATTAGTAAGATCCACTTCTTGATCAATCAATTTAAAGTTTGCTATCTTTGTTCTCTATCGGTCCTAGTTCAATCAAGTTCGGGATCAGTTTCGCTTTAATCAACTCTATTTAGTTTCATCGCTTCAAAACAAGCTGAATAACTCGCTCTTCATCTAGTTCATGATCAATCAAGTTCAAACTGGTATCTCCTAGACATCAAATTTTCTTGGAACCAAAGCATTTCTCGCACATTAATTCAAAGAGGGGCAAATGTAATACCCTAAAAATGGTTATCTAAACCATGAACCCCTAATCTCGACAAAGTCACCAAGGTCCTAACAAAAGGTAATTAAATAAATCTTGAGCACACAATTAATTCTTTAATCATCAAATGTCACATGGGAAAATTAATCAGCCAATATTAATTAAATATTTAGTGAATTAATTAAATCATTCCAAGTAAATCATTTAAAAAAATTATTTTATCTATTTTAATTAAATTTCTTTTGCATATTTAATTAAATAAATCAATTTGCCATTAAATAATCAAAAAAGAGGAACTAATTTGAAAAATAAATAAAAATTGCCATAAATCTTCAAAAAAAGAAACAAATCAAGAAAGAGGAATTGGAAATTATGAGCACAAATCTTCAAAAAAGGAAACAAATAAAAAAAGGAATTAATTGACCAAAAAAGAATTAAACATTTCAAAAAAGAAATCAATTAGAGATAGTCTTGAAAAACAAATTAAAAATTGATAAATAAAATCAAAGAAAGCAATTAAAACATTTAAATATTAAAATTGAATGAAATAGAGAATAAATCAGATTTTTTCTAATTTTATCTTAATTTTAGTTCAATTTTGTTTAAAACTAAGAGAAGCATCCAATCATATTAGTTCACTTGGATTGTGCTTCCTCTTGGAAAATCTTGACCACTCATTATCATTTGATCTCAGTCTTTGGTTTCTTTTTGAATTTTCTATAAATTCGGGCTCTCTTCTCTCATTCAAAGATCTTGGAGAATATATTGTTATTATGCTATTTTGCTCTAGGTTCATTGAGAATTTGCATTGAGATATTGCATATTAGCTATTTCATATTGTTTAAATCATTCATCTTAAATATTCATATATTTCTTAAATCATGTTAGATTAATCTTGCATATCTAGCTTAAATCTTGCATCCATTTAGCTCATATTCATGTTCATATAGATTTTAAAATTCTTCGTTTAGGTGTTGTCTAGTCACTGGATAGCTTAGCAATATGAGAGAAATCTAAACTCGCATCTACTAGAAGGCAATGGGTCGCTTTGTAATGGTTTATTATTCATTGATTATTGATTTACTAACCATACATCTAATGACTTAATTGACGTGTTGTGTATTTCAGATACAGATACAGGTCCACTTTTCACACACACACACATCCAACATGGGACACAGTTAGCACACCCTCTTGGCCTGGAAGATGATCCATTAACTAAGGTAGTTGGTGCTAGTCAGTCCATTGAGCATGTGTGTCCCACTTATTCAGACATATGCACAGGAATGGATGTCAAGGCTAATGCAAATGGTTCCACATCCCATCTATGCACAATTTGCGAGAATAGATGTCAGACCTACACGACTAAGAATGTGGTGCTGACAGATGAATTGATGGACATGTTTTTTGCTAGTCAGCCACATACATAGGTGTGTTGATTTGAATTTATAACATTTTATTTATTAGTCATTTAAAATTTGTAATTGTAAATGAATTTTCATTTATAGATCTATTTAAATTGATACAAACAATATGCATTTCAAGATGCAGTAGCGGGTGTTAATACACCATCTTATATTCCTCCCACAGTTATTGGAGCTGCAACTGTGATGCATGAGGTATAAATTTTGTAACATATTAAAATAAAATACTACTTTGAATTCAAAAAAAATTATAAGATATACTAACTCTCTTTATTGCTTGGCAATTTTTCATTTTGTAGGCATTGACAGAGGACCAAATGTCCCACATTGATGATGTCATGCTCTCAGCGATCAATTTTGGTGTACCAAGCTATGCGGTATGATATTTTGTACAACTTATTTAATGTATTCTTTTGATGGAATATGCAAGTCATTTAATTTTAAATTTTTTAAAATATGTTTAATATTATCTACTAATATCTCTTGTATTAATTTTCTTTGTTTTAGGGTAACCCCTTTGTGTCTAGAACTTGTCCTCAGTGAAAGAAATCCTCGACGATGCCTAAACATGGGAAGAAGGTAATTGAACACATTTTTAATTATACAATTGTTTGAAAAGGTTGAAATTGTCTTAGTTGGAATTTGTAGATTGATTAGTTTTTTTTGTTTGTTTTATATACAATGGCCATTGGGATTTGTAGAATTGTTGAATGCACCTGATACACCCAAGGATCGAGAGAGGGCAGAGGTATGTATCTCTACTTTATTTTGATCCCTCCTCCGTGTAGTCAAGAAGCATCTCAACTCTAGTACACTTTTACATTATATATTTCATTAATTATATTTAACCTACAATACATATCATTATATTAAATGTACTTAATCTTTAATCATTTTTTGTTTAGGTAATAGCCACAGATGCTCCATTAATGGTGAGCACTCCTCAAAATACTAGAGAAGCATCTGAGGCTCCGATACACTTTGGAACTCTATATTGTAGATTTTTAGTTATTTTGATCTATATATGTTAGTACATTGTATTAATTGTATTTAATCTACAATAGGCCCCTTCGTGGTTCAGCAATAACTTGGATCCTTTTACGTTTGTGTTCAAGAAAACTACTAAGATTGACAAGGAAAAGACAAAGAAGATAGTAGATCCTATATCAACAGATGACGTAATCTAAATTTCTATTGCAAATAAATTAAGGGTAAATGCATAGTTATGTTGATAATTGTGAACTATTTTCTAAAAAAGGATTCGACATTGGTTTTTGAATTTTGGTTGTGCAGACATCTACAGAGCTATGTACTGCATGAAAGAGGCT